>NW_026515579.1:347856-695712 GCF_027406575.1 Nycticebus coucang
TAAGACAGTTTACCAGAATTTACATGAATGCCACAAGATCGTATAAAAAAATTCATGGGTGAGAAATGTCGAGGTAGAAGAGAGGGAGTGAAGTTTATACACACAACCCAGAAACATGAAGCATTGCTAGAGATGGCCGCAGATTGGACTCTTGAGTTTTCCCAGGAGTAAAAGTAGAGAGGTCAGCTTCCTGCCTGATTTCCTAGTTCTGGCCCAGACCCCTGAATCAGAATCTTTGGTTTAATAAAGCCCCCAGGGGCTTCTTGTGAAAAGTGAAGTTTGGGCAGGGCTGCTGCACCTTTACCCCCACACCCCACCAGTGCAGTTTCTGATGGGATGCAGAGCACTAACCCCCAGCCCATTCTGCCCCGGCATTTGCCACATCTGTGGTGGCACCTCCAACCCCAGTAATCTTTTGCCCCAAACATAATTCACCACTAAGACCTGCATGTTCAACCCAGTGACATTTCTGGTCTCCTTCCCTTCTGTCTGTTCCCATTGCCATGGCTGTTCCTTGAGCACTCACTGTTGCCATGAAATTATTTAATGTAATCCCAGGGATAGCCTCACAAGGCTGCTGATGCTCAGCAAGGTTAATCGCCCAAGTCTCCCCACTTGTAAGAGACAGGGTGAGATCTGGCCCTCGCTGGGTATGACTTGATCCCTCACACTGACCCTGTTACCAACCTCTTGAGGTATGCAATGGTCATCACTGCCTTCCCCTCTGTCTGGACTGCAGATCTTCTGACATCACTCTCTGCATGGGAGTCAAGTTGAAGTGTAGAGCTTGGCATTTGAGTCCTTCATAATTCCACCTTGCCGTCCTTTCCATCTCCTGTGACATTGTCCCCACCCCCTCTGTCCTAACCCACAGGAACCTTGGACCTGCCCTTTCACACCTTAGAGCAGTGGTTCTCAACCTTCCTAATGCCTCCTAATGCCACGACCCTTTAATATAGTTCTTCATGTGGTGGTGACCCCCAACCATAAAATTATTTTCATTGCTACTTCATAATTGTAATTTTGCTACTGTTATGAATCGTAACGTAACTATCTGATACGCCGGATGTATTTACAAAGGGGTCATGACCTACAGGTTGAGAACTGCTGCCTTAGAGGCTTTGGTTGGGCATGAGGACATGGCCAAAGAGAGCTTCCCCCCTGAAGTGCCGTCTCAAACACAGCGTCTTTTATGAATCCATCTTGGCTTGCCCTGACTGGGAATAGTTTCTCCTTTCTCTGCAGTTTCCCGGTGCTTGATCTGTTGGGTAGGGAGCCACTGCCGTTTGCTTTGTATTCATTACCTGTGTGTGTGCCCTTTCACTGCCCAGGCTGCACACTTGCCCAGGCCAGGTCATGTGTGCTCACTCTGGGTCCCCAAAGTGCCTAGGACAATGCCTGTCATTAAGTAGATGCAGGTATTTGCTCCCTTACAGGAAGATGGAAGGACAGATGAAACAGACATCAAATAACCATAATAACAGCAATACAAAGACAACAATGGTTTCAGGGAGTGTATATTGGTTACTTGCCGAACACCCAGTGTGGTGGTGAGTGCTTTATGCGCATTAGCTGTGGAGGTACTAATGACACTGAGTCATCGAGAAGTAAATTAGTTGCCCCGTGTCCCACAGCTAGAAAAGGTCAGAGGCAGCTTTAGGATCCAGGCCTGTCAGACTCCAAAGACAGTGCTCCACCTCCACGCACACACCTATCTAACTCTCTTGCCAAGTGATCCACCTGACCTTTGCCTGGACTCCCTCAGAAACAGGGAGCTTAAAACATCCTGTCTTTGGAAAACTGTGATTAATCCAACTCTGGGGGTTCTTTGTGAACTATTGAATAGGACCCAGAGGTCTGTTGTGGAGGGGGACTGGCTTGGACCCACAAATTGCCTGAGGGTACAGAACCCTTTGGAAAGGGGTTTGCTGTAGTGTGGGCATGCATCAGCTGGGCAGGCTACACACACAGAATTATTGTCTCTTCTTCCCTGCCTTGAGCACGTGTTGAGCCTGCCCCTCAGGCCTCTTCTGACCTCTGACTGGGGACAGGAGGAAGAGCCTGTGTAAGGGTGGCCTGGGCATCAGGTTCTTCCACGGTGACCATCTGCAGGCTTAACTGCAGAGCCTTACACATGGGACAGCAAAGAACAGATGGCCATAGCAAAGTGCCCCAAGTGGGTAGAGACCAGGCATCACCCCCTGCTGCTGTGGCTCCTTCAGGAGGAGAGCCCCTCTTGGTGGAGGTGTGTGTGTCACAGCCCTTAGCTTAGGCAGGAACCCTACCACGACCCTAATGTGTCCACAAGAGTTCAAGATCAAGGGGAGAGAGGCCACTTGCATCACCAGTCTTATCCCTAGGCTTGAGAGGAGCCAGGTGCCACTGGGAGAGCAGGGTTGCTGCCAGAGTCTGCCCAGCCTGTGGCTCTTCTCCTGAGGAGGAGACAGGCACTTGGTAATTAAGAAGGTGAACAGGCAGAAAGTGCCAGCAGCTTACTGAATAAGTACTTAAAATGTAGCATTTGACAGGTTCACCTCCCAGAGGAGACAACCTTTTGTATAAGGATGTTCAAGGAGGGAAGTCACTGAATGGTTTCAGAATCCTTTTTTTTTTTAATTGAATTTGAGGCATTTCTGGCTAATTGAATATAATGGATGTGCCAATTAATTTTTCTCTTGGTACTTTAAAACTCAAGTTCAAATTTCAGGCCAGCTCCTATCTCTCAGAAGATGCAGCTCAGTTCAGGGCCCCAGAGGTGGTTTTGGAACATCCTGGTCAGGGCTGAGTCGGGGACAGTCCCAATAGGCCAGGGCTTCACTGTCTGCAAGTGCAGTCCTTGCTGGTGAGGCCGGAGGCGCCATCTGAGTGAGTGTGACAATGAGTGAGGGTCGGAGGCAGGGTCCCCCAGGGGCAGCTGAGTGCAGGTGTGAGCTGAGTGAAAGTGTGTGATAAAGACATCCTGAGAAGGCGAGGACCACTGTCTGATCAGAGGAGAAATGGCAGGGCTGGGGAAAGGCAGCCAGGCCCTGAATGAACCATGACCGTGGAGGAAGCTGTTCTTCTCTCCTTCTTTCTCCCTGTACACCTGGGGGCAGGCTCTGCTCACAGATGGCCCCTGGAAACATGCTTTGGGTAGTGTCTGTTGGTCAAGCTAGAGGGCACAAGTGAGGTGAGGGTCCAGAGCCTGATGCTGAACACCACTAGACCTTGGGCTCCCTGGAGAACAGAGGCCTCCCCAGGCTGCACACGTCCTGCTACCTGTCTGTGCAGGGCACTAGGACCCTACCCCTGACAGTACTACCTGACCTCCGCTTACTTGTCAGTTTCAGTGGTGGGCCTGGGAGTAAAGAGGATTTAAATGACATATACACACTACAGCCCAACTCTGGGCTACCTGAGAAGATGCCCCATATCAGTTCCCTACCTACCCCACCCTTCCCCTTATCCTCAATATGTTATGGCCAAATGTGCCCTGGGTGAATGTTCCTGGCCCATGTCTAGATAGATCAAGAAGGACCCAAGCTCCTGGTTGGGAATTGAGCCCCTGAGGACCTGGAAGGCACAGGGAGGAGGAAAAGACACTCAAAGAAGGCCTTGGCTCTGGGGCCTGTGTCCAAGCTTATTCAAGCATGTGTGTATAAGCAGCTGTCAGGCTTTGATTGGTTTTCATTAGATTGTGAATGCCAGGAGGGCAAGCACCAAACTTCCCTGTTCATTGTATCTCCCCTGCAGCTGGCCCAGGCTAGCCATCTGGACAGCCCTCAGTGAGCAGGCGATGAATGGGCGACTGAAAATCATCATTTCTCCTTGGTGCTGTGGGGAACAGAGCCTTCCCTGGGTTAGCTTGCCCCTTTTTTTCACAGGCACCCTTCCTAGCTGCCTCTCCTCAGACCAAGAGTCTGCCTCTCCCAGGCCACCTGCCTGTGGGTTAATGTACACATAGTAGCCACCCCCGCCCAGCCTGTGGTTTCAGAGTACTGGTCTCTGAGAGTACCTGAGACTGCCCCATGGTCTGGTGTGCTGGTTCCTCCCTCTAAGCCTCCTGAGCAGCCTTCCTACAGAGACAGGCTGGCTGCTGCCCCCCTACAGTCTTCAGGCTTGGGTAGAGCCCACTTCTCAGTCTCGCCTGAGGGAAAATGGAGCCTGCTCCCCTTGTTTCCATCTGCTAACACCGTATAGACACTTTCTTCTTCTTTTTTTTTTTTTTTCCTTTGGAGACAGAGTTTCACTTTGTCACCCTTGGTAGAGTACTGTTGCATCATAGCTCACAGCAACCTCCAACTCCTGGGCTTAGGCAATTCTCTTGCCTTAGCCTCCCAAGTAGCTGGGACTACAAGCGCCTGCCACAACGCCCAGCAATTTTTGTTTGTTTGTTTGTTTTTGTAGATACAGAGTCTCACTTTATGGCCCTCGGTAGAGTGCCGTGGCCTCACACAGCTCACAGCAACCTCCAAATCCTGGGCTTAAGCGATTCTCTTGCCTCAGCCTCCCGAGTAGCTGGGACTACAGGCGCCTGCCACAACGCCCGGCTATTTTTGTTTTTTTTGGTTGCAGTTTGGCCGGGGCTGGGTTTGAACCCGCCACCTTCGGTATATGGGGCCAGCGCCCTACCGACTGAGCCACAGGCACCGCCCGTATAGACACTTTCTTATGGACAGTGCAGTGCTGTGTTTGGCACATGGGGTGTGGGATGACCTGATTCCTCAAGCCCAGGCTGCTGCAGAAATACTGCCTTGGAAGCCAGTTCAGGGGGCACAGAGCAGAGGAGGTTGAGGTGAGCTCTTGCCCCAGAAGGCAGGGCATGCCGGCTTTCAGCCCAGCCCCCCAAAGTACTAGAGTTGTGGATATAAGTCAAAGCACCCAGCTGAGCACCACCATTTCTCCTATTGCTCTCTTTGTCTCTTTCTGTCCTTCTTCTCCCCTTTTCTTAAATTATTTCCTTTTACCTCCCCTTCTTTTTTTATCCTTTTCATTCCTCTCTCCCTTCTCACTCTTTACTTTTGGCCTTATACCAAAAGGCTACTTCAACACCTAAGCTCAGAGACAAGGTAATTTAAAATGAAGGAGGTAGTGAGAGGAAAAAGTAGGGGAAGGCAGTGAACAGGAAGAAAACACATGAGGAGGAACAAACAGAAAAATTCTGGCAACGTGAAAAACTGGAACCGAGTACTGCCCTGCAAGGGATCCTGCGGTAGCCACCTCAGAAGATTCCACGTATACAGAATTAATGGAGGCTCAGTGCCCGTAGCACAGTGGTTACAGCACCAGCCACATACACTGAAGGTGGTGGGTTCAAACCCAGCACAGGCTAGCTAAACAACAGCTAAACAACTGTAACAAAAAATAGCCGGGCATTGTGGCAGGCACCTTTAGTCCCAGCTACTTGGGAGGCTGAGGCAAGAATCACTTAAAACCAAGAGTTTCAGGTTGCTGTGAGCTGTGACGCCATGGCACTCTACTGAGGATGACATAGTAAGACTCTGTCTCAAAAAAAAAAAAAATTAATGGAAATGACAGAAAGGGAATTTAAAATATGAATGGCAAAAACAATAAAGAGAATTGATGAGAAAGTAAAAAATACTCAAAAGGAAATCCAAAAACAGAACCAAAGGATGAAAGATATGAAGAATATAGAAAGGATATGCTGAAGCTTAACAAATTGAAGAAGTCAATCAGGGAACTTTAAGATGCAATAGAAAGTATCAATAACAGATTAGACCATGGAGAAGAAAGAATCTCAGAGCTAGAAGATAAAGCTCTTTTACTAACCCAGGTAGTCAAAGAGACAGAAAAGAGAGAGAAAGCAGAACACTCACTCAAAGAATTATGGGATTTCTTGAAGCATTCAAACATATAAATTATAGGGATCCCTGAAGGGGAAGAAGAACCCCAAAGGAACGGAAGCCCTACTGGAGGATATCATAAGTGAAAATTTCCCAATATCACTACAGATTTCAAAACATTCCTTTGGAGGGAGAGCAAATGCCAGGTCATCTCAATACAAATAGAGCATGTTCAAGACACATTGTCATAAACCTGTGCAAAATCAAGATAAAAGACAAAATTCTGCAAGCAGCCAGGAGTAAGCACCAACTGACTTACAGGGGCAATCCTTCAGAGTGATAGCAGATGTTTCAGCTGAAACTTTCCAAGCCAGAAGAGAATAGTCATCTGATTTTAACCTTCTTAAACATAACCATTTTCAGGGCAGAATTTTGTATCCTGCTAAACTAAGCTTCAAAATCAATGGAAAAATCAAATCTTTTACTGATATGCAAACATTGGAGAAATTCACCACAACAAGACTGGATCTACAAGAACTACTTAGACCTAGTCTCCACATTGACCATCACAATGGACCACCAGCAAGTAAACACCCAGAAACTAAAGGAAAAACCTAGCTTCCACAATGGCATAAAGGATAAAACTAAGCAACGGACTTTCACTAAATAAGAAGATTAGAACTCCCTCACACTTACCAATTCTCTCCATGAATGTTAACGGCTTGAATTCCTCACTGAAAAGGCTCAGGCTAGCTGATTGGATAAAAAAGAACAAGCCATCTATATGTTATCTCCAGGAAACATATTTCACTTTAAAGGACAAAACAAGACTCAGGGTGAAGGGTTGGAAAGCAGTATTTCAGGCAAATAGAAATCAGAAGAAAGGAGGGGGTCACTGCTGGGAGAATGGGGACTGAAGACCCCACTCTTGGCAAAGGAAAGCACCCCAAGAAAAAGAGGAAAACTAAAAAGTAAGCTGAGTGAATCAGAACAAAGAAAAATCAGCCAGTTTACATTTAAGCTAGCCATTGCTAGCAAACTTCTTGCCTTTTCTGAAGTTCTAACCTGTTGGGGATACAGCTTACAAACCTCCTGCTGGGTCTGTGAGCACTCTGAGGGGAATAATGGTTATAGAAGAGGCTATGACAAGTCCTAAGAAAATATATATCTTCTAGGGTGTTTCCTGCCCATTAAACAGGCAAAGCAGATACCCATTGTGGAGATTCACATTTGCCTTGGACAGAGGCCAAGGGAGTAGCTTGAGCTCTGAGATATGAGCGGAAGAGCTTATGTCCTTTATAACAGAGGAAAATCCTCTGTGGTGGTGATGGGGGGAAAATGCCTCTCTCCCACCGATCCCTCAGAGTAGATTAATGCTGGTGGTGTTTTACTCCACAGGGAACTAGCGGAGCTTAACACCTCCCTAGAAATCTGTGCGTGTGACCTCAAGCAGGAGGCTCTCACAGATTTAAAAAGGCTCAGATTTCAGATTACTGAAGGAGCTAATATGATCAATCTGAGAAACTGCTGACGTCTTTGTACCCTCCCTCATCTTTCCTCTGGGCAAATAGACTTCAATAAAATCAGAGTGGAGAAAACACCCTGGGCCATTGCTGGAATCCCATGATGGGCAATGGACCCCTGAGGTCCCACTTTTAATTCTACTCTATGTCTCTTCTCTTTCTTTGCCATTGCTCCTAACTCTATATTTCTTCAGTTGATCACCGCCATTTCCACAGGTCTCAGTGAACACTGCTCTCAGGGTGGGACCCCGACAGGTCACAATCTTATTTTCAGATACAAGTGGATTTAAAGCAACTAGAGTTAAGAGAGACAAAAACAGTCACCTCATACTGGTCAAAGGAACAATACAACAAGTGTGCATTTCAATTCTAAGTATTTATGTACGCAACGTAAATGCTTCCAGATTTATGAAAAGACCTTAATTGGTCTGAGCAATATGGTATCCTATTACCATAACAGCTATGGACTTTCACACCCCTCTGACAGAACTGGACAGATCAGATCCTCTAAATAGAAATTAAACATGCAAGGGACTTAAATGTGACCCTAGAACAAATGGGCTTAATGGACACATAAGAACACCCCATTCCAAAGCTAAAGAATATATACTCTTCTTCACAGCCCATAGAACATACTCCAAAATAGATCATATCCTGGGATACAAATCAAACCTGAACAAAATTAAAAGATTTGAAATTATAACTTGTATCTTCTCAAACCACAAGGCAACAAAGGTGGAACTCAACTCCAATAAAATGTCTCATCCTTACAGAAAGGCATGGAAATTAAGCAACCTTATGGTGAATGACAGTTGGGTCAAGGAAGAGATAAAGGAGGAAATTATTAAGTTTTTTGAACATAACAATGATGAAGCTACAAGTTATGAAAACCTGTTGGATACTGCCAAAGCAGTCCTGAGAGAGAGAGATTTATCATATTAGATATCTAAATCTGAAAAACAGAAAGAGAGCACATCAATAACCTAATGAATCCTCTTAAGAAAATGGAAAATGAGGGCGGCGCCTGTGGCTCAGTGAGTAGGACGCCGGCCCCATATGCTGAGGGTGGCGGGTTCAAACCCAGCCCTGGCCAAACTGCAACCAAAAAAATAGCCGGGCATTGTGGCGGGCGCCTGTAGTCCCAGCTGCTCGGGAGGCTGAGGCAAGAGAATCGCGTAAGCCCAAGAGTTAGAGGTTGCTGTGAGCCGTGTGACGCCACAGCACTCTACCCGAGGGTGGTACAGTGAGACTCTGTCTCTACAAAAAAAAAAAAAAAAAAGAAAATGGAAAATGAAAAGGAATCCAATCCCAACTTAGCAGAAGAAAAAAAATACCCAAAATTAAATCAAAAACAAATGAAAATGATAACAGAATCATTCAGAAAAATTAATAAAACAAAAAGTTGGCTTTTCAAAAGGGGATAAATAAAATTGATAAACCTATGGCCAGATTAATTAGAAACAGAAAAGTAAAATCTCTAATAACCTCAATCAGAAATGAAAAAGGGCAAATAAGTACAGATACCACAGAAACACCAGAGATTCTTTCTGACTACTAAAGAAACTCTACCCCCAGAAATTTGACAATGTGTAGGAAATGGACTGATAGCTGGAAACACACTATCTCTCTAGACTTCACCAGGAAGAAATAGATCTCTTGAACAGACCAATATTAAACACTGAGGTCAAAGAAACAATAAAAAAATCTTCCCATAAAAAAAGCTCAGGACCAGATGGCTTCTCACCAGAATTCTATCAAACCTTCAAAGAATAACTTGGACCTATACTGCAGAACTTATTCCAAAACACTATGAGAAGGAAGGAACCTTTCTCAACACATTTTGTGAAGCAAACACCACCCTGATTCCAAAACCAGGAAAGGACCTAGCAACAAAAGAGAACTATAGACCAATTTCACTGATGAATATTGAAGCAAAAATACACAACCAAATCTTAGCAAATCTTAGCTAATAGATTGCAGCTACACATTAAAAAAATTATACATCACAATCAAGTAGGTTTCATCCAAGGAATGCAAGGCTGGTAACACATGCAAATCCATAAATGTAATTCACCATATCAATAGAAGCAAAAACAAAGACCATATGATTCTCTCAATAGATGCAGAAAAAGCATCTTTTTCTAAGAAGAACACTTAAGAATATAGGCATAGGTGGCACATTTTGTAAATGGATGGAAGCCATCTATGACAAACCCACAGCTAATACTGAATGGAGTAAAACTGAAAGTTTTTCCACTTAGCACTGGAATCAGACAAGAATGTATTCTATCCCCCTGCTATTCAACATAGTCCTGGAAGTTCTAGCCAATGCAATCAATAAGAGAAGGATATAAAGGGCATCCAAATGTGGGTCAAACTCTCTTTGCCGATGATATGATCTTATACATAGAGGACCCCAGAGACCCAACCTCAAGACTCCTGGAAGTGATCAAGAAATACGCTAATGTCTCAGGGTATAAAATCAATATCCACAAATCAGTAGCCTTTGTATATGCCAATAACTGTCAAATTGAGAAGCTAATCAAAGACACAATTCCCTTCACAGTAGCTTCAAAGAAAATGAAATACCTAGGAATATACCTAACAAAAGAGGTGAAGGACATCTACAAAGAGAATTAGGAAACTCTAAGAAAAGAAATAGCAGAAGACAAATGGCAGAACTATTATGCTTCTGGAAAAATCAGAATTGTCAAAATGTCTATATTACCCAAACAATCTACAGATTCCCTGCAATCCCCATTAAAATATCAACATCATACTTTGAAGAACTGGAAGAAATAGTTCATTGTTTCATATGGAACCAGAGAAAAACCCATATAGCTAAAGGAATTTTTAGTAATAAAAACAAAGCTGGAGGCATTACCCTATCAGACTTTAGGTTATATTACAAGTCCACAGTTATCAAAACAGCATGGTAGAGACAGAAAAATAGAGGCATAGATGCATGGAATCAAAAAGAAAATGAAGAGATGGAAGCAGTCTCTTACAGCCATCTGATCTTTGATAAACCAAACAAAAGCATACAATGGGGAAAAGAATCCCTGTTCAATAAGTGGTGCTGGGAGAACTGGACAACCAATTGTAAGAGAGTGAAACTGGACCTGCACCTTTCACCACTTAGAAAAATTGATTCAAGATGGATAAAAGATTTAAATCTATGACATGAAATGATAAATGTCCTAAAAGAAAGTGTGGGAAAAACTCTTCAGGATGTTGGCCTGGGGAAAGATTTTATAAAGAAGATTTCCATGACAATCACAACAACAACAAATATAAACAAGTGGGACTTAATTAAACTGAAAAGCTTCTGCTCAGCTAATTAAAGCAAATAGACAACCTTCAGAATGGGAAAGGATATTTGCGTGTTACAAATCTGACAAAGGCTTGACTAGGATCTATAAAGAACTCATTTTAATCAATAAAAAAAAGACCAAACAATCCCATCTATTACTGGGCAAGAGACATAAACAGAACTTTCTCTGAGGAAGACAGATGAATGGCCAATAAACATATGAAAAAATGCTCATTGCCCTTGATCGTCAGAGAAATGCAAATCAAAACCACCCTGAGATCTCACCTCACCCCAGTGAGAAAAGCCCACATCACAAAGTCCCAGAGCGGCAGATACTGGCATGGATGTGAGAGAGGGGAACACTTTTACACTATTGGTGGGACTGCAAACTCACACAGCCTCTATGAAAAGAAGTATGGAGAATCCTCAAAGAACTCAAATTATACTTCCCATTTGATCCTGCAATCCCATTACTAGGCACATACCCAGAAGAAAAAAATCATTTTATCATAAACATATGTGCACTAGATTGTTTATTACAGCTCAATTTACCATCACCAAAATGTGGAAACAACGTAAATGTCAATCAACCCAGGAATGGATGAAGAAACTGTTATGTGGACACCATGGAGCACTATTCAGCCATGTAAACGATGGAGACTTCAGATCTTTCATATTCACCTGGATGGAACTGAAATTCATTCTTCTTAGTAAAGTATCACAAGAATGGAAAATGAAATAGCCAAAGTACTCAGTACTAACGTGAAGCCCACAGATGATCTAACATACACTTATGTAAGAGAAAAGCTCAATTCAATTCAATTTCTGGGCAGAGGGACCGAGGCCGGGGGTGAGGGGAGGCGGGAGGAAGCTGGGTGTGCTCCCACTTAATGAGCACCCTATAAGGGTATACATCTCTTGGGTGTGGGATACAACCACGGGAGGGACTCTACTTAACAAATGCAAATATTGTTACTGGTTGTTTGTACCTTCACATTTACCCAAAAGAAAAAAATATATATATTAAATTAAAGAAGCCAGGCACAAAAGGCCACATAGGCTTTGTTTCCATTGATACAAAACCTCTAGAATAAGCAAATTCACAGGGACAAAAAGTCAATTAGGAATGGCCCTGGACTGAGGGGACTGGGGATGGCGTGGGGGTGTGTGTGTGTGTGAATTCTTATTAGTCCAAGATTTCCTTTTGGGATGATGAGAATGTTCTGGAACTAGGTAGTCATGACAACTGCACAACCCTGTGACTATACTTAAAACCACTGAACTGTATGCTTTGAAAGGGTAAATTTATGGTAAGTAAATTAGATCTCAATTTTTTAAAAGCCATTTCTTGTAACTTTGAATATTATGCTAAAAGAAAGTCTGTCTCATCCCTGAAGTTGAATTGTTGTCTGAGCCACATCAGAGAGAACCGTTCAGAGCCGTGAATGGGATTTTTCTTACTTGCAGTGGATGGTGTCATCCCCCACCCACCTGTCAAGAATCTGCACTAGTTGTTTCAATGGGGGGTCTGTAACTAGAACCCAACAAACCGGGAAGTGGTGGCTTCTGCTCTGTGTCTGCGTGGGATTGTGGTATCTGCTGGGCATTCGGTAGCTGCCTGTGTCACAGGTTTGGATGGCTGGCAACAAAGGCCAAGGCTGCACAGTCGGGGGTCTTTGGGGCTGGCATGAGAGGGGAGTGCAGGGGGACATATTTAAATACTTATTGCTTGGAATTTGATTACAGTTTGTCTCAGCACTTGAAGCCAATTACCCTGAGATTTTGAAGAATTTAATTGTTGTGAAAGGTGAGTGAGCCAGCCAGGATTTGCACGACTCAGGGGCAGGAGATGTGGAAGTGACAGAGTGGGCACCTGAGACCCCAGGACTCCACTCACTCAGCTAGTGGCCCAAGGGTGGAGCTCCATGTCTGTTTCAGCCCCCAAGCTATTCGCTGGGGCCTTCACCCTGGTCAAATCATACTCAAGCAAGGAGACACACAGGAAGGTGGAGATTCTGGGAGGTGAGTGAGCTTTCTCAGGCCTCCTTCCCAGCCTGAACCAGAGCCAAGGGTTGCATCCAAGGGCATCAGGCTCTGAGCCCCAACTGCTATTGAGGCCTGTTTCCTTGGGGCAGCTCCTGAGGCCAGTGTGCCCACCCACCAAAGACTAGAGAGGCAGCATGGGTGGGGTCCCCAGTTTGAGGCTGGGAGATCTGGATTTGAGAATTGACTTTGCCAATTATTAGCTTCAAGTGGGGTGAGTCACCTGCTCTCTCTGGGTCTTAGTTTCCTTATCTGTAGAAAGGGGAGAATGAGATCTAAGTTTTCCAAGTCATGCAATTAATACTGTTTAGAAATCTGGAAAACACAGAGAGGGCATAGTGACTCATGCCTGGAACCCTAGTGCCCTGGGTGGCTGAGGTGGGAGGACAGCTAGAGCTCAGGTGTCTGAGATTACTGTGAGCTAAGCTGAGGCTATGGCACTCTAGTCCAGGTGACAGAGTGAATCTCTGTCTTAAAAAAAAAAAAAAAAGGAAAATACAGAAATGTATAACAAAGGGTGGAAAATCCTGTCAACCAGAGAACTACTGTTGACACTAACTGTCTTTTTCAGAGGATTACATTTAGAAAAATGTTTTGGGGCAACAGAGTGAGAGGAGGTCTCTTGCTTCAGAAATTCCCTGATGCCTGCCCCAGAACATGACCTTCCCCCTTGCCCTGTTTCTGGACTTGTGTTACTTTAGCTAATAGCTCCAGGAATGCCTGCCCCTCCCACGCCATGTGAGAGCTGCTCCACACCCCACCCTACAGGGACGCCCTGTCCAGATTCCAGGCATGTGTCTTCTGTTCTTGGTGGCCTTCACCCGCCTGTGCTGGATCAACACCTGCTGCTTTCCACTGCCATTAACTTGTGAACCTACACGACTCTCCGTGGACTCTTTGAATCGTGTGTACCTCTCCACACCAGACAGAGTCATTGGTATCAATGGGTTTGTATCCATCACAGTTCATGAAGCAGGTGGAGAGGAACACAGATGGGGTCACCAGCTCAGGCCCTGGGCACCAGGCAAGCCATCTCCCATCTCCGGCTCTTAGTATACTCCCACATCCTGTGGGTCCATGTGTCCTCGGCCATTGTGGTGACAACTGTCAACAGCCGGGCAGGCAGCCCCTCTGTGCATGGTCCAGCTCAGTGGCAGTTCCCATCACGCTACCCTGACCCGGTCTCAGGGGCACCACTCACCATGGCCCTCCAGGAAAACCCGCACCCACATCAGGGACAGCGCAGCTCAGGAGCAGGTGGGTGGGAGGCCGGGTGGGACTGGGCATCTCAGGAGCAGTGGGGCGGGAGGCCGGGTGGGACTGGGCACCTCAGGAGCAGTGGGGCGGGAGGCCGGGTGGGACTGGGCACCTCAGGAGCAGGAGGGCGGGAGGCCGGGTGGGACTGGGCACCGCAGGAGCGGGTGGGGCGGGGTGCCGGGTGGGACTGGGCACCTCTGGAGCGGGTGGGGCAGGGGGCCGGGTGGGACTGGGCAGCTCAGGAGCGGGTGGGGCGGAAGGCCGGGTGGGGCTGGGCACCTCTGGAGCGGGTGGGGCGGGGGGCCGGGTGGCACTGGGCAGCTCAGGAGCGGGTGGGGCGGGAGGCCGGGTGGGACTGGGCACCTCAGGAGCGGGTGGGGCGGGGGGCCGGGTGGGGCTGGGCACCTCAGGAGCGGGTGGGGCGGGGGGCCGGGTGGGGCTGGGCACCTCAGGAGCGGGTGGGGCGGGGGGCCGGGTGGGACTGGGCACCTCAGGAGCGGGTGGGGCGGGAGGCCGGGTGGGACTGGGCAGCTCAGGAGCCGGTGGGGTGGGAGGCCGGGTGGAGCTGGGCACCTCAGGAGCGCTTGGAGTGGGGGGCCGGGTGGGGCTGGGCACCTCAGGAGCGGGTGGGGCGGGAGGCCGGGTGGGGCTGGGCACCTCTTCTGGGCAGAAGTGGAATCACATTGTTCTCTTCCTCTAAAACCCTCAATGGCTCCCCATCACTGAGAGGGGATGGCCCCAACCAATGATGGCCCCACCCCCCCCCCACCAATTCCTTGGTGACCTGACCTCAGTCTTTCTGAGCACACTGCCCTGGTGGTGTCCCTCTTCCTTTTTTTTTTTTTTTTTGTAGAGACAGAGTCTCACTATACCGCCCTCGGGTAGAGTGCCGTGGCTCACAGCAACCTCTAACTCTTGGGCTTACGCGATTCTCTTGCCTCAGCCTCCCGAGCAGCTGGGACTACAGGCGCCCGCCACAACGCCCGGCTATTTTTTTGTTGCAGTTTGGCCTGGGCCGGGTTTGAACCCGCCACCCTCGGCATATGGGGCCGGCACCCTACTCACTGAGCCACAGGCGCCGCCCCCCTCTTCCTTCTTAGCTCTGTGAGTCACTGTGGTGGTCACCTCTGCCTAGACTGTCCTCTTGTTTCTACCATAGAGGCAGGGTGTAAATGCTGTCTCCTCCGGGGGACATTCCCGGACCTCCTAGTTCAGCACTCCAGCTTAGGTCTTTCCTAGAATGCGCTATCTTCAGGGAGCCAAGACAGGTGGTAGTTGAGGACACAAGCCCTGGGTCCAGATAGATAAGGATTCAAATCTGGGCTCTAGGCCAGCTGCAGTAGCTCATGCTTGGAATCCTAGCACTCTGGGAGGCCAAGGCAGGAGGATCCCTTGAGCTCAAGAGTTTGAAACCAACCTGAGCAAGAGTGAGACTCTATGTCCATCCACTAAAAATGGGGAAAAAATTAACCAGGTGTTGTGGCAGATACCTGTAGAAAGCTACTCAGACCCTGAGGCAAGAGGATCATCTAAGCCCAGGAGTTTGAGGTTGCTCTGAGCTGAGCTAACACCAAGGCACTCTAGACTGGGACAACAGATGGAGACTGTCTCAAAAACAAAAACAAAAACATACATACATATATATATATGCCTTACTTTTATCAGCCCCTGGAGCTCAGTCTCTACATGTGTAAAATGGGTCCATGGCTACAAGGATGAGCATGGCAAATGTAGCCCAGGCCTTAGTGCTGTGGTCAGGTAGCCACAACAGGCACTGTCTGATGCGAGCAGTGCTGTGGAAAAGGAGGAGCGGGTTCTGCCTGAGCATTGGGCTAGGGGGTCAGAGGAGGTAAGGCACTAACTAGGCAGAGTTGGGGGCAGAAGGAACAGTATGTGGTATGCAAAGGCTCTGTGGTAGGGGAAAGTAGCAAGGGGAGATGGATGGTACCCCTCCTCCCCCAAGCTGCTAGCCTGTGGCTTGGGAAAGAAAGACAGAAATGCATGGGTGGCCTCAGGATCCCAGACCTTAACCCCTCTCTCTCCCAGGCCCTTCCTGAGGAATAGAGTCACACCAGGCCCTGCCTGTCCCTGGGGCCACCCTGAACTGCTAGGGAAAGCCAAGGAAACTCCTCCTGACTGGGCCTAATCTCCACCTCCCAGTCAGGCCCAGGTGTGAAGCCACACTGCCCTGGTACCCGTGTCAGGCAGACATCCTCTCCCAGGCCTCTGTCCAGAGTCACTCAAGCCAAGTCACTTGACCAGACAGTGGCATCTGTCTGGTCAAGAGGAACAGGGAGGGACAAATGTAGCAACAATATGGACCCGGAGCAGACAGGGGCTCCTGCAAAGCCTCATCTCGCTCCCCACAGTACAGATGCCAATCACCCCAGGAAGTGTCCCTCAGTTGGCAGGTCACAGGCCTTAATTAGGACTGCCAGCAGGCACCTGCGGTTAGTGAGGGGTGCTGGAACTATTTGGAACACCTGGAAGGCAGGACGGCAGGGTGCCACAGTGAGTGGGAGGGAGGGTGTAGGATGAAGTTTGCACACCGTGACAACACTGTCATCCAAGTCCAGATTCTCAGCTCTCGGGTCAGAGGCAGAATGGGGGCTGGAAGAGAAGGGCACACCACAGAGGAGCAGAGTCATCGGAGGCCGGAGGAAGGGCCTGTGTGCTGCAGGCTGGTCCGGGGCATCTGCCTGGAAAGACAGGGACTCGCAGGTGACTTGAGTCCATGGGAACTCAGAAAGCAGAAGGAAACAGTGCAGTGGCAGCCTCTGGCCCCGCACCAGCCTGCCTGGATTCCAGTCCTGGTTTTGCTGCTTCCGCAGGAAGCTGTTCGAGCTCCGGTTTCCCAATCCATAAGGATAATGGCAGGTCCCACCGCACAGCACAGCCACAAGGATCAGATGCGCTAACTCGGCACCAGTGCGGCAACTGCTCCTTATGTCTTCCACTGTGCTAGGACTGCCTCACACTGAATGGCTTAAAGGACGGCATTTGAATCTCTCACAGTTCTGGGGGCCAGAAGTCCAAAGTCAAGGTGCCGGCAGGGTTACTTCCTTCTAAGGCCTGTGAGGAAGAACCTCATCTCCCCTCTAGCTCCTGACAGCTTGGTGGCAATCTGTGGCTCTCCTTGACTAGCAAAAGCATCACCCCCATCTCTGCTTTCACCTTCGCATGGTGCATCTAAATGGCCCCCACTCCAACGTGACCTCTACCTACATCTGCAGTGACCGTATTTCCAGGGCAAGGGCACATTCTGAGGTAAGGGAGAGTTAAGACTTCAACCCAGGAATTGAGGGGGAGACATGAGTCAACCCTTAACACCTCATGGGGCCTATTAAACACTCAAAATGTGGTGTGTTGAAATTGAAATGTGCTGTATTAAACACACACTGGACTTTGAAGACTTGGTACAAAAAAAGAAAGCCATCTCACTAGTAATTATTAATGAGATAATTAATCTAATCTGTTAAGTCATATTGGTCATGTAATAAACTAATAATGTTTGGATATATTATTAAAATGAATTTTTCTGTGGCTGCCAGAGACTCTTTTTTCTTTCCTAGAGACAGAGTCTTTCTCTGTTGCCCAGGATGGAGTGCAGAGTGACACAATCATAGCTTGTTGTAACATTGAACTCTGGCTGGCCAGCTGTAGTCCCTCATGCCTATAATTCTAGGACTCTGAGAGGACAAAGCTGGTGGATGGCTTGATCTCAGGAGTTTAAGACCAGCCCGAGCAAGAGCAAGACTCCATCTCTACTAAAAATAGAAAAACTAGCCAGATGTCATGGAGGGCACCTGAAATCCCAGCTACTTAGGAGGCTGAGGCAGAAGGATTGCTTGAGTCCAGGAACTGGAGGTTGCTGTGAGCTAGGCTGATGCCACGGCACTCTAGCCTGGGGCAACAGAGTGAGACTCTGTCTCAAAAAACATTAAACTCTGGGCTCATGGGTTCCTCTCACCTCTGTTTCCAGATTAGCTAGGACTACGAAGCACATGCCACCATGCCCAGCCAATTTTTAACTTTTTTGTAGGGATAGGGTCTTGCTATGTTGTCCAGGCTGATCTCAAACTCCCAACTTCAAACTCCAGGTTTCGAGTGATCCTCCCACCTCAGCCTCCCAAAGTGCTGGGATTGTAGGCATAAACCACCGTGCAGGTCTGCTAAAGAATTGAAAGTTACCCCTGTGGCTCCTATTATTTTATGTTGGACAGCACTGAGGTAACATTTACAAATCCTTAGAGCAGGGCCTGGTAAATAGAAAGTACCTGTAAGTGCTAGTTAAATGAAAGCATCTTTGGAAGTGACTGTGGCATTTTTAAATATGACTTTTCACATTCCTCAGAAACTAGCAAAAGTTAAACCATCTCTACAAAAAAAAAAAAAAGAAAAGAAAAGAAAAATTAGCCTAATGTGGTGGTGGTACATGTCTGTAGTCCCAGCTACTTGGGAAACTGAGGTGGAGGATCCCTGGAGACCAGAAGTTTGAGGCTACAGTGAAGTATAAATGTGCCACTGCGCTCTAGTCTGGACAACAGTGTGAGATTTTTGTCTCTTTAAATAAAGAAATAAATAAATATGATGGGAACTAGTATGGCCTCAAAGAAAAACACACACATACAGAAACAGAAACTAGGGAAAGTTGGGACTGCTTTCTTGTCTTGTCCAGCCTTTCTTTCACTGAGTAGGTTTGCGTTTACATTCCAGAAGCAGAAGGCACATATTGTGTGGGCCTATCTTTTCCAAGTTGTTTTGTTGAGTTTTTTCCATGTTTCTATAAACTCATCAACCCCATTAAATGCTGTAGTTTACTTTAAATGTATTTCCAATTTTCCGGGTAGCAATGAAGTAATAATTTAAAGCTTAAAATACTTTCTATCAGGATTATTATTGGGCAAAGTGGTTATGGATGCTAATGTGTATAGTCAAGTAATTTCCCAGAAAAGAGGGATTAATTTTATACACCTGCCAGCAATGTATGAAAGTCTCCATTTCACCAACTTCTAACTGACTTTATTATTAATATCATTTTTTAAAAAAGGATTATGTGTTTATTTTGTTTGTTTTTTTTTTTGTTGACTCATCAGAGGAAAAAAAAATCTCATTGCTTGAATACACATTTCTTCGATGACCCTGGAGATTGAGCATTTATTTACTTGATAAATGCACAGAGTATATTTCTGAAAATTGGTGTTTTGAGTTCTTTGCCCATTTATTGCTTGATGCCCTACTATTTTTCTTATCAACGTGTATGAGCTCCTTATAAAGATACCAATTATTTTTCTGTTTATCTACTCGTTTATTTTGAGACTAAATTTTACTCTGTTGCCTTGGGTAGAATGCTGTGGCATCATAGCTCACAGCAACCTCAACCTCCTGGGCTCAAGTGATCCTCTGGCCTCAGCCTCCTAAGTAGTTGGGACTACAGGTGCCCTCCATGACACCCAGCTAGTTTTGCTTTTATTTTTGTTTGTTTGTTTTTTCCTTCTATTTTTAGTAGAGACAAGGTCTCCCTCTTGCCCAGGCTGGTCTCAAACTCCTGAGCTCAGGTAATCCACCTGCTTCAGCCTCCCAGAGTGCTAGCATTACAGGTGTGAGACACCGTGCCTGGCCAAGATACCAATTTTTGTACATTTTATTTTTCCCAAACTCACATCTGCAAACACTGACTTAGTGCCTTAATTCTGTCTCTTATTTAACAGAGTTTCATCTTTTTATGTAGTCAAATCAATTTACTTTCCCTTTGTGATTTCTGTCACTGCTCTTAAGCACTAACCATGCCCTTCCAGAGATGTGGAGTCATTTATACTTTCTTTTAGCATTTTTTTTTTTTTTTGGTGATTTCTTTCTTTTAAGATTTAAAATCTCTCCAGGGCAAACTCTGTTCAAATGAAATATAACATAAGTCACAAATGGGAGCCACACATGTAATTTTACATTTTCTGGTGGCTACATTTTTTTAAAGTAAAAGCGATTCACAGAGGATTTTTATGGCAGTGAAACTATTCTGTATTCTACTGCAATGGTGGATACATGTCACTAAACCATTGTCAAAACTGGGAGAATATACAACACCAAGCAAGAACCCTAATGTAAACTAGGAACTTGGGGTGATAATAATGTGTCACTATAGGTTCATTGACTGTAACACGGGTACGACTCTGGTAATAGAGATTGTAAAAAGTAAAGTGACTTTAATTTTTACTCTAAAAAGGTAAAATTTATCAGTTTTAAAAGGTTCAAAATTATTTTTAAAAAATTAAAAGAAACGGGCGAAAATAACTTTAATCTTTTATTCATCCCATTATATTAAAAAACACCATTTCAACATGTAATCACTTAAATAAAATTAACAAAAATCATTTACACGGTTTAGTACTAGGTCATCAAAGTTTGGTTCACATGTCACACTTGCAGCACGTCTCCATTCACCAGGAGCCACGTTTTTCAGTGCTGGACGGTCACACATGGCTCATGGCCACTGCGCCTGTCATCTTGAGTCTAGCACTGGGTTTGACTCCATGGGAGAACAGAGGAGGAAAGTTCCAGGGCCCTGTTTTACTGCCCCTTGGACTTCACCTCCCCCCTGCTTCTCCCTTGCCAAAGCACAGCCAGCCAACTCGTGTTTTCTTACCTCTCCCAGTGGGAGCTCCACTTGGCTCTCATTTGTCAGCCACTGACACACAATGGCCTCCCAAGCCGTCTGTCACTCCACCCTGGCCACCTCCCACGTGGCCTTCCCACTGTGGAGCCTACTCAGGAGCTCACCACCTGGGCCATCCCAGGATGTCCACCCCCGCAACTTCCAGCTCTGTGTCAGCCCCAGTAATAATGAAGTTCTGAAACTATATTCCTAACAGCCAACACTCGCTGAGCACATGTGCCAGCCTAACCCCGGGTTGCATCATCTTGTGAGGGCTGGAATCATTTTGCAAACACCCTCATGAACGCAGCCCCCATGAACACTGACAGAGCCCAGCCTGTGTTCAAGGTCATGGATGGAGCTTGGGGGTTCCTTAGGCAAAAGTTCTGGGGATGTCCTAGAAACCTGTTGAGCCAGGTTTATAAAAAGTCCTTCCATTTTGCTCAGAAGGGGATCCTGCTGTGTTCCCTGAAACGTGCCCATGTGTGTCTCTTACGCACCACCATTCCCCAAGTCCCTCCTCCCCAGCCCCAGAACCAGTAGTTGCCCTGGAAGTGAGGAGGCACAGGTGGGGGCCACCTGCTGCCCAGCCTGAGTCTGTGCTCTGGATCTCCTTTGAGGGTCACCTCCCCGCTCCAGGTAGGGTGTGCGTGGGAACCACCGTAACAGCTTCCGAGGGCGGGGCGGGGCGGGGCGGGGCGGGGCAGGACCTGCAGTCCCCAGTCCCGGGCGGGACCAAGAACATCTGGCCCGCCTGGCAAAGCAGGCGGCGGCTGCTGCCGGCAGACACGGCCGGCTCACTTGCACCACGCGCCCCTCTGTGCCTGAGGGCACCATGAGCGGCCGAGTTGGGGACCTGAGTCTCCAGCAGCAGGAGGTGCTGGCCAGGGTGAGGGGCATCATGGGCTGGGAGGGCTGGGAAGGTCCTCCCCGGCCAGCAGCCTGGCTCCGCAACCCCGCTGGAGCGCCCAGACCGGAGAGCGCCTCTGTCCTGCTGAGGCACACGGGACAGGAGCCCCTCTTTGGGGCGGTCAAATTCAGCAATCACCTGCTAACACCCTGGCTCGTGTTCCTCCGCTGTGGGGAGGGAGGGGATGGCTCTGCCACCAGGCTACAGGGGCAGCCTTGGGCAGACAGACCGCCAGGTCTCACGCCCAGATTGCAACACCTGTTTTTGTGTCTCTCGCACTCCTAAGGGTCCAGGCCTCCCTACCTTGTTTGTTTTTTTTTTTTTTTTTTTTTTAATTAAAGGGAAATGGGAGAGATGTTTGGTGATTTTGAGACGTTTTGCAGGCTAGACCTGGAGCCTCGAGACCATGGGGAAAGGGGAGATGTCCAGGCCTTAGTAGTCACAGAGCGATGTGATTGTGGGGGCCAGGGATTGGAAACTGTGAGCTGGTGGTGGTGTGTTTGTGTGGCATTGGGGGGGTGGGGGGAGGCGGTCCACAGCCTCGGCTCACACTTCCAGTCTGTAGAGGTGGTCCCAGGAGAAGGAGACTGGTCACCAGATGAAGGAGGGGCCTCAGGTTAAAGAGTAGTGTCCACAGGGGAAGGAAGGATCCCCAGTACAGCAGAGAGGTCCCAGATGATTGAGAAGTGTCCTTGATGAAGGAGAAGGCGGTCCCCTGGTGCGCCCTCTCCCTCCCTCCCCGGTGCTGATGACCCCAGGCCCTGTGCTCGCAGGGGGGAGTTGATATCTGCCTTTTGGAGGTGAATGATGACAGGAATGCTCTGAGCCTGAGAGCTTTAAGAATGTAAAAAATTGGGTGGCACCTGTGGCTCAAAGAGTAGGGCGCTGGTCCCATAAGCCAGAGGTGGCGAGTTCAAACCCAGCCCTGGCCAAAAACCAAAAGAAAAAAAAAAAAAAGAATGTAAAAAATTTATTTTTATCTTTTCCATCCTTTAAAAATAATGAGTGCTTATTTTTAAAATTGGGGAAAGAGAGAAGAGTAGCAAGAAGGGACAGAGGTGAGGGAGGGTCTCTGAGGTCTGGAGGACTATGCCTAGCTTCATTTCCTTCTAGATTCCTCTTGAGCTTAGTTTTGCCCACCTCTGGTCACACTGCGGGATGCTGCTTTCTGTATAAATGCAGTAATAAGAGGAGTTTTCCCCAAAGTCAGTGACTTTCTGTTTGACTCTAAAAGTGGTATAGCCCCCGAGGGTGGATTCTTCCTCACTCCGACCCCAGAGAAGATTCCCCACTTCCCTAGCCTTAGTTTCCTATGCACAAACAGGGGTGTGACCTTTGCCCTCTTACCTCAGAGCGCAGCCTGAGGTTCAAATGAGGGAACACAGTGACCTGGAGAGGTTGTGGGTGCAGAGTTATTGCCTCTCAGAGGTCCTAATCCCTCTCCTCCCCTCCCCCCAAAAATTCCTCCAGAATGCAGAGGCTGCAGCTGTTTGTACAAGAACCTCCATTCTGGTGCCTGTTCAGATAGTCGTGGCAGGGGCTGTTGCCCACGTCCCTTGTTAACGCTGGAGATGTTTTACCGATTATGCATTTTTAACGATGTAGACGATACACGAATATGCTCTTATTTTAAAGCTAAAGGTAGTTTGGTGAATGGCCTCGCATTTGATTCTTTTTCTAAAATTATTTACTTATTTATTTATTTGACACAGGGTCTTCTCTGCTGCATGGGCTAGAGTACAGTGGCATCAACATTGTTCACTGCAACCGCAAACATCCTGGCTCCAACAACCAACAATCCTCTTGAGTAGCTGGGACCACAGGCACACACCACCACACCCAGCTAACTTTTTTTTTTTTGCAGTTTTTGGCTGGGGCTGGGTTTGAATCTGCCACCTCTGGTATATGGGGCTGGCACCCTACTCCTTTGAGCCACAGGCGCCATCCTTTTATTTTTATTTTTTTAGAGGTTGGTGGTCTCACTTTGTAGCTCAGGCTGGACTTGAACTACTGGGCTCAAATGATCCTCCCCCTCAGCCTTCCTAGGGGCAGGGATTACAGGAGTGAGCCATTGTGCCCAGCAGCCTCATGTATATTTCTAATCCCAAATTCTGGTTCACAGCTTCACCTCTATACCCAGCCCTTGCCTTCAGCTCCCTTAGTCCCCAGGATGTGAGGTGTCCTGTCTGTCTCAGACATGAGCCTCAATCTCTTGTGAACTTCCTTAAAGTCTGCCAGTGGGAAAAGGCACCCCCCAGCGGGTTGGTCACTTTCCTTTCCCCTGGCTTCAGCACATGTCCTAATGAGGCATTCCTGGCTTCCCTTTCAGTCATTTCCCCCCTGCTGACATTTGCCTCTCATTTTTTCCAAAAGTCTCCACTGTGCAGGGCTTCCGACAGTCTGCACTGAATGTGTGCCCATGTGTATCCAACATCTGCTTAGAGGCAGGCCGGACATTAAGTGCTTGACATACCAAACTTCTTTGATTGTCAGGAGTTTATCATTATCCCCATTTCACAGATGAGGAAACTGAGGCTCAGAGGGAGATTAAATAGCTTGCCTCCAAAATCAGACCCTTAAGATGCAGAATCAGACTGGCCTGCATCAGAATAACCCAGGGATCCTTGTAAAAATAGGGATGCTGGGCCCCTACCTCAGCTTGAGGAATTAAGAGTCTTTAGGGGGAGGGCACTCCCAAATTTTGAGAAGGACCCAGCTTTTCTTCCTGGAATGGTGGGCTGGAGGGGGCCCCATTCCCAGATGGCAAAGCGGTTCAGCTCAGCTGCTGCTACGTGCAGGGTCTTTGGGTAGGGCTGATGGCTGATGAGGGTTGGAGATGGGGTTGGTGGCCCCAGAGGTTGTGAAAGCCCCATTGACTATCGTATTCTTCTACCCTTAGTTCCAGGAGAACGTCCAGGACCTGCTGCCCACCTTGCCTAAAGCCGATGACTACTTCCTCCTGCGCTGGCTCCAAGGTAAGGCTGGTAGGGGCTGAGAGGCAGAGGAGGATGTAGGGAAGGGGGTTTCTCAGAAGAAAAGGGTGGAGGTCTTAGGGGAACAGGGTTGCCAAGTCATAAAGAATGTGAGCTCTGGAATCAGACTTCTCTGGGCTAGAATCTGAGCTCCCCTGTGCACAAGCATGGCACAAACCCCCCACTGAGCCCGTTTTTTCATCTGCAAAGTGAAGATGAGGCAGCCCCTGAGCACAGCGTCCAAGTGAGGTTGGAGCTAAACACCTCCACGGCCTCAGGATATAATGGGGCTGGCCAGGCCCTCCAGTCAGACAGCGCTGAGCAGCTTCTTTCAGACTTGCCTTTGGGTCTTTCTTCAGTTGCCTGAGAACAGGGCTGTGTTGTCCTCTTAAGGAACCTAAGTGTCCTCAAGGGCACTGAGTGAGTGCCCAGCAAACATTTAAGGAAGTGGATTTAATTAACAGTAGAGAAGGAGTTTCTTTTAGGAATTACAGAGGGCGGTTTAAAAAAAATAACAACAGAATCCACCCAGGGCTTAGGGTAAGTGAAAATAATTCATTTTAACTCATTACATCCATGGACTGGATTTTGAACTTGAGATGGGAGAGATGTTGGGAGTCAACCCGTAAAGCATACACACAGTGCAGGGTTCAAAAGCCACCAGCCTTGTACTGGTAGAGCTGCCATTGAATCCCAGCTCTACTACAGCCCACAGAGGGCCTGTGACAAGTCCTTCCTTATCTCTCAGCCTCACTTTCCTCTTCTGTATAATGGGCTCAGTATTGGTCCCGACCTTCAGAATGCTGAGTCTGATGAAGTCACAGATGTGTCTGCATCTGTGTGACGGGAACCTGTGCCCAGGAACCAACTCTTCCTTCTGTTTTGTTCTGTTTTTATCATTATAATTTTTTCATAAACTTCGTTTTTAGGACAGTGTTAGATTTTTCAGAAAAATTTCAAAGATAATATAGAAATTCCCCCAATTTCCCGATTATGAACATATTGATGTCATTATTGTACATTTGTTACAATTAACGAATGAATATGAATATACTATTATTAACTAAAGTCCATACATTACATTTCCTTATTTTTTCTCTTCCAAGGTCCCATACAGGATCCCACAGTACATTCAGTCACCTTATCTCCTTAAGCTGCTTTTGGCTGTGGCAGTTTCTATCCATATTTTGTTTTGCTTTGTTTTCTTTCTTTTTTTTTTATTTTTTTTTATTTTATTTTATTTTTTTTTTTGTAGAGACAGAGTCTCATTTTATGGCCCTCCGTAGAGTGCTTTGCTTTATTTCTAAGTGAACATGTCATTGACCCCAGCCTGGGCTAAGAAAGTGTGGGAAAGTGGATTTTTTGAAGCCCCTTGATATGACGTCAGTCT
This sequence comes from Nycticebus coucang, assembly GCF_027406575.1. NCBI lineage: Eukaryota > Metazoa > Chordata > Mammalia > Primates > Lorisidae > Nycticebus > Nycticebus coucang. The sequence goes on from NW_026515579.1 coordinate 373,700, forward strand.
TCTCTCTTTGGAATCTTGTTGGGTTTTGGCTTTGGTTAAAAACCAGCTCTCAGGTACTTCGTGTGTCCTTTATAAAGGAGACCTATCGTGGAAACCTTAGGCTGCTGGGTCCTGGCAAAGGAAAAGTATCCAAGAGTGGAGGTGGGTGGCTGGTGTCCCGATGCCTCCCACTTCATGCTGTGGGCGATAGATCCTGTTGACATGGCTCCATTGTCCATGTCAACATCACCTGCGCCACTCCCTGCCTCACTAACCCAAAATACAGGTAAAGGGAGGGTGCTCACTGGGCCTGAGCTTGGCAGAGCCTCCTCCCTCTGGCCTCATGCTGAGGGGACTTCCCAACCAACCCTCCTTCTGAAGTCCTTTCCCTCTGGTTTTCTTTATCTCCATCCCACATCTCTGTTCATCGCCCCAACTCAGATGCCAGTTCCATGAGGGCAGGGACTGTGCCTGCCATAGTACCCTCAGGCTGGCACAAAGGAGATTCCACTGGAAAAAAAAAAATTCGTCCTTATATCCCATCAGCAGTGCCTGAATCACTGTCTCTAGGACAAGAAGCCACACACTGGTTCTAAATAGAAAAATCTCCTACAGACACTGCAGAGATTGTTTAAAAAGCCAATAAAAGCATATTATGAACAATATACGTTAATAACTTTGAAACTCAAAATGAAATAGATACATTCCTAGAAAAAATATAAGGCCAAAACCCACCAAGAAGAAATAGAAAATCTCAACAGACTGATATGTTTTAAAGAAATTAAAATGGTAATAAAACCTTCCCCTCTTAGAAAACTTAGACCCCAGTGACTTTACAGGTAAATTCCTCAGACATTTTAAGACCAGTTTATTCCTCTCTTACACAACATTTTTAAGTTGCTTTAGAATATATGAAAGAATGAGAGTTACTTTATGAGGCTTGGGTAAGTTTGATCCCAAAGCTATATCAGGACAATAAAATTCTAGTCTTGTTCTGTTTATTAATGTAGATGTGAAGAGATCTGAATCAATATTACACAATAGCATCCAATAGGGTATTAAAACTATATAGCACGACCAAGGAGAATTTACCTTGGTTATATCAGAACAGTTCAACATCCCAATATTAGTATGGCAGTGTCATTGAAAACAATATAGTTAGAAAGAAGAAATCATGTGACTATGTCAATTAATACAGAAAAAGAATTTTAAAAGGTTCAAATCTTATTTATAAGACAGAAGTCTTACCAATCTAGGAACAGAAGGAAATTTCCTTGCTTTGGTAATGATTATATAGCAAACACTCTCTTAACAAATTTAATCCTTAAGGTGAAAATTTAGCTGCATTTTCTTTAATATCAGGAACAAAGAAAGGATGAAGACCTTTAAGTCTTACCGTGTTAATGCAGAATTAGAGATCTGGCTAAAATCCGGCTAAGACTATAGCCAGATCTGTACAGTCAGATTCTGCCAATGCTATAAAGAAAGAAAAATACAGTCATTGGCGTAAGAACTAGAAGGAAAGAATAAAATATCTGCAGATAGGTAGGTGAGGTAGCTTACACGTTATCCTAGTTCTCTGGGAGGCTGAGGTGGGAGGATCAGCTGAGCTCAGGAGTTTAAGACCAGCCTGAGCAAGAGTGAGACCCCATCTCTGCTAAAAAATAGAAAAATTACCCAGGTGTTGTGGTGGGCCCCTACAGTCCCAGCTACTCCAGAGGCTGAGGCAAGAGGATCTCTTGAGCACAGGAATTTGAGGTTGCTGTGAGCTATGAGGCCATGACACTCTAGCCCAGGCAACAGAATGATACTGTCCCCCCCACAAAATCTCTACAGATGATTTGCTTATCTTTCTTGAAAACCAAAACCCAACAGGATCAACAGAAAAACTCTTGAACTAAAAAGAAAGTTCAGCAATACTTCCAGATATGAAATCAGTAGCATTTATCCCAGCATAGAGATATCCTACTGAAAAATATAGAAATCAGATACCATTCAAAACAAAGCCCATAACATAGCCAGGATTTTAGGCTAGAATACAAAATCTGTACTGCAAAAATCGTAACATTTCTGAAGTATATAGAACTGTTCTCTTCCATTTGGTAGCCTCTATGTTTGGTAGCCTTTAGCCACATATAACCATTAAAATTAAAATTAAATTAAAACTTCAGATCTTGCCAGACGCAGTGGCTCACACCTGTAATCCCCCACCTCAGAGGCCGAGGCAGGTAGATTACCTGAGCTCAGGAGTTCAAGACCAGCCTGAGCAAGAGCAAGACCCTGTTTCTAAAAATAGCTAGGGATTATTGTGGGTGCCTGCAGTCTTAGCTACTTGGGAGGCTGAAGCAAGAGGATCACCTGAGCCCAAGAGTTTGAGGTTGCAGTGAGCTTTGACACCATGGCACTCTACCCAGGGTGAAGGATAAAAGAAGACTCTGTCTCAAAAAAAAAAAAAAAAAAAAGAAAGAAAAAGAAAAGAGAAGAAAGAAAGAAAGGAAGGAAGGAAGAAAAAGAAAGAAACCAACCAACTCCCCCCCCCCTTCAGATCCTCAGTCACACTTGTCACATTTCACTTCCTCTGTAACCACAGGCTACCAGTGGCTGCTATTTTGAGCAACTCCAGTATAAGATGTTTGTACCATCACAGAAAGTTCTCTTGGACAGCATTGACCAAGAAAGTTCTGTTGGACAGTGTTAACATGGATTATTTGAATAGCTATATAGTGCAGAGCAAAGATCAGGCAGGTGAACTTGCTGGTTTGTTTTCAAATATTTGCTGAGTTGCCACATAGACAAGCCATTACATATATTTGTTTGACTGCTGACGATGGGGCTGGAATCATTGCTGAGCAGATTTGTGCTCAGTCAAAGCTGAGGAATGGAGTAGGCTGCCTGCTGAGGTGGTGAACTCCTCATCATGGGAGATAACAAAGGCTGAGTGGTGGCCTCAGTAGTTGTTTCTGGAGGTTCATGATCAGAGAGGAGGCACGGAAAGCATCTCAGGGCCATTCCATTTGAAAATCTCTGACCCTGCATCTTCTTACAGCTCCATCAATGTCAAATTCCTCAGTGAGCCAATGGTCTCAAAGAACAACCATCATAGCATTTCCAAAATAGAGCATTATGTTTTAAATTAAAGTGTATCTATTTCTTTGAAATAAGCAATCACAGCAATAACTACCATTTATTGATAACTTACATGAGCCAAGTACTGTATCAAACTTTATTTACTTTTTTCATGCTGTTCTATAGAACTGAAAAAGGTATTATTTTCATTTAACAGTTCGTTAGAAAAATCTAGGGCTCAGAGAAGGTAAGTGACTGCTCAAGGTTGCACAGGAAATAAAAAGGCAAAACTACAATTCAAGCACAAGTTGATCTGATTCAAAATCCCATGCTTCTCACTACATTTAACACTTTGGGGGAGGGTCGCTGCTCACTGGGCAGGCATTGAATATTATGGGATAGATCAACTTTTAGAATGAACAGTTTGGGCTCTGCAGCCATAGCTCTGTGGTTAGGGCACTGGCCACATGAACCAGGGCTGGTGGGTTCAAACTCAGCCAGGGTCTGCTAAAACAATGACAAAAAAATAGCCAAGCATTGTGGCTGGGTGCCTGTAGTCCCAGCTACTTGGGAGGCTGAAGCAAGAAAATCACTTAAGCCCAAGAGTTTGAGGTTGCTGTGAGCTGTGACACCATGGCGCTCTACCCAGGGCAACATAGTGAGACTCTATCTCAAAAAAACAACAAAAGAAAACAGTTTAAAAAACATCTGGAAACTTGAAATCAGGGGTCCTCGAAAGTCTAATAGAGGATTAAAGATCTTTATTTTTTAATAAAAACATTTCCAGGCCAAGTTCAGTGGCTCATGCCTGGAATCCTAGCACTCCGGGAGGCCGAGGTGGGAGGATTGCCTGAGCTCAGGAGTTTGAGGTTCTGTGAGCTATGATGATGACACTGCTCCACACTGGCCTGGGTGACAGAGTGAGACCCTGTCTCAAACAAAAACAACCCAAACCATCTCCAGAGTCTCAGTGTGTTCTCGGTGTGTCAGGAGGAAGGGGCTGGGGACGCCCTCCCTATTACCTCACATGCTTTCAGGAAACGGCTCATTCTACATCCAGCCTTGAGTCTCTTCCTGCCTCATCTTTTCGCAGCTCGGAACTTTGACCTACAGGAATCCGAGAACATGCTCCGGAAGGTGAGGCTCCATCAATCTTAGTGTCCCAGAGACCGCACCCCGGGGATTAGGACAAAGAGTGAGGACTCCTGCCCTGTCCCCTTTTCATGTTTCTCCTCGGATCATTTTCTGCATCAGACCCAAGTTTCCTGCAGGCCCCCTCCTGTCCCATGCCCAGGGCTACGTTGGTGCAACCCATGCATGCTCTGCCAGGATCTTGGCCACTGTGGGCAGAGATCTGGCTTGGTGTCCACAGGTGCCCCAGTGACCTTTGAGACAGGCAGCATCTATAGTTAGCTCCTGCCATGTCTCTGCAGCATGTGGAGTTCCGGAAGCAGCAAGACCTGGACAACATCCTCTCCTGGGAGCCACAGGAGGTGAGCTGCATGCAGTGTCCCCCAGGTCGGCTGAGGACCCCTCACCCCCATGTCCGGCCTCCTCCTGGGCTGGTTTGAGTCAGGCTCTTATCCACATGCCCAGGTGCTTCAGCTCTATGACTCAGGAGGTCTATGTGGCTACTACTATGAAGGCTGCCCCGTGTGGTTCAACATCATCGGGACCCTTGACCCCAAAGGTCTCCTCCTGTCGGCCTCCAAGCAGCAGCTGATTCGGAATCGCATCAAGGCCTGTGAGCTGCTTTTGCATGAGTGTGAGCTGCAGAGTCAGAGGGTGAGCACCTGGGGTGGGGAAGGAGGCCGTGGTGGTCTTAGTCTGTCTAAAGGGTGGCACCCTACCCCCCAGCTCTCAGCCCTCAGAGTTCTGGAGGAATGTGGGCTTCTCCCACTGTTGCCCATTCATGAGCATCTTGCATGTGCGCGGCACTCCACTGGCATGAGTCAAGGGCCACCAAAGCCTCCACATCCGAAAATGACCTTGGGTACAGCTCTGTTCTCCTGGAACCCTGGGAATAGTGGACAGTCAGCTTTGCTTTTGAAACGATTCCTCAGTGTAAACTGCTTAACTAGAAACACCCGATGAATGAGCCATTTCTTTGGGCATTCCTGAAAGCAGTGACCCTGGAAACTGGACACATCCCTTGTGGGACCCTGAAAGTTACCATAGAGTTGCTACAAAAAAATATTGAGTCCTATGGGGTATTGGGCTCCTAAGCCAAGAAGGACTCCATGTCCACCATTGTGGATCTCATCTCCTTGTCCGTGAGCTGTCCACTGGCCACCTGTATCCTTCAGACTGAATCTAATGCCGTGTGTGGCCTTGTTGGTTTTGAGTGTCTAGATGAGCCTAAGAGGAAGACCCCCCTTTTCCCCAGGGTGAGCTGTGATGTCCTTGTGGCACAGTTTGGCTAATGTCTGACTCCACATGACAAGGGCATGGCCTGTGTCATCAACACCTAGCATGAGGCTAGACACAATAGAGTCCCTCAACAGAGATCTGTGGTGTGAGTGAGTTGCAAATCTCTGACCAGTGCCAGGTTTGAGACGATGCATGTCTCTCAAACAAGATAGCTGATCTTACGGGAGGTGGGCGGAGGGAGGGTGATTGGTGGGATTACACCTGCGGTGCATCTTACAAGGGTACATGTGAAACTTAGTAAATGTAGAATATAAATGTCTTAACACAATAACTAAGAACATGCCAGGAAGGCTATGTTAACCAGTGTGATGAAAATGTGTCAAACGGTCTATGAAACCAGTGTATGGTGCCCCACGATCGCATTAATGTACACAGCTATGATTTAATAATTTTTTTTAAAAAAAAGATAGCTGATCTTAGAGGGTCGACACAGTTTCTTCACCTTCACAAATGTCCCAAACTGGAGCTGATAATATAATGACACTAATAATATCTAGTAGTATTTGTCAGGGGCCTGCCACGTGCCAGGCACTGGGCTCTTTGTGCATTAGCTCATTGGATACTCACAGAAGTTCTATCAGATCATGGAAGTATCTGGTATTATTTTATGGAGGAAGAAACTAAGAGTTAGAGGGGTTAATAAGTAGCCCGAGGCCATGCAGCATAGCTCTGGCTTGGACATAACCATGGGACCACACAGTGTTGGCTAACATCGTCTATCATTGTACATGAAGATGCTCAATGAGTAATGAATGATGTCTTCAATTTTGCGGTATCTTTACTCACAGTGTGAGTCAGACTGTGCCAGGGCTCAGGTGCAGCACCGCCTCAGAACCTAGATGGGCTCCATCTGTTTGGAAAACACTGTGGCCTGCCAGCAGGGGTAGGGGGGCAGGGCAGTAGGGAAAAGGGCTTGAGTTTCTCTGGCTGGAGCTGTGGTCTGACCAGTATATCTGCTCTGTCCTATGCAGCTGGGAAGGAAGATTGAGGTGGTGTTGATGGTGTTTGACGTAGAGGGCCTGAGCCTGAAACACCTGTGGAAGCCAGCTGTGGAGGTCTACCAGCAGGTAAGGTGGGTGGCTGAAGCCAGAGCAGCCATGGTTCCCAGGCCTATGAGAAGCTGCCGCCCACACCAGCCTGGGAACCTCGGTCCATGGAGGAGCAACAAGGCCAGCCAGTGAAGCTAGCCTGGGGTCCACTCTCCAAGAAGAAAGAATAACTCAAAGAAGGAAGTGTACATTCATGGGGAAGGCAACGTGGGCTGGGACAGGCCTCTTGTCTCAGCAGCTCAACCAAGTACTGCCTCTGCGCTGAGTTTCTGCTGCCTCAGAAACCCAGGGGTGGGGATGCTACAGCCTGGCCTTGACCACACTTGTCTTGACTCCACAGTTTTTTGCCATACTGGAAGAAAATTATCCTGAGATGCTGAAGACTTTAATTATCATTCGAGGTGAGCCCATGACCAGATGAATCCTGGGGGAAGGAGATGCTGGGAATGGTGGGGACAGTAGATAAACCATCCAGTTCAGGGCTTCTCAAATCATCCTTTGTGAAGGACATGTTTTTGTTTGGCTTCTGGCTTTGGTTTGTAATTCCAGTCCTGCACAGACTGATACTTGTGTAATAGACAAAAATGTGGCTGGTATATTGCAGCAGCCATGTCAGCTAAATTTCTAAACGTTTACTGTTATTGTATTTACTTATTTCGATGTGGAGTAGAAACATACAGTCTGTGGACCAGGCTGGTCGATGGACACACTTTCAGTGGAAATGGCCCCTGTCTGCTATGGCTTTATAATAAGGGAGTCACTGCATATGCTCTGGAATCAGGTGATCTGGGTTCAAATCTAGCCAGCCCTATGACATTGAGGAAGTTTGTTTAACTTCACTGAGCCTCAGTTATCCCGCTCTGTAAAACAGGGATACAAGGGCATCCTCATAATGTAGCTGTGAGGTTAAATGACACCATCTGTGGAGGAGGCAGAGCATGGACTTGGTTGAGCCATTCAGGGTGGGACAAGAGGTCTAATGCAGATGTCTCATCTTCTTACACCCAAGAGGATTTCAGGGTAATGTGGAGTAACCTTGAGTGTGGAAAGGAAGAGTTACGCTTTGCTGACGTGGGTGCCAACTTGCGCCCAACACCTTGCAACTGGGCTAGGGGAGACAGCTATTTAATGAGAGACAGGTGCCATGATGAATGTTGCAGATACATTATTTAATCTCCATTTAGAGTTAAAAGTACTAAGACTCAGAGTGGGTAAGTCATTAGCTGAAAGTTACACAGGAAAGAATGGCAGAATCCGTATCTATCTAAATCCTGTCCAGCACATACCCTTAATCATGGCTTTCTATACCCAAGTCCTCTCTTGTCTAGCTCCCCAAGGGACCTTCATGTGTTTCAGCCTCCAAACTGTTCCCTGTGGCCTTCAACTTGGTCAAGTCATTCATGAGTGAGGAGACACGCAGTAAAATAGTGATTCTGGGAGGTGAGTGACTTGGCTTCCTGGCTGTGCGTCTGCTTGGGATGCAGAGGTCAATGCTAAAAACCCCATTTTTCCCTGGTTCATCCTCTTGACTCGGGCACTGATCCTGGCCCAACCCAGTAGCCTTTGCATGCACAGGTGAGGCCTTGGGTCCTAGACCATGTCCTGGGGCCACATAAGCTCTTGGGTGAGCTTAAGCACCCAAGAGAACAAGCCAAAGACATATCAGGTCCCCTCACTGGGCTCAGCCCCGCTTCCCTCTGTTGAGTCTCCTGAGCCCCTTCGGAGCCCATCTCCTGCTCCCACACAGACAACTGGAAGCAGGAGCTCACCAAGTTCATCAGCCCTGACCAGCTGCCTATGGAGTTTGGGGGGACCATGACTGACCCTGATGGCAACCCCAAGTGCTCAATCAAGGTACAGAGAAATCAGATGGTGCACAGGAGGGGAGACAGGATGGTCTAGTGCCCACTCACCCACCCTTGTCCACAGATCAATTATGGAGGTGAGGTGCCCAGGAGCTACTACCTTTGCAACCAGGTGAGGGCACAGTATGAGCACTCAGAGTCCGTGGGCCGTGGCTCTCCCTGCAGGTAGAGAATGAGATCCTGTTCCCAGGCTGTGTGCTCAGGTAGAGATGGTGACCACTTCACACCTGGGCATGGCTGGGAGGGCCTCCAGAGCCTAGGCAGGTGGTTGTCACCAGAGCTTTGTCATCCACTGCAGGTGGCAGTTTGCATCAGATGGTGGGGATATCAGCTTTGGAGTTTTCCTAAAGACCAAGATGGGGAAGCGGCAGAGGGCTGGGGAGACGACAGAGGTGCTGCCCAGCCAGCGCTACAATGCCCACCTGGTGCCTGAGGACGGGAGCCTGACCTGTCTCAAGGCTGGCGTCTGTAAGAGCTGCAGGGTCACTGGAGCTGTTTTCTTCCCTGTGGTGGAGCAGTGAGCTGGTCTCTGGCTAGTCTACCCTCTGCTCTCTCTCACGGTGGGCGTGGGGACCTATGTAAGCTCCTACCTCCCAAGGACTTCAGTGGAATTGTCTTTTGGTGTCAGGGGGCTGATGAGTGGTCCCTATATGTGGGTGCAGGAGAGGACCAGCCAGGTTTCACAGCTCAGGGCTTTGGGTCACCTCCTGGGAATTCCCTACCCCAGGCTTGTCAAGCAAAGAGAAAGCAAAGTATACAGCCATGGCCCCGGTGTCAGGGATCCCAGCACAGAGCCCGCCCAGTTGCACAGAACTTCCACTTCAAAGGGGCGGCTTCCTCCAGGTGTTCATCACCCTTTGCTCCCTGGCCTCCCAGGGCAGATGCAATTTGGTCAGTTTTACCAGATACCGTGTTGCCCACACTGTACACTACTGACCTTCCACCTCTGTGGGGAACATAGCTGGAAGAAGAGGATTTCCTAGGAAAAGGAGAAGGCACAGCATTCTTTCTTTAGTCTCAACATAACCTAGTGCCACTTTGTGGAAAGGGAGAATTAGGCGGATGGAGAAGTCTGGATGACTCCTCAAGTCCCAGAGTCTATGGTAGACCTTGGCGTTGAAGGAAATGCCTTCTCCAAGATGGAAAAGTGGCTTACATAGCTCAGCCCTTTCCTCCAGAGAAAGCAGGGCTGCTCTCTGCATGGAGTCATTAGAGTAAGAGAAACCCAGTCCCTCCCCCACAGATGCTCTGTGATCACTGTAAAGTCCATCATCTCAAAGCCTGGAGGTGACAATACCTCCCCCATGGGGCTGCTTTAAGGATTCAGGGAGCTATGAATGCCTATAACACGATACCTGGTACAAAGAAGGGGCTTGTGGTGGCTGGTGGTGGCAATTCCTTTACATGGTACCAGAATCATCCAAGGAGATGGTGGTGAGCAACGGGCTTAGGTCTTAGCAGGACACTAGGAGTGCAGAGGTGCCAGGCCTTGCCCTGCCTGATCATCTCTCTCCATCACTGCAGATGTCCTGCGCTTTGATAACACCTACAGCCTGATGTACACCAAGAAGGTCAGCTACAGTGTGGAGGTGCTGCTCCCTGACAAGGCCTCTGAGGAGAAGTTGCAGAGCCTGAAGGCCACAGGACCCTCCCCAGTGCAATGAAGACCCTGGCTGCCACCTCTTCAAGCCCTTTGCACCCCACTTGACCCCTGTCCTCCAAGCAGGGTAGGTGCTGAAGATGGCCACAGAAAGCCACCTACTCTGTGTTACAACTCAGAAAAGGGACAACCAATGCCTAGGCCACCTTAAGGCCTAAGATGGGCACCTAATCTCCTGTTTCCTGAGGATGAACCAGCATCCACTGAGGAAGGGTCCTGCAGGAAGAAGCTACCCTTGCATCCCTCCTGACAAGACTCACCCATTCTAGGACTTTCCCATGGCTGGTGTCCCAGCTTGTGGGGGCAGGGGGGTCTTTGCATAGACCCCAGGCCCTGCATGGAGCAGTTTCAGGCCTCCAGAGCCAAGAAGCCCTATTTTCTGCAGGGTCAGCTGGAAGCAGCTGGGTGGGGAGATGGGGCAGGGGTGAGGGTCTCAGTTCCACCAGGGTATCCAGGTCCATCCAAGCTGCTTGTTGTGTGTTTAGAGGGAAAATCAGAAATGGAGAAGTGGGACCTGGCAAGAGAGGCCAGTCAGTGACAAAAGCCACGCTCAACACAGTTGAGTGGGTAACGATGCAATCTCCAGGGAATTCCCAGGGACTTCCCCTCCACACCTGCTGTGATCCTGCCAACATGGCTCTTCCTGCAGGGGTCAGGAGCAGGGCAGACCTGGAGCCACAGTGCTGTCATCCAGGGAGTGCAGCTGCCATCCCAGGGAGCCCATCTGGGCTCTGAGGTGCTTCTTCAAGAACTATCAAGGTTTTCCTCCATCTTTATATCTTGCCAAGGGGACAGCAGAAGATTGGCTGACAACACCCCTCATGTACACCACCCAGCAGTTGGCCAGTGATGGCCCAGAGGCTGGCCTCTGGGTGCCTGCAGTCAGCACTGCCACTTGCTCTGCTGGGCAGCTGCACCCAACAGAGCAGACCTTGCCTAGGAACAAGCTTGAGCTGGATGTGACTATGTGAGTTGACTCCAGGGGACAATGAAGAGCCCGGGAGCCCAGCCTGCGCTGCCCTGAGAGCCTGGGAGCCCAGCCTGCGCTGCCCTGAGAGCCTGGGAGCCCAGCCTGCGCTGCCCTGAGAGCCTGGGAGCCCAGCCTGCGCTGCCCTGAGAGCCTGGGGGCCCAGCCTGCGCTGCCCTGAGAGCCTGGGGGCCCAGCCTGCGCTGCCCTGAGAGCCTGGGAGACCAGCCTGCGCTGCCCTGAGAGCCTGGGGGCCCAGCCTGCGCTGCCCTGAGAGCCTGGGAGACCAGCCTGCGCTGCCCTGAGAGCCTGGGAGACCAGCCTGCGCTGCCCTGCCTCCTCCCCACCCTGCCCTCTGCCCCAGGCCAGTGGCCACCAGTATCTCAGAAGACCTGAGCCCACAGCTCAATATCATTGTTCCTGCTGTTTGCCTTTCTGGGTTAATGTCCCAAAGGGCAAAAGAGTACCATCCACCCAGGTGATGTCCCTGAGAGAGGCCAGTCAGATGTTCCTGTAAAAGGTGTCCTTGTTGCAAAGTGTTGGTTTCCTGAATGCGCAGGTCCCTCCCAGGGACCAGAAGCCTCAGCAAACACCACCTGCCCAGGTGCTTTATAAACAAGCAAGAAGCCAGGCTCTGGACCCTCCCTGCTTTCAGATTCTGTGATCTCACTTTCTCCAGTTAAGGAGAACTTTCTCAATTACCCAGAACCTATTTTGGGTGAGAAAATACTGAGGCCTGAGAAGGTGGGGGTCTTCATGTGAGCACTGTGGGGGTCTTGGGGTCCCTCAGCCCCTGCTGCTGGGGCAGCTGCCCGGTTCCTGGGTGCACAAAGTTTGAACAGCAGCCCTGCTGCTCTAAAAAGCTAAACTAAACTAAACTACATGCCTAAAGCCAGAGCCACGATACATTCCTGGTCCAATAGGGTGTCTGATCAGATTGGCAAAAACAAACAAAGGCTGTCCTGGGCTGTCAGGCAGGAGTCATAGACATCCCTAAAACCAATGGCTTCCCTTGCCTCTGAGATGTGACAGGCATTCTCACCACCCTGCTATGCTCTACAGCCGTCTTCCTTTCTGCCGGCCTCGTTGCAGGGATATCTGGAGTCCCCTGGGCACTTGGGTTTCCACAACTGTAGCCACTGGGGCTGAGCTTGTTAGTGAAATCACATGCTGGATTCCACCTGTTGTCATGATGTGGGCTCACAACGCCTCGGGTCAGCCTTCACACCCTGCATCGAAAAATGAGGGGCACTCCCCACAGCTAACTCCCACCATAGGCACAGCCTCGGGTTTCCTAGCAGGTAGCAAAGATTGCTCTCCCACCGGCACAAGGGTTTCCTGAGGCTCTGATCACAGAATATACAAAGCCACGGGCTGTCTGGAGCTGGCAAGTAACAAGGGGGTCAGGGGCAGGCCCCAGCAGGGATTGAGTCCCAGGGCTGGCAGAGCCACCTCACTGCCTAGAGGTTACTCAGTGAGTGTGGCAGTCACATGTGGAGGGATGGGAGACATTGGCAGCTCTGCCAGGAATCTCTCCTTAGCAATCCATCCCTAACTCATAACACTGTCACTTTAAAAAAAAAAAAGAAAGAAAATGGCCCATAGAGGGACACTCCTTTGCCTAAATTTTGCTTCTCCATCTATCCTTTTGTTCTTCAGCGTTTATTGACTATCTGAAGGCCCTGGGGACAGGGAGGACCCTGGGCTGACCCAGCCCTGCTGACAGGAGGCCTGCCCTGTGGGGGAGGTGGAAGTGACTCCAGTGATTAGTTATTGAGTGGATGTGTTGTCACCACACATACTTGGCTGGGGCAGAAGCAGGATTCTGGGGGAGCACCCAGCAAAGAAACATTATGGGGTTAGATGCACTTTGCCCAAGGTGACTCTGGAGGGAGAGCTGTGGGATGTGGGGGGGTGTGTGTGACCAAGCACAGGAGAGCCATAGAGCCTAAGGAACGGGGTGTGGATGGCCATGGGGCTGTAGGGTGTCTGAGGAGCCCAGGGGCTCTCCTGGCCTTGGGCAATGCTGGTAATGATTCACCAGGTGTTTGCACAGGTCTGTGTACACACTAGATGTTAATAAAACTATTTTATAATTTCAGTTACAAAACGGAGCCTCTTGCTTATCAGTAAAGAATGGCAAAAATCTTGGCAGGAGGCCCCAGATGAAAACTCTTGCTCAAAAATTACATGTATGGAAATACCCAGGCCTCACCTATTCAGGGCATGGAGGCGGGACCTGCCTTTCCCAGCCCATCTCCTTGCTGAAGGACCCACAGTCTTCAGGGTGAGGCAGGTGGAGATCAGGCAGGACCCATGGGCATGTTTTGATGGCAGATGGAAAGGGCCCCCTGCCCCAGCCCAGTTCACCTCTCAAGGAGCCCAGAGTCTTGGGTACCCAGAGCAGGTCTTCACCAGAGCTCCAAGCCACAGCACTCTACAGTTTGTACTCCTGGGCATTAAACCCTGATGCAAAGAGGGGTTACGGGCCCCAATTTACAGACCACAAAACCAAATCTCAGCAAAGAGTGCTTTGGCCAAAGTCTTGGTGTCCAGTGGAAGAGTTGGAACCAGCACCCAGGTCAGTTGGCAGCAGTGCCCCTGCCCTGCCTCTTGGAGTAGAGGTGCCAGCATGAGGTAGGGGGCACACGGGGAGAGTGAGGTGCTGGGTTCCTGGGCTAGAAGGAAGGCCCACGGACTGCAGTAAGCTGCTCAGATGTTTGTGCATCTCAGTGGAAGTGACGGTGGCAGCTCCACTCCCCAACACCTACTGTGTGCCAGGCATATATGCTTGAGGCAGGAAGCATTCCCCCCCTCCCCCCCAGTTTACGATGAGTAGAGTGAGGCTCAGGGAAGGAAGTGACTTATCATGTCACACAACATAAAGAAAGATGTGAACCAGAGTCCCTCCCTCCAAACAGCCTGAGAGCTGGATAAGCACTCTCCGTGGGTGGGGTGGGCCGAGGGAGGAGGCCCCTGGGCCAAGCCCTGTACTTTGCTAGGGGGTTGAGAGCGGGGAGAAATCTTCACCTTTGGCCACCAGGGGACGGTGTTGGGCCATCTGTACCTCTGCCCACAGGAGCACAAACAGGGACACTTCCTCCCATCTGGCTCATTGAACAGGTGGGTTGACAAGGCTCAAGGGACCAAGGTCACCAGGCAGAGGTGTTTATGGGGCCGTCTGGAGTGGCAGAAAGATGTGGTATGACCTTGGTTCAGATCCTGGCTCTGCCCTCCTTCCCACAGCCACTGCCCTGTCAGGGCCTCCGTCACCTCTTGCTTGGATGATGAGAAGGGATCAGTTATTGAGTGGATGTGTTGTCACCACACGTACCTGGCTCCCCCTGTGCCCAATCCTACCCCCTCCTGCCCAGACTCCACAGTACAGTCAGACTTTCTGAAATGAAAATCTGATCACATCACTCTCTGTGTGAACTCCTCTCTGGCTCTCTATTTCCCCATGGGTAATACTAGTCTTTTTGGAGGCTTCTAAGGCACTCTGTGATGTAGCCACCACACTCCTGTTCCAGCTTCATCCAACAACCTGAGTTCATCAAGTTCCTTTCTGCCTTACCTGCCTTTGCTCATACCTAAGACTCCCAACCTTGTCCTGTGTGTCCACAAGGTCACAGAGTCCTCTTCTGGAAGGCCTTCCCCAGGTAGGCCTCACTCCTACCTGGGCCCTAGCAGTCAGGGTCCCGCAACTAGCCCAGAGCTCATCTCACAACAGAGTTATCATCTGCCTCGTGTCTGCCTCCTGTTCACCCACAGCAGCTCCCTAAAGCCTGGCAAGACATAATAGATACCCTTCACAGAGCACCTGCATAGGCTTGCTGCTCTCATACCACCTTGTTTAATGTTTATGGCAGAGTGTAAAACAAATACAGTCATTCCCATCTTACGGGGGGGGGAAAGTGAGGCTCATAGGCAAAAAGTCATTTGCTCAGTGGTGGCACCAGAACTAGAACTCAGGATGTCTGACCCCAGAGCCACGTGCCTCCCTGAGCCAACCAGCCACCCCCTGCCCCTGGAGGTCGGGTCATACCAGGAGCACTGACAAAGGGCAGAGTGTGGTGGTGAGACTCAGCTCTGCAGAAAGACCCAAAGAGAGGGCTGGGTAGGGCAGCCACAGAACAGGGGAGAAGGAAAGGATGGGCTCACCTCGCTGTGTCCTAGTCCTGGAGTTGAAGGCAGGCTGGTGACCAGCCCAATAATAACAGTAAAAGCCTATGCTATTGATACTTACCAAGTGCTGAGTGGTATGTGAGGTACCTTTTGGCCTCTGCTATATTGGCCACCTCAGTACCCTATAAGAAGTAGAAGTTGACTTGGCGTCCATAACACAGTGGTTACGGCGCCAGCCACACACACTGAGGGTGGTGGGTTTGAACCTGGTCTGGGCCAGCTAAACAACGATAACTGCAACAAAAAAATAACTGGGCATTGTGGTGGGAGGCTGAGGAAGGAGACTTGCTTAAGCCCAAGAGTTGGAGGTTGCTGTGAGCTGTGATGCCACGGCACTCTAAAAAAAAAAAAAAAAGAGAGAGAGAGAGAGGTACCAGGTCCAACATATGGTCAACATATAAATTAAGGCCTCTTCCACTTCGCAGAATCCTTCACTATCCTCCCCAGACTCCTACTGCCGTAGCAACTCATTCCTATGATAAGTGATAAGCAAAGGTATCATATGAGAGAGGAAAGGGAAGAGTTTGTGGGCTTGGCCAGAAGCTGTGTCCCCACCTCAGATGTCTTTGGGTTCTCCTCTGGCAACTCTTGACTTCTTAGTGGTTGTCTATTGTAGGATAGAGATAAGGTTAAAAGTGCTAGGCATCGGGGACAGAGTGACCTGGGAAAATGCCAAGAAGCACTACTGGCCACGACTACTGAAAACAATACTCTAGACACAACATAACGTCCCAGCCCTAAGTCATATATTACCAGCGATAAGGTTAAGGCAAGACAGCAGTGCAGTAAACAAGATGTGTTAGGAGTTCAATCATGTGGTTAAAGAAGAAGTACTTGTTTTTTAACCTTTACTCTCTCTAATGCTTTCTGCTGCACTGTATTGTTTCATGTCTGAGATTTCAATAAAAGCCTAAGAGGAACGTTGGGAGGAGCCACACCCTTGTTTCTCCCTGCAGAGAGCTGGCTGGTGTGGCCTCCCTGGGTCCCTCAGGTCAATGTAAATGGACTGAGTAAGTGTTATTCATTTTGCATCGAGTCACACTGACAGTTGGTATTTTGTGGCACAGACATCAGCAGCAGAAGTATCATCATCATCATTATTGTACTTAATTTTGTTTCCTAAATCATGAAAGGAGAGAAAACTAAATGATAAAGAATCTAGATCAGGAAACAAAAGCTACTGGAGCTAACAAAAGTTCAGTAAGGTTTCAGGACACAAGATTAGTCTACAAAAATAAGTGGTGTTTCCATACACTAATGATGAACAATCTGAAAATGAAAGTCAGAAAACATTTCACGTACAACAGCATCAAAAAGGATAAAATACTCAGGAATAATGTTGACCAAAGAAGCACAAGACTTGTACACTGAAAACCACAGAATACTGTTGAAAGAAATTAAAAAGACTTAAATAAGTAAAAAGATACCTATGCGTATGAATTGGAAGATTTGAGGTTAAGAAGATGGTACTCTCCACAGTGACCTACAGATTCAGTGTAATCCCTACCCAAATCCCAACTGCCTACTTTTTTCTTTTTTCAGAAATGGACAAGCTGATTCCAAAATTCACATGCAAACAGAAGGGACTCAAACTATCCAAAGTCGTCTTGAACAAAGTTGGGCAGAACTCACACTTCTGATTTCAAGGAAAAAGATAAATCCATCAAGCAATTAAAATGGACAAATAACACAGCAAAGCCACTTGCAGAAGGTAAAATATGGAAGAGTCAAAGCTGCATGAGCATTTGTTAAAATGCATCTGAGGCAAACGAAGGGCATGAGCTCTATAGTGAAAGTCATGGAGGGAGCCCAGCATGTCCGTGGACGGGCTGCCCAGGGTGAGCCAGGGCAGAGGAAAGGGGCTCAGGGTGGAGCAGGATGGGGGGGGGCCGAGGAGCAGCAAGAAGCCCCACTGGCTAGAACTCCCAGTTGAGAGGGTGAGGGAGCTGGCAGGGGAGGGAGGGCTCTGGAGGGTCCTTTGGCAATGGCCCACATACTGCTGAGTGAGGCATGAGGCATTTGAGAGGATTGAGCTGAAACTTAATGTTGCAGATTTTAAAACATTAAATATATTGCCAATTAGTGGTGGATCCCAAAGCTCCACTCACAGCTGGGAGGATTCACAGGGTCATCATCCTGAAGGAAATCCCTCAGCAGACACAGAAATTCAGTGTTTGTCCAGCCTGATCCAACACTCAAGGGAATATGTAGGAGAAAGTCCTTACTGGCAGCACAGGGTTAATACTGCAGGACAGTATGCAGAGTGCTGACCAGTGGGAATAAATTTATGTGCACACATGGAAAGAATCAAATGTGCAACATGAGTTTAAAACTTAAAAAAATAACTAACAAAAATAAACTAGAATGAAGTCTCAAGGGAAAAAAAGATGACTTAATTGAAAAATGCAAACACTGTACAGGTTGTTTGGGAGAAAAAGAGGAAATGCCATCATTTACATATGGGGTGATGTTCCAGGGTAGATGGAAACATGACCTGAAGTAGTTCAAAAGAAAAAAAAAAAAAAAAAGACAAAACCAAAGAAGAGTCTTTAGATAGCTGATGGTGAGAGTGTTAGGACTGTCTAAGGAAGATTACTGAGCAGCTGTGCTGCTGTAGCTGGAAGGGAAGCTGCTGTGGCCCTTTTTAGTGAAAGGGGCAATCCTTCAACCAATGTCCCCACCATGCCTCAGACACCATGGGTAGCTTCAGAAAAGAGGGTCAGTACAGCCAGTGTTCCTCTAACTGCAGTGTCCAAGTATGTCAGGAAGGCAGGTAAGGGTTGGGATTTGAGGGCAGTGAGGGGCAGTGAGGGACACTCCTGAGATGGCCCTGCCCAGCTGGGAAACTGCTCAGGGCCTCCAGGGGAGATCAACCATCAGTGTACTCACTGCACTAGCTTTGAGCTCCAGCACTGACTCGCCAGGACCCAGGGGTCATCATGACCCAGGCACCTCCAGGTCCACTCCCCACCCCCTGACTCAGGAGCTGGGACCCTGACTCACAGTCCTCTCACGACCCAGGGGTCATCATGATCCAGGCACCTCCAGGTCCACCCCCCATCCCCCTGACTCAGGGAGCTGGGACCATGACTCACAGTCCTCTCACGACCCAGGGGTCATCATGATCCAGGCACCTCCAGGTCCACCCCCCACCCCCCTGACTCAGGGAGCTGGGACCCTGACTCACAGTCCTCTCACGACCCAGGGGTCATCATGATCCAGGCACCTCCAGGTCCACCCCCCACCCCCCTGACTCAGGGAGCTGGGACCCTGACTCACAGTCCTCTCACGACCCAGGGGTCATCATGATCCAGGCACCTCCAGGTCCACCCCCCACCCCCCCTGACTCAGGGAGCTGGGATCCTGACTCACAGTCCTCTCTGTCCCCTGCAGTGTCTGTGGCACACACAAAGCTGACCCAGCTTCCTTCAGCATCCAGGGCTCTGGACAGGGGACAGCAGCAACGTTGGCAATGCCAGTGATCAGAACCGACACTACACATTCTTCGTATGAACACATGCTGGTAGTATTTTCCGTCATTCTGTACTTTGCATGGCCCTTTCCTTAAAGTGGACTTTAGCTATGCAGATGTTTTCAATATTAGTGTAGAATAATTTATCTTTTTTTCTTCTCTTGATTAGTATTTTTGTATTCTCTCTGAAATGGCATGGTCCATTCTAAAGACAGAAAGATATTTCATATACTTTTCTAGATTCTGTATGATTATACATTTTATATGAAGACTGTGACTCCAGAAGTTATTTTTGCCTCTGGGATGAAGCAGGGATCAATTTTCATCATTTTCAGCAGTTCTGTGACATATTCAAGGGAAATCAACTGTTGGTAAAAACTCATCATCTATTTGCAATTTTTAAAAGAACCTCTTCTTCATAAATAAGTTAAATTGAAATTTCTAAATCTAATAAGATATATTTTAAAAATTAAAGATAAATCAGGTGGTGCCTGTGGCTCAAAGGAGTAGGGTTCCGGCCCCATATGCTGGAGGTGGTGGGTTCAAACCCAGCCATGGCCAAAAACTGCAAAACAAACAACAACAAAAAAAGATAAATCATCCTAATGTTTCTATATAAGAAGTGTTCCATTTAAATCAAGAACCAAACAAGCCTCATTCCTCAAGGGAAGAAATGATCTAGAAGTTAGTTTCTCTTCCATAGTTCTCACCAGGGACGTGCTAGATTACAAGAGCTATGGCCCATGTAGGACAGCCCAAGTCTGTCTGTTCCAACGGCTGTTTTATTTCTTACCACAGTCTTCCCCCTCCAGACAAAAATGTGAAAATGAAGCTTATTTGCTTTTTTATCATTAATCCTGTCAGACCCAATTTTCCATGCTATTGCTGCTATCATGTTATTTTGTTTATATGTTTTTGTTAGTATTTTGCTTTTTAATGTGCTGTAATATTTTGATTATAAATTTAAATTTTTTTCTGTTTGTAAATGTTTATTTTCAGGGGATTAAATTTATACATAAAACATCCAAGAGAGTTCCATTTTTCCTTTTGGTGAAGTATAAAACATAACCCCCCAACAGAATACTTGACATTTACAATTCAATAGTAAATTAGCAGAATGTTAAATATGTATAAAACTGTATCTTTCCCAAATATATTTAGAGTTATATGCAGTTTTATAGAATGCCCCCCCCCCAAAAAAAAGCTCAAAACTGGGCAAATGTTCCCTCATTCCTAAAAGGAAATTATGTCCAATAGAAGCTGTGAGGATTCTTGAGCATATAGGATTTTGTTTCATTACCAAAATACCTGATATTTTGGGCATGTAAGAACTTGGACATGAGACCAGGGCTTGTCAGGCTGGAGTGGGGACTGGTGGCCACAGCTCCCCTCACTCAGTGAAAATTTTAGCAACATTACCTTTTGGCCTTAACCAGCACAGTATATGGTTTTCTGGAATATTGTGAATGTTGATTAAAGATACTCACTTCCGGGCGGCGCCTGTGGCTCAGTGAGTAGGGCGCCAGCCCCAAATACCGAGGGTGGTGGGTTCAAATCCAGCCCTGGCTGAACTGCAACAAAAAAATAGCCAGGCATTGTGGTGGGCGCCTGTAGTCCCACCTGCTCGGGAGGCTGAGGCAAGAGAATCACATAAGCCCAAGAGCTGGAGGTTGCTGTGAGCCGTGTGACGCCATGGCACTCTACCGAGGGCAGTAAAGTGAGACTCTGTCTCTACAAAAAAAAAAAAGAAAAAAGATACTCACTTCCATCTAGATCCTTGGAAATTTGTAACAATTCAGCGTCTCCAGAACCCATGCTTATAAATGTCACCTGACTCATTCTTTGGGAGCCACCTGCGCTTTGGAAAGGGCAGCAGACCCTTCTCTAGGGTGGGGGCACAGCTGAGCAGGGAGATAGTGCCCCTCACCAGCTTGACAACCTCAGCATCTGATGCCATCAGTTATCAGGATATAAACAAGTCAGGCATAAAACAACATACTAGCAAGCAGGAGAGTGACCAGAGATGACAGGGAGCCGGAAGGTGCAGCCTGGTTCCCATCTGGCACGTGCCACAGCAGTACTGGAGACAGCTGGTGGAACTCTGCGCACTTCAGCCTGTGCTCTCATGGGAACCACAGTCCAGCTGCGTGATATTCAGTCACTACCACCACTGGAATATTTAAGGCTTTGGCATTTTAAAGACTATTATTTGAACAGAAAATTCTCTTTATCCCTGAAGAATTAAGTCCCTAAATTATAGGTGAAAATGTTCTCATTTCAATGGGTTGAAAATCAGAGATCAACGATGAGGATGTTTATTGCCTACTTGAATAAATCCCCACTTGAACCACATCTGGTAGCCCAGTCTCCTGTGTGCGGCCTCTTCCAGAGTCCTACCAATTTCCATTGAAGTTTTTCAGGTAATTTTGAACAGTATTAACCATCAATATACAGCCTAATATGAAAGCATGTGGCAAGAGAAAAATCCCAGTATTTTGCTCATAAATGAGGAGTGTGTCACTACTGATGTCTATCTCATGGGTGGATCCATTAGCAGAGAGGCTTGGAGCGGGGGTTCTTGGGGAGCCCATGTGAGAGAAAGCACCTTGCAAACTCTGCTAAGGATGTGCAATATCCTTAGAGCCAAGGACAGAGCCATGCTGCTGCTGTCACCCTATCTCTGAAAGTTGTTTGTTCATATGGGAGATACCAGGGCTCTAAGCAACTGAACAGCTGAGAAGGAATGCTTCTCAAAGCTTTGAAGACTAGGAATTTTCTGGGATTTGGGCCCTTGGAAATTGAGTTGTGAGTCAACTGTTCCCATTCAACAGTGGAAATTTTTGTTGAATTTTCCGTATGCTTCCATAATGTTCAGAGGCCAAAGAAAAATACCAGTCTGTGGAGTCCAGACTTTCTGCTGAGGGGCATAGTTCAATCTCAAGAAAGGAAAAAGGCCCCCTGTAAGGCAAAGTCCACGGGCAGCCACTTGCAGTTCTGAGTGTGATGACCGGTGGCCCCACAGGTGACACAAGACAGATTTCACTTTTTGTGGGACTTGGCATCAGGGTTGCCACCCCCAACGCAGCCTTTCTGCCCTGGCAGCAAACTGGGTGGGATGCAGGTGGCAGGGTCATGAAGGGCTGTGGCTCTGGAAGTACTTGGTTCTGCTTCTTGGAGCGCCAGCAGAGCAGGAGCCCAAGACAGGTGAAGATGGGTGGGCATGGGGCTCAGAAGGGGCGGTGGAGGGGTGCCACCGGGCAGGAAAAGAGGCCTGGGAAGGGCCATGGGACAGTGAAGGCAGGCAGGGCCTGGGGTTGAGGAGGGGTCGGTGACCTGAAGAGGTCAAGGGTGCATGAGAGGCGAGGAGGGGACATGAATGGGGTGGAGGGCACAGTCTGGGCCTGGACAGGGATAGAATAGACACGTGGGTGGAAACAAGGGCAGCAGACAAGGAGAGGCAGGAGTCTGAGGCTCCCTCCTCCCCACTGCTCCTATTGTTTGCTGAAACAAACATAGATAAACAAATGATCAAAAACAGGGGAAATGGAGCTCCTATTTCCGCTGATACTAGCTGTTCTTTGTCAGTGTAGCACAGGTTACTGTGGAGAGTGACCACAAGGACTTCTATGTGTTAGAACACCTGGTGCCATATAGTGAAATTCGGTTCTATCAATGTAGAATACTTTCTATGACATATAGTTCAAAGAAATAGAACCCAGAACATAATAGTGAAAAGGAAAATAATATCTGCCTGTTATCAGTGCAAAGATTCTAATGTACTCAAGTCTCTAAAATACGAAAGAAAAAACTGCCAACAATCCCTTGGAGGCTTGTTAGAGATATGAACCAACAACAGTTCAAAGAAAAAAAAGACAAACGGCTCTTCATCTCATTCAAAAGAGAAAAAAATTTAAATTAAAACTCCACTGACATACTACTTCAGTGACAAAATGTCAAAAGCTTCACATGTAACTGCGTGTGGTTGTGCTCACAGTGTTGCTAAGAAAATGTGACCCAACCACTGTGAGCACAAATTGGGCAATACTCAGCACATTGCACAGCGCTAACACTTCGACCCACAGCAACTCAACACACCCAAGTCTATCCCAAAGGCAGACTGCAAGCTCCGGAAAGGCTCCCCCTTAAGGCCATCTGGTACAACATCAGAGATTTTAAAGCATACTTCCAAACATAAATATCTATAAAAATCATAATGGAAAGTAGGCAATACTTACTGATGAGAACATTGTGGAAATTGACATTTGGGAGATACAGTCAAGAGTATTACATGAGAATAATCTATGGTAATTTACTTTAGAAAAAACAGAAAGGCTGAAAGTAATTGAAGGATCCAGCTTAAATTGGAAAAAACAACATCAGAATAAACCCAAATAAGGTCATGGAAGGACACACAGATGAGAAATTATTAAAACAAAACAAGATGATCACAGGCAGAAGTAAGGGAGCCAATGGCTGGTTCTCTGAGAAAGTAAAATACACAAGTCTTTAGTGAGATTTATCAAGGAAAGAAAAGAAATCATAAAAATTCATGTTAGAAATCAATATGAAGACATAACTAGACACGTAGCAGAGAATTAAAAACAGACAAGTGGATATCATGAACCATTTTATGCCAGTGCATTTGTAAAGCTCATTGTGTTTAAGTCAGACTGCAGCAAGCTGATGGGAACCAGGTTGACAAGCCAGTGGTACACTGTGTTTGGCCCCCTCCTTACTGTTGCTGGCTGGATTTAAACCCTTAGGATTGTGGAGATAATAATATAAAATGCACTAAAATACATCCCTGATTCTTCTATGCTTTGGCCAGGTGTTGGGCAAAAGGAACTCAAAACTCACAGGACTGGTCCATGCTGTCCTATGTGGTCCCACACACCTTCTAGACTCTGGGACTGACTGGAAACATCTGGAGCCCTTCGTGGTTTTCACAGTTGTGACTATGCCAGGCTGTGCAAAAATGTACCTGTGACGAGCCTGATTTGTGTAACTCTGAATCTGCTTTATGCTGAAGCACGGTGCCTGGGATCTCTTAGGCTCAGTATTTGAATATTTACATGGGAATGCTGACCTCCCTGCATGGTGCCTAACACCCCACAACTGAGTCTTAAGTGCGTGTCAGTAGTGGAGACCATCGGCCTCCAGCCATAGGGCTGGGTCCACATTTTCATCTTTCTATTCAGGAACTCCAGAGTGTGGGGGACTCATTTTTCACTTCAATTTCTTCAACAGAGTGGTGGGGATCACAAACCAAAGCCCAGCTAAGGCTCTGGTGAGGTTGAATGAACTAATGCATATGAAGTGTATGACAGGGATGGATTGTAGGTTTTAGAATTTTGGCCATGGGCATTGTGCTGTGTAAATAGGAAAAATCTCTTGAAAAACACACAGCCTTACACACACACACCCACCCACACACACACACTTATCACACCATGCAGATTCACACAAGACACCAACATTCTTTAAGCACACATCCCCTACCAACTGATAGAGAGCATAATTGCTTGCATGAAACACAGAAACTTGGCCAGCCAATGTAAGATTATTTCAAGAGAGGAGATACAGGTTGAAAGCTGATTTAGTTTTTACTCTTTAATACAATGAGTTGCAACAAATGTGATGAAACAGTGACCAAATGGCCCCTCATTTTGCTATTTGTCATTGTTTCTAAAGTATGTAGCTTTTAGAATTTGATCACTTGTAGGTCTTAACTTCAGAAGGGTCACTAAAGCAGCAAATAAAAACATATAATAGATAGCAATAATACACATTGGTGTACATAGACATTCTGATTTCTATTCATTACATTATTTGATTTCATACATCCAGTTAGCCACAAAATAATACAAGGCACACAAAGGAAAAATCAAAGTATGGACCCATACAAGAAGTGTGAATAAAGGAAATTTTACCTGTGTCCTGGGTTCCTCTTGTTTCACCTCTGGCCACCATTACTGGCAGGTGGACATGGGAATGAGCACAGAATGGGACCTGGGAGCTTGCAACAAATCTGTTCACCATAAAGGAAAGATCCAACCAACTACAGATCTTATAGTTTGGATTGTGAGTCTGAGGGCTGGAGGCTACTCGTTTGCCAACACAATGCCTCAGACTGCCCTCTTTTCTGATACCAAGGTACAGAGATAAGGGATTTTTCTGGATATGGACATGGAAAATATTTCCTTTTTTGATATTGACAATGGATCCCATTTCTTTATGTTCACTAGAGTTTCTGTTGAGGAGCCATTGTCCCCATTTTTTGCTCCTTCAATTCCACCTAATGGTGATCAGGGTGTCATGAGAATCTGTCCTGTGATGAGCTGGGGCACTGCTGATCCTCCAGCCCATCCTGGGGAGCATGAATAGACCCCCACAGCAAAGAAACACTCACAGAAAGGTACTTTGTGGTTAGGCCTGGGCACTTTCTACTTGGTAAAAGTATTATACAAAAGTCATAGCAGAAAAATATGGAACATTTCATGAATGTAATTAATCTAGTATGTAAATTGAGTGTTAAGTAGTAATTAGAATATAATTTAATTAGAATATAAATGGAATAATTGGTGGTAATTATTTCCACTTGCTATCTTCTATTGTATGTTTTGTTTTCTATAAATACATCCTGTGTTCTCATATCAACTTCCAGATGCTTTACTTTTTATTTCTGCAAGTTCAACTTAATGTATTACAGAAGGTATGAGTTATATAAACATTTGAATGGGACCAAATGGACTATGTGACTTTCAAAATGATAGGGGGACAATACCTTTTATTCCTAGCAAAGTGTGTGTGTGTTTTAACACAGGATTACTAAATACCTAAGAATCACCCAGAACTAAAAAGACGACTTTCCACCACCACAGCTTAGTGCAGCTCGTCTGCACCGACGGGGACACCTCTTAACCCGCTGCATGCACTGTTTTGACATCTGCTGGGCCATTTCTTCCTCCCTTCTTTTTTCTCTTGTAGTATCCTCACTGCTGGGCTCTGATAGACCTGGTGGCTGTTGAAATGGGATGCTGGTTGCCAGTTAAAAGAAAACAGGACTTGAGAATTGAGAATGTTTTGCTTCAATTTAAAATCATCAGAGTAACCAGCAATAACCAACAAATGATTGCCCAGGAAAGGAGAGAACTTAATTCGATTGCTTAAATATAGAATCTAATCCCTTCCCCAGCCCCGTGCCACGAGTTGTGGTTTTGTATTTTCGCTCAGTAAATGTGATCAACCTTGAGTTGTCTAAAACCACAGTGGGTGGTGGGGAAGCTAGGCTGGGTTCAGTGGCTCACACCTGTAATCCTAGCACTCTGGAAGGCCAAGGCAGGTGGATCAGCTGAGCTCAGGAGTTTGAGAATATCCTAAGCAAAAGTGAGACCCCCATATCTACTAAAGTTAGAAAAACTAGCCAAGTGTTGGGGTGGTGCCTATAGTCTCAGCTACTCAGAAGCCTGAGGCAGGAGGATAGCTTGAGACCAAGAATTTGGGGTTGCTGTGAGTTATGATGCCATGGCACTCTACCCAGGGTGACAGAGTAAGACTTTGTTTCTAAATAAATACATGAAACCACAAGGCGGGGCCTGGTATGGCAGCTTACACCTGCCATTCTAGCCCTTTGGGATGTTGAGGTAGGAGGACTGCTTGAGGCCAAGAGTTTGGGACCAGTCTGGGCAACATAGCAAGGCCCCATCTCTACAAAGAGTAAAAGGAAATTAGCCAGTCATAGTGGTGGGTGCTTATAGTTCCAGCTACTCAGGAGACTGAGGCAGAAGGATCACTTGGGCCCAAAGAAGTACTTCCTTGATATTGAAAACCACATGAACCCAAGGATGCTGAAGTTCAAGGTGTGGATGTGTCCTATCCAGCCTTCCCCATGAAGTCCCCAGGAAACGCAAAGTGCAAAAGGCTCTCCATTAAATATAGGAGTCAGCTGACTTCTGGCACCTAACACTCCCCAAGCAACACCAGTTCTTTCCCCTGAGTATATATTAGAACCACCTGGATATTTGGAAGGAAATACAATTTTAGGTTCTGCCCTATACCTGTACTGTCCAAAGTGACAGTCACTGTGGCTATTTAGCACTTGAAATGTGGCTATAGCCATGTATTTTTAATGCATTGGGTTAAATAAAATAAAATTAATCCATCTGTTTATGTTTGATAATGTGGAACTTAAATTACACTTGTGGTGGCATCATGTCTCTGTAATGGGAGCAGCACTCTAGACCATGGCTTTTCAAACCTAATGTGTTGTTAGATGACTTGACTCTTGTATAAATGAAGAGTCTGATTCCATAGCACTTGGCTGGCTTGAGAATCTGGGTTTCTAACCTGGGCACTCAGGTGCTGCTGCAGCTGCTTCCTGACCACCGCTGGGTAGCAAGACCCACACCAGCTGCATCTGGACTTCTTTCTGAACATGCAATGTGTGAAGGTGCCTGGGTTGATTTTAACCAAGAGTCTGTCCTGGAAACCATTATCATAAAAGAATTTACCCCATAGTTGGGCCACCAAGCGAAGCTGATAAAAGTGCATGAGATTGTTGATCTTGTAGATTGAGGTTGGTTGTAGATTCTGGCCCTGAACACTCTTATCATGTGCTACCCACATGCACCAGGTTCTAAAGTAAATAGTGCTTGATTCAATGTAACAACTTAACTCTACCCATATTTGTGACCTGATTTAACAAAAGGTACACAGTGAATTGCTTGAATTCAACTGTGCTAAATGTAGGGAGACAGGCCCCACCTGCCAGAGTCCTGGATCCAGACTCCTTTGAATATGCCAAGTCTTCCTCCTCTATTTTTACCTAGCGTCTACTATTCGATGCCTCGTAGAGTTAATGGTGGCTGTGTTTGCTTTGCATATGATAAAGTATTTTTGGTATATATGGTAGTATCCAATATCAGTCATGAGAAAAACAAAATACTATACTTTCTAAGTGAGCATACATTCAATTGGGGTGATGAAACTTGTCCCAAATATTTTTTGTCCTTGGAAACCCCTGTATGGGGTCAGGACAGACCCAGCACTATCCAAGGTGCTAAGTGAAAAGGAATCTTGGTGAACTGATTGGTACTTAATTCAAAGGGTTTATTTCTGAGGGTCCCATTGGCTCCATCCACTTGTTCACATCAGGTCAAGCAGCTCTGTGCTGTGATCCCAATAACTTGGAATTGTTGGAAATGTTGGCAACCCACAAAGCCACGCTCCCCAAATTCCCCTCGACTCTAAACAGTACTACATGTAAGTTCTGGATCTCAGTCCTAAGATCCAAAGACATCCCAACTCATGCCCAAGGGAATCCTTCATCTATCTGGAGTTGTGCAGCGGTAGCCCATCTCAGAACTCTTCATTTTGTTATCACACTAGTAAAAGGAAGCTTTGCGTGCAATTGTCTAGCCAGTAGGATGAGATGGAAATGCAAGGAAACAAGTGTTATATTTCTATATTCTTCTGCAATCAATAAAATTATGTTTTCTTCATTCAAAGTACATATGGAATGCTTATATTTTGATAGGATGTATATCTGTGCCAACATATACATTAAATTGGAAAGCAAACAATGTCCATGGTCCCTGCCCTAACGGATCTTACAAGTTAAAGAAAAAAAACTTTAGATAATGTCATTTGCAATAAACAGAAAGCTACTATAAAGACAAGACAGATGTTTTACAAAATCTTTCTGGTAGGATAATGGCCCTAGTCAGGAGTTCAGGAAAGATTCACTAGGAAGATTTCTGATTTAGGGGGAAAGAATTAATGAAGTTGAAGTGAATGAGATGCTGGAGCCTTTGCAAAATGAAGAGTTCATCTTCAGTCTGCCCGTTTGCTGAGCCACTCATTTTTCTTCCACAGCAGATATGACCTTGGATGTTGACAAAGCTAATGAGGTCCTCATCATTTCTGATGACCTTTGGAGTGACCACTATGGGTGTATCAAACAGGATCTGAAAGGCTACGCTGAGAAATTCAGCTTCCGAATTTGTGTCCTGGGCTCCCCTAGGTTCACTCTGTCAGCCATTATGAGGATGCGGATCTGGGAGTTTGCAAAGAATCTGCTTCCCAGTGAGGACAGATCCAACTGGCTTTAGAACTTGGATTCTGGACACTGAGTTCGATAAAGGGAATTCAGCCAGCACTGTGCCTCCACCTGCACTGTGGGTGAATCCCTGGTTACACAGAGTAGGGATTTTGCTGGATATGGGCATCACAAATATGACTTTTTGTCACCTTAGTAATGGACCCACGTCTTCACATTGAGCAACATCTCTCCAAGCATCTTATTTCTCTAGCATAGCCCACAATGGCCAGTTAAACCAAGAACACCAAAAACTATTATTGGAAATTACTTTTTATTCATGTTTATGACCTTTTCCACTTAGTAAACATTTTCTTCAAAGTAATCACAGACAATTATGGAGCACTTTATAAATCATAAGCATAAATAAATAAGAAATTAAATTATATTATAAATATTAACTAAAATCATATTCATACTCTTTTGGTCTCAGGCTTATATTTCTTTTACTGTTAATATGTTTTAAGCTCCCAGATTAATTTTTATTTTATAATAATAATAACAATAATTTTTTGGAGACAGAGTCTCATTGTATCACCTTGGGTAGAGTGCTGTGGTGTCATAGCTTATAGCAACTTCAACTTTCGGACTCAAGTGATCCTCTTGCCTCAGCTTCCAGAGTAGCTTGGACTATAGGCTTCTACCACCATGGCTAGCTAGTTAGTTTTTCTATTTTTAGTAAAGAGGGTTCTTGCTCTTGCTCAGTCAGTTCTCAAACTCACAAGCTCAAACAGTCCACCCACCTCAGCCTCCCAAAGTGCTAGGATTATAGGTGTGAGCCAGTGTGCCTGACCCCAGATCAATTTTTAAATAGTTTTCTATTTATTTCTGTAAGATAAACTTAATTTGTTTGGGAAGTTATGAATTAAACTAACATTAGGATATCAGATTATGTAATTTTCTAAGTTACAGGGAAACAGTACCTTTTATTTATAGCAAGAAGGTATGAATGCATAAACAGTAGAGACATGGATCAATCCCAGTATAATATCCACAATTGAAAAGACAACACCCTGCATGAAATATCTTGTGCTACATACAACTTCGTAAAGGACCCAACGTTGTTGCCCCAAACGGCCTCCTCCGACCATCTGCCGATGCAATAAAACTATTTATCAAAGAACCCCTACAACCCCTAACATCCTCATCCCTACTATATGTAATTGCCCCAACCCTAGCTTTATCCATTGCCCTTATCATATGAACCCCACTACCAATCCCATACCCACTGATCAACATCAACCTGGGCGTACTATTTATCCTAGCCACATCCAGCCTAGCTGTATACTCAATCCTGTGATCGGGATGAGCATCAAACTCAAAATACGCACTAATTGGAGCACTACAAGCGGTAGCACAAACTAACTCATATGAAGTAACCCTGGCCATCATCCTACTATCCATCCTCGTAATAAGTGGAACATTTACACTATCAACCCTGATCCTAACTCAAGAACACTCATGACTCCTACTTCCATCATGATAAATGCAGCAGTAGCACGTGTGGGTGTGTGGAGGGTGACAGAGGCTGGGCGGGTGTCAGGAGGGTGGTGGGACTTGGTAGGCTGCAAAATGGGCTAAAGCCCAGTGACAGATGGACTCCATTCTTTAATCCTATGTAGCATGTATTTTACTATTTCATCTTTGGAGATTGATTATTTCTTATTGCTTTCATATACCATTACCTGGAGAGCCAAAGACTTGTTCTCGCTGCTCTTCTCTTCCTTCCTTGGTCCATGAAGGAGGGTGGGGCAGAAGAAGCTTCCTCCATGCTTGTCAAACAGCCACATCCATCTACTCTATTTTTTTTGTATTAAATCATAGTTGTGTACATTATTGCGACCATGGGGCACCATACACTGGTTTTATAGACCGTTTGACACATTTTCATCACACTGGTTAACATAGCCTTCCTGGCATTTTCTTAGTTATTGTGTTAAGACAATTTCATTCTACATTTACTAAATTTCACATATACCTTTGTAAGATGCACCGCAGGTGTAATCCCACCAATCATCCTCCCTCCACCCCCCTCCCCCCTCCCTCCCCTCCCTTTCCCCCATTCTTAGGTTATAACTGGGTTATAGCTTTCATGTGAAAGCCATAAATTAGTTTCATAGTAGGGCTGAGTACATTGGATACTTTATCTTCCATTTCTTTTTTTTGCTTTTTTTGTATATGCAAGTAGTTTTAATATAGTCCACAAGTTCTTTGATTCTTCTTTCTTCGAAAGGTGAAGTCTAAATTCCCTCCCCTTGAATGTAGGCTGCATTTAGTGACTGACCTCTATTCATGTTATGTGGCAGAGGTCTTCTGAGGCTAGGTAATGAAAAGGTTAACTTCTGCCTGGCTCTGTCTCTGTCTCTTAGACCACTCACTCTGGAGGAGGCCCACCAAGTCATGAGAACCTTCAATCAAATAGCGTGTGCACAGGCCTGTTGGGGGAGGAACTGAAGCCTCCGAGAACTCACCAGTGTGTGAGTGAGTGAACTACCTAAAGACGGATCCTCCAGCAAAATTCCATTTTCTTCAAGGATTTTCCCTAGGCCATGTAACCTTCTTTTTTCTGAACCGCTACATTTCTTTTCAGTATTATTTTTGCTCTAATCATATGTTGCCTCATTTCTTCATCTGTTATAAAATTTCTCATTTTTCTGACAGTTTTCATAGGAATCAGTGAGAATTTTCATTCATTTAGTAGCTGTTGGCCTTGTGTCCCCCTCTCTCTACCTCTCAGGTCTCACTGAAGAGCTGGGCAAAGTAGAATCTCACTTTGGGCAGTTTTAATTTAGAAATACAGTAGGGGGTGTGCCAGCCCCATATACAGAGGGTGGTGGGTTTGAACCCGGCCCCAGCCAAACTGCAACAAAAAAATAGCCGAGCATTGTGGCGGGTGCCTATAGTCCCAGCTACTCGGGAGGCTGAGGCAAGAGAATCGCCTAAGCCCAAGACCTGGAGGTTGCTGTGAGCTGTGATGCCATGGTACTCTACCAAGGGTGACAAAGTGAGACTCTATCTCTAAAACAAAAAAATAGAAGTACAGTACGGTAGCATTTGAGATTAACAAGTATTGTACAAAGTTGAGATAGTGTTTTACATAAGTCTCACTTTGTGCACCAAATTGGAAATAACGTAATTATGACAAAATAGGAACCTGGATTTGCCTGGAATCCTGGCCCAGAGTCTGGGAGGCCCAGCAGTACAAGATCTCTAGTCTTGGTTTACTGTTAGCTTCCTGTTTATGTCCAACACTCATAACACCCCACTCCCTTGCAGAGTTTGAGCTGGCATGTGGCGTTTTGGTCCTTGTGACTTAACAGTGTAACTAAAGAGCTTCGTATTATGCTGGCCCAAGCTGGTGCCTAATAAACCGTAGCAGCCATCATCCCCAGTATTATTGTCATTGTTGACTCTTCACTGGCAAGAACGGGTTCTACTTCTC
This sequence comes from Nycticebus coucang, assembly GCF_027406575.1. Taxonomy (NCBI): domain Eukaryota; kingdom Metazoa; phylum Chordata; class Mammalia; order Primates; family Lorisidae; genus Nycticebus; species Nycticebus coucang. The sequence continues at coordinate 405,911 of NW_026515579.1, forward strand.
TATCTCCCTAGACCAGGTGTCCTCAACCTGCGGCCCGCGGGCCACAAGAAGCGGTGTGATTGTATTTGTCCCCGTTTTGTTTTTGTACTTCAAAATAAGATATGTGCAGTGTGCATAGGAATTTGTTCAGTTTTTTTTTTGTTTGTTTGTTTAAACTATAGTCTGGCCCTCCAACCATCTGAGCGAAAGTGAATTGGCCCCCTGTTTAAAAAGTTTGAGGACACCTGCCCTAGACCCTACAGCACAGAAGAGTAATGGTTAAGAGGCTTGGGTTAAAATCCTAACGGGTAGTTTTGGATGTGTGGCCTTGGGCACGTGGGCAGGTTACCTACTTTCTTGGAGCCATTTTTTAATCTGTCAATGTTGATGGTCCCATGGATTGTTGGGCTAAATGACCTAAGGCTGTAAAATGCCTAACCCAGGGCTTGCCACCAAGTAAGCAAATCATAAACGGTTCTGCTCCTTCTGCTTCCTGTGATTATTACTATTTAGTCTTGTGCTTTAAACTTAGTAAACTTTTTTTTTTGTTGAGATAGGGTCTCACTCTTGTCACCCAGGCTGGAGTGCAGTGGTGTGATCATAGCTCACAGCAACCTTAAACTCTTGGGCTCAGGGGATCCTCTTGCCTCAGCCTCCCAAGTGGCTGGGACTACAGGCACCCTACACAATGCCTGGCTAGTTTTTTCTATTTTTTAGCAGGGTCTCTACTAAAGGGTCTCTTTCTCAGGCTGGTCTTGAACTCCCGAGCTCAAGAGACTCTCCTACCTCACCCTCCCAGAGTACAAGGACTGCAGGTGCGCAGCCTATAATTTTAAAAATATTTTGTAGAGACAGGGTCTCACTGTGAATTCTTGGCCTCAAGCCATCCTCCCACCTTGACCTCTCAAAGTATTGGAATTATAGGTGTGAGCCACCATGCCTGGCCTTCAGTAAGTGTTTGATGGCTCACCAAAGTCAACACACAGAGAAAGACACTTGTTTTTCATTCTTGATAAGGAACTTTTGGAGGTCACTAGGGCAAGCATCAATAGAACAAGTACGGCCAGGTGTGGTGGCTCATGCCTATAATTCTAGCACTCTGGGAGGCCAAGGCTGGTTGACTGCTTGAGCTCAGGAGTTCAATACCAGCCTGAGCAAGAGTGAGACTCCATCTCTACTAAAAATAGAAAAAGAGTGAGAGAGAACAGATGTCTCTCTTGTCCAGCGTTGGTGAACGGATTGGCCAGGTGGGGAGCTGAGGGGTGTTCAATTTGCCCAGAGCCCTCTCCAGCACACACACTGGGCTGTTCCTCAGCGGTGTGACTTCTCCAGGGGTTGGTGTGTTGTCCTGTGGTACACACTGCTCTTCATCTCTTACGACTGCACTGCCAACATTCATTTGTGGTCAGTTAAGTACACTGCCAATTCTTGTTCATTCAGATTTTCTTTTACTCACTAATGTGTTTAAGTCTCACCAACTTATTATGAAGTGATTTATTAATGACTTTTTAAAGATGGAGTAGAAGAACCCTTGCATCTTCTGCAAAATGGCACTCTGTTATTACTTGGAACAATGCAGCCATGATCTGCCTTGGGTGAGGCAGAAAGTGGGTAGATTTGGCGCAGGGTGATGCTGGGCGTGCAGAGGGGTCAGGAGACGCTAGGACAGAACATGTGAATGGAGTAACAGCCCCAACAACACATAAACACTCAAGGAGGGCAGTCTTGGGAAATTACTGCTCTCACACATTCTTCTGTACCTTACCCTTCCAGCACCTTCCTAGTAGCTATCCAAGGGTTGAGATTTTTAAAAAGAAAAAAACAACAAAAAAATTTTTTTGAATTTTCCACCAGCTTTAAAGGGTAAAGGACACACATTCACGCATGCATTTGGGAGCATGGGAGAAAAGACAGGACTTGACACAACAGTGCAGGTCGGCTTAGTGATCCAAACATTTCTGGCAACCCCACCCACCCTCTGAGAGGTGGCAGCAGGTGGAAGGTCCCCTCAGGGCAAGAGGTCAAGTATGTTGTAAACGACTGGTTCTTAATGGACCAGGGGAGAGAGCCCCAGAACAACTGTATTTGATTTAAAAATTGGCTCCCTCTCTCCAGGATGATATATTTTCAGCTTCCCAGAGACTGACTGGACTGGGAAATGATGTGGGGGAGCCCCCGTGCGTCCTCTGCCCACAATGCCGCTCGTGGAGGTGTTGGCCAGCTTGACAGTCTCTGGCTTCAGTCCTGCTTTTCTTTTCTCTGGCCCTTGTTTTGCATGTATAAATATTTAACTATTAATGTTTAAGTTTCTTACCAGCTGGCTGGAATTGACAATAGATTGTATACATTTTTTTGTGTGTGAAAAATATGTATCTTACAAGCAATACGGAGATGCCAACATTAGAAAGTACAGTTTGCAGGCGGCCTTAGGCAGGCTGGATCACTCTTCGTCCTCCCCTTCTGGCGCGGTCTCACTTTCCTCACCACCTTCAGCAGCCGAATCCACAGGTGTTGCTGTTGATATGCGCTCCCTGGAATAGGAAGACAATGGCAAGGCTTTTACTCTTAAAAGGAGCACTTAACTGGGTTATAGCTTTCATGTGAAAGGGGAAAGGGGGGAGGGACGGGGAAGGAGGGGGATTAATGGGATTACAGCTGTGGTGCATCTTACAAGGGTATATGTGAATCCTAGTAAATGTGGAATGTAAAGGTCTTAGCAAAATAACTAAGAAAATGCTACAAAAGCTATGTTAACTAATGTGATGAAAATGTGTCAAACGATCTATGAACCAAGTGTATGGTGCCCCATGATCATACTAATGTACACAGCTATGGTTTAATAAAAATAAATTTAAAAAAGGAGCAATTAAACTTCTCATTATCCCCTCATTTTAGATAAGATTTTTTGTTGAGATGGAGTCTGGCCTGGCTAGATGTTGTGAGCAGTTCACAGTAACCTCAAACTAAGGGGTCCAAATGATTCTTCTGCCTCAGCCTCCCAAGTAGCTTGGACTACAGGCACCTGCCACAACACTCGGTTAATTTTTCTGTTTTTAGTAGAGCTCCGGATGGCTTTGAACTCTGAGCTCAAGCAATCGTGCTGCCTCAACTTCCCAGAGGGCTAGGATTATAGGCGTGAGCCACCGTGCCCGGCCACTGTAGATGAGATTTTAAATTGTTCCCAGTCATTTACCCTGCATCCTTCTTGTAAATCTCTTCCTCATCAGAAGACTCCTTGTCGTGAAGCTTCTGGGCCATGTTTTTCTTGCGTGTGGCATTGAGAGGTCTGTACATATCCCTCAGCCAAAGTGGACTCCTTAACCAGAAAAAGCCCTCCTAGAAAAGAGAAAGGCAGGTATTAATTCTGCATTTCTCCTGTTTTCTCTGGCCACAGCACTGAATCTTCCTCAAATTTACCTGGCTTTCACTCTGCGATGAGCATCTCCTATGCAGAAAGTCAAAAAAGCCCCTTGGGAAAAAACACACACACGAGACAATTAGTGATTCCTGCCATTTCCCAGGTCTCCCACGATGTACACCTCTCGTTTTATTGGGACTAAATCTGTGGTTCGGTCCATAATCACAGTGGGCAACATCATTATGGACCTGGAATCCTGAAAATCATTTCATGGAGAGACTTCCAGAAGCTCTCCACGTCTGTTTAAGAGGGCCCCGTAATGTCACTGGGGGGACCTTTGTGCAAGGCTTGGTGGGAGGTACAGGGAGGATTTTCAGCCCCACTTACCCCATTGGCCAAGTTCCCTTCTACAGTGAACAAAGTGTACAAACACACAGGCCAGAAGTACTTCACGCTCCAGAAGCATTTTACACCAGTCCCTTTCAAACCTAGTACCACAGATAGCCTTTGCTGGTGGGTGAAGGATAAAGTGCTTCTATTCTCCTAGAAGCTTTATCCTATCAGGCGAGTCCCGTCAAGCAAATGTCTGGGTCCAGCTACAAAAATTATTTTCATACTGCAGGCTGTCAGTGAGTAGTTGTAAAATCAGTTTAAAGGACAAAATATCCTTTTTGAATATGAGCAGAATAGAAAAAAAATCAGAGTGCACTGTTTCCACATCTACTCATGTCTACACAGCATGTGCGTATTGAATTGTGATATAAAATGTGACTCACAGCCCAAGTAGAGAATAATCAATGGAGATGTCCCCAGCTGGAAAGGGACCACCCTCTCTCTGACACTAGCACTGGGACCATGTAGCAACGTAATTTCCTTTTCTCTGTCTCCGTTTTCTTATTATAAAAGGAAGAGGCAAAGTATTATTTAAGGTCTCTTCTAGTTAAAATTCTCTGACGTTTGGATAGAGAATGGAGACCCCAAAGCAAGTAGAATGAGAAGGTAGGTTTTCCTGCCACTCTGGAGGAAGGATTCATATATTCTTGAAGGAGCCTTGAAGGAGACTAGCTCCCTTGCCCCTTCCCCAGAGCCTCCAAAAAGGCCTCTGGCTGGCCCGATGCCCGCCACCGGAAGGAACAGGCACAACTACAACCCCCGCCCCTGCCTTTCTTGAAGGACTGGTGGCAGCAGACTCGTCCTTGCCACTCCTGTCCAACTCAGCTGTGTCTGGGGAGCTAATTTTGCTGGATCCAGGCAAAGCACTAAGGCAGGTAAGTATTCTTCCTGCCTCTGGCAGTTTCCTCACTATAAAACGAAAGGATTGAAATAGATGAGTTCTAAGTTCTCTAGTTCTAAAATTCTAATTTAAATCGCCAGACCAGTATTTACCTCCTTGGGACTGAGCCTGATTCTACATCTGTCCTTGCTGCTCTTCTATGAGAATAAATCTGTTTTGGAAGAAAACAATCATGATTATACATCATAATGACCAGAATCTCAAAACCTTTATTCATTCCTTTTAAGTCTTACCAACCCAGTGAGATAACGTCCATTTATCTATCTTTCCTTTCCTTTTTTTTTTTTTTTTTTTTTTGAGACAAAACAAAAGGTGTCACCTTGGGTAGAGTACTGTGGCGTAACGGCTCACAGCATCCTCAAACTCTTCGGCTTAAGTTTTGTGGCAACCTCAAACTCTTGCCTCAGCCTCCCAAGTAGCTGGGACTACAGGTGCCCACCACAATGCCTGGCTACTTTTTGGTTATAGTTGTCATTGTTGGTTGGCAAGCCTGGGCTGGATTCGAACCCCCTCCAACCCACTCCCACCCCCACCCCCCAGCTCTCCTGTATGTGGCTGGTGCCCTAGCCGCTTGAGCTACAGGTGCCGAGCCAGCTATCTATAATTTTTTATTAGAGATAGGGTTTCACTCTGTCACCTGGGGTAGAGTATACTGGTATGATCATAGCTCACTGTCGCCTCAAATTCTTGGGCTCAAGTAAGCCTCCTGCCTCAGCATCTCAGATGCTCAAGGCAGCATCTCCTGCCTCAGCTACTAGTTCCTAGTAGCTGGAACTACAGGTATGCACCACCATGTCTGGCTAAAAGATATATTTTCTGAAGACATAAATTATTTTTCTGAGACAGTCTCACTTCGTTGCCCTGGCTAGAGTACAGTGGCATCACTATAGCTCATTGCAACATCAAACTCCTGGGCTCTACTGATCCTCTTGTCTTAGCCTCTAGAGCAGTGTTTTTCAACCTTTTCACAGCACACTTGAACCAAAAGTTAAACTTTGGCAGCACACTTAAATTATGTTGATCAAATAAAAGAGTAAAAAGAGAATATACTTACTGTGCTTTGAGCTTCTTTTCAACATAATTTAATAATGACCTTTAAAAAGTTTTTCACGGCATACCTAAGATCCTGCCATGACACACGTGTTGAAAATCATTGCTCTAGATGATGGAACTTGAGGTTGCACACCATGGCACCTGGCTAATTTTTCTTTTAGTAGAGACGAGATCTCGCTTTCACTCAGGCTGGTCTCCAACTCCTGAGCTCAAGCAATTATAATCCTCCCTTATAATCCTTAGGATTATAAGCATGAGCCATCGCACCTGGTCTGAAGACAGAAATTCTATCCTGTTTAATGGTTCTTTGGCTCTTTCCTTGGTATCTGCAGGCAACTCGTTGCAGGATCCACTCCCCTCAGCCTAACATACCCAAATCCAAGGATGCCAAAGTCCCTGTATTAACAGGTTGATTATCCCTAATCTGAAAACCTGAAATCCAAAATGCTCCAAGATCTGAAACTTTCTGAGCACCACCATGACACTCAAAGGAAATGCTCACTGGAGCATTTTGGATTTTAGATGTTCAGATTAGGGATGCTCAGCTGGTTAAGTATAATACAAATATTCCAAAATTTGAAAAAAAAAAATCTGATATCTGAAACACTTCTGATCCTGAGCATCCAGATAAGGGCCACTTAATCTGTATATTAGCCAGGTTCTGCTCCCATCTGATAGACCAGGAGCCACTTGGTCCACACAGCTCTCCTCTGCTTCATTCTGTCCTGACCTTGGGGTTCTTTCTTGGATAGCATCTTTAAGAAAATGGTTTGCCACATTTTTAAGTTCTCAGGGGAGGGAAAATGCTTCACCATATCCTCCAAGAAATGGTGACAAAACTCACAGAGGGACTAGGCCCAGGAAGGCTGGAGTATTCAGAGAAGGCATCAGAAAGAAAGACGAACTTGAATTTGAACAGAGTCACAGGATTTCCATGGGCAGAGTTAAGTAAGAGAATTCTGGATGGGTAAAGGCACAGATGAAAGCAGGGATAGGCATGATGTGACTGGGGTATGGTGTGGGCTGCTTTGGCTAGAACAGAGGGTTGCCACAATAGAAAAAGTAAATCAAATAAGGTAAATTAGGTTGGATGGTGGGGTAAAATCATGATTGTCAGCTTATTAAACCATTCTTTTAATATGCTAGCACCTACATGTTGGGTAAAGTAATAGGCCATTATGAAATGGCCTATTGAACAAAAGGTAAACACAGGCAAGCTCCAGGAACAGGCCACTGTAAATACGACACACTTTGGAATAGCCAGGTGCAAGGTTTAGCTGAGGTGCTTTAACTGAACCTGTGTAGACAATGCCTTGCACAGTGGAGAAGGAGGATGCTACCTGAATCTAATGAATCTACAAGATGACACCTCTATCTCTTGCTGTGTCCTTTCTCCCCAGGGTGATGACAGCTCCGTGAGGGTGGAGATAATACATCTCTTGTCATTTCAGCAACAAGGAAAGAAATCAGTGGTAGAATGAGAGCGATTGGTGAGTACATAAAATTATTGACAGTTTTGGGTTGGAAAAACTTTCCTATCACTTCAACTTTGACTTTCTTAAACTTAATTTCTCCAAATAATCTAGTGGTTTGTTATCTTGGTTTCAGTTCTATAGCGATCTCCTGGGAGAGGGGTTACTTTAAAAAAATCCTTGGTATATATTACAGTAAAGAACAATGCATACCTTAGTCGTAGTGACTGAAGAGGAATGTCAAGTAATAGTAGGTGGGATAGTGGCTTTGATTTTCAGTTCATGAGTACTGAATCTATTAGCAAGGATGTTATTCTGGAAACCTGAATGATTGTCCTTACCTCAATAAGACAGAAAATTATAATCAAAATCATCACTATTACAGTCACAGATATCGCCAAGATGAGTTTGTTGTTATAGCCATATCCTGGAACTCCTTTAGTGAGCTAAAAAAGGGAAAGAATAATTAAAAAACCACCAAAGAGATGGAAAGAATGAGATCTAACTATTCAAAACTCCACCCTCCCAAAAAAGTGGCTTATAGATTCTTAAAGAACAAAGCCAATCTAATGTGTGACATAATCTTACTATTGAGCATTTTGTTCTACATCTTCTTTATCATGAGTGTTCTGTCTGCTTCATTCTCTAAATGAGCAAAGTGGGAGATCACTGTCATGGCCCAAATTACATGGCCAAGATAAAATATGGACTTGTCTACCCGGGCCTTGCTGCATGGATGCTTTCATGGTATATCCTAAACCAAGGGTGTCCAACCTTTTTTTCCTCTGCCACACATGGGAAGAATAAGAGTTGTCTTAGGCCACAGAGTAAATACACTAATACTAATGGAAGCTGATTAACAAAAAAAAAAAAAAAAAAAAAAAAAAAAGGAGGGGGTGTCTGTGCATACTTTTCATGATATCTGACACCACATATAAGTGAAAAAAAAGTCCTCACAAAATCATCATGCGGCCCACAGGCTGTAGGCTGGACACCCCTGAACTGATGGAAAAGTCCAGGTCTCATGTTCCCGTAGTCATCCTTACCTCACTTGACTCCTGCTCTTTCTGTTCAGCCTGGGCTTCTGTGCTCTCCTTGATGTAGTTCTCACTCTTCCACTGATCCGTATCCCATTCTGCCTTGGATACTTTTACTTCTTGCTGCTCACTCAGAAGCTTCATCAGGAGACCTGTTCTAGAGATGAGCTTGGCACAGGCCAGTTGCACATGGGTCTCAGAGCAGTCCATTTTCAAAGTCCGGATAACGTGAGAAATGAGCCTTCTCACGTCGTTGTTGGGGATGAGGGATCGGAGCTGCTGGTTTAGCTGCATTTCAAATTGATCACCCGGGGACACGAGCAATGGGTAAGTGAAGCTTTTTTCCATGTTGGGTAAGTCAGTGCCCGTGTTGTGGTATTCCCACAGAGTTTCACTGATTTGTTTAACAGTCGGTATTAAGAACGCCATCCCAGTGGAATCTATAGGGGAAGGATTCTTATCATTTGTACTTTCAGAGATAGTTTCTTCAGGTATAACAGTGTTTTCCATACAACTGTTTTCTTCAATACCATTTCCTAGAGGGGATACAGTAGTGATTTCTGTAACAGATTCTGAAGGAGCAAGTGATTCTGGAAAAGGATTCTCCTGAGGACTCAGCTCTTCTGAAGGTGGAAAAACCCCATATGATGGGGAATTTATAAGGCTCCTTACTGCAGAGAATGGAGGCCGGTTTACAGGCATCTGTCCATGGAACACTGTTTCTTTTCTAAACTTTTGACTTAGTTTGGCCGCAGGTGTTCTGTGGGCCACATGGGAATGAGGTTTATGAAAGCAGTATTTTCTTCTAGAATGTACAATTGGTTTACCAGCTTCCATACTTTTAACTCTAGCATTTGCATCTTCTAAAACAAAAATGGTGTCGCTCATGTCTTTTGATTGTTTTTTAACCTCAGATAGGGATTTTGAGGTGGCAGAAGTAGAATGCATGCCAATATACTGTTTGAAGAAAGAAGAGACCGCAGCCTTGTGCGTCTTCGTGAAGGAAGGCTCGGCGTGGAAGGAGCTTCCCACAAACTTCCGAGGCCTCTGCACCACGTCAAACTGTGTCATTTCACTCGGGATTGGTTTCCCAAGAGTTCTTTCTTCAGCCACTTTCTTCGCTGTCGGCCAGGTACCCTGTTTCCTCTTGATTCTTGCCTCCTGTAAGAGCTTTCTCCGTAGGCGCTTGGGCCCTTTGAGGAATAGCTTCACTTTCTTCAGCCCCCTGTCTCCACTCTCACTCTCTGTCAGGCTATTTTCCTGTGATTCAGCAGTTGCCACTTTTTTGGGAAAGATTTGGCGTTTAAGTTTGGGACCTAAAAGGCCAGACTGCATAAGCATGGCAGTTTTTTCTTTCTTTTTAACCTCATCGATTTTTTCTTGAATTTCTGCATCTAACAAATTTTCCAGGAAATAGAGCTTCCTCAGTTTATTTTTGTAAGCTGAATTGCTGGGTCCAGGTTCAAGAGGCTGAGCCTTTGTATTGTTTTTCATATGACTTAGGGGCTTCTCTCCTTCCTGCACATTTGAGAAAAGCAGTTTAATGAATGGTAATAATGTTGATTCTACATCTTCTAGATTTCCCTCTGAGAAATAAGGCAATATGTAATTAAGTGCACTAATGACATCGCTTTCATCATTGAAGTCCATCTTGTCGCTCATGAAGCCTGACAAGCCGACGCCATTTTTATTTGCGGATACCTCTGGCTCAATGGTCAGCTCGGTGCTCGTGTGCTTCTTCCGGGCTTCTAATACCTTCATGAGCGCTCCCTCCGCATTTCCTACACTTGCTTCCTCAACTGTCAAAAAAGAAGAGACTGTTTTTGATGATGGAAGGCTGATGGCATAGCTTTTTGCCAATCCACAGCCATATATCCCAGTCAAAGAAATTAGGAGTCAGCAAACAGAAGAGTGCCACTTAGAGAGGAAAAAAGAAACCCCAGTTTAAACCTATACAATGGAATAATAAAGGGAGAAAAAAATATCTTTGGGAAAAGTGGCTACCTACTCAGAACATTCCATAATGTGACATACAGTTACTCTACTTGGGGTTATTCCACTGGTCCCCCAAATCCACTCGCCCAGCACTCAGTAAACGCCCAAGATGGGAGACCCTTGCTCCCTGCTCCTGGCTGAACCAGCCCTTCTGCAGCCCAGACTATCCTGCCTCAGATGCAGAGGGGGCATGCTTGTAGATGACTTTGATGAAAGGCAGTTCCCTGAGGGGACCAAGGGAAGAGATGCTAATGTGGAGGCCCCAATCCTATTGCTAAGACAACCTTATCTGGACATGGCCTTGTCATCTCCCCACCAGTTCCTCTTCTTGGCCCCTGCTCTCATGTATCCTAGCCCGGATAATAGGAGGTTCTGCACAGAAAAAACACTAGGTAGATTCTGGTTCTTTCCTCAATTTGGGCTGGGATCTGGGATGGAGGTTAAGAGGTTTTTAATTTCCAGATTATATGCTTATGTGGCATGTTCAATAAATATAAGGAGTAACAACAATTTTAGATAAACATTACTTGACTTCCTAAAATGCAGAAAGGAAAAAGCAACTTTTGTCAGATGCCCACTTTGCTTTCGTTTCATGTCTATAATTCCCAGCTTTACTTGTGGAACCATCCAAAGCTTCTAACTGCATGAAAAACAAGTGTACCATCGTGTAGCTGGGTTCCTGTCCAGAATTAAAAGTTTCTGTGGTAGTGGTTAAAGGTCAGAGGAGTAGGTAAGCATCATGAGAAATGAGGAACATGGGCTATGGAGAACCCAAAATTGGGGACAGAAGGCCTGAGAATAGGCTACAGCACTTAACGCCTCTGATCTTGTTTTTCCTCATCTGTAAAACAAGATTAAAAATGTTTGCTCTGCCTACTTTCAGGGGAGAAGAGACTAATACAATATAATATAATATGTGAAAAATTGTTTTGGAAAGTATGCAACTTTAGTGTCACGGTTAGAGATCTGTATTCAAATTGTCTGGACATGAAAGCAGTCACATTTTGACGAAGTTAGTGCTAATAAACGTAATATGAGAAAAACACTTAAAAAAGCACCCGAGTGTTTGTTCTGTGGATATAAAAGCTTTAGATTTAGAGCAAGTTCAGAGTTGGAAAGTCTAAGAATGGAAAAGCCCTCTGTTTCTTTAGAAGGGCCAGGTAGCAATTTCTGGTTATGCAACTGGAAACTCTCAGGCTCCAAATATCACTTATACTCTTTGTAAAAATAAACAAACCAAAACCCGATCTATACCTGTCCTATAAGGCAAAGAGCTCTTGAGACCTAATGGATATAAAACCAGTTACAAACTTTGATGAGCTGTATAGACAAGTTATTGGTGGGGGGCAAAACACCAAGCAGAGACATAGTACAGAGTATGTGGCCGCTAATGTTATACTCTCCCCCTTCCGTTCCTTCCTCTCTGTCCTTTATGGATGTGGAACATTTACATTATTAAATTATGTAATAATAACTGAGAACCTGACTTTCAGCCAGGGAGTAGTTCAGAAATACAGGGAGTTTAACTCTGAACGAATAAGTAAGAATAAAGCAATTCCATCATTAGCTTAAAAATTCTCAAATTAAAAACTTAAAAAACAAAATAAAAATTAAAAAAAAATTATCATTAAGCAATTTAAACTCACAACAATCTTCTGTGCTGTTTCCTATACATGCATCGCAATGTAGCTTCACTGTCTTGCAGACAACCTCAATATTATTTTTAAATTGGCAGAGGCAGCAGGCCATATGGCTAGGTAAGATCCTATAAATGGAAACACAGAGAATTAAATGAATGGTAAAGGGATGACTTCAGTTGGTAGAAGAGGGAGGTTGAAACTACCGCAGGGCTAGGCAAGAAGAGTTCTTGAGGCATATGGCCTGGTCAGTTGTTGGGTAGGAACCAGAAAGCCAAAAGGAAAGGAGACAGAGAGATGGGTGAACATGGCAGTGGTTATGGTATGCCTAGAGTAAACGTGATAGAGATTAGAGGTGCCAGGTATGGTAGCTTTCACCTGTAATTCCAGCTACAGGGGAGGCTAAAGCAGGAGGATTGCTTGGTGCTAGGGTTTGAGACCAGCCTGGGCAACATAGCAAGACCCTGCCCCTACAATTTTTTTTTTTTTTAATTAGCTGGGCATTGTGGTGTGCACCCGTGGTTGCAGCCACTCAGGAGAGTAAGGTGGGAGGATTGCTTGAGGCCAGAACCTTGAGACCAGCCTAGGCAAGCTAGCAAGACCTCATCTCTAAAAATAATAAATTTTTAAAAAAGGAATTAGAATTGGGTGACACTGATTTGTAGTTTAATTCAGAAATTATCTTCTCCCATAGAAGATAGAAGAAGAAAATCTGTCTCACTTTGGGTTGAGACTTCTAAGAAGAGTTTGGAGGCCCCAAACTTCTGGAATTTCTTTCTCAATTACTGTTGGGAGTGGTAAATATTAGAAATTACTCTGGGCATAAATGATAGCTTAGTTTAAACCACTTTATAGGGTTGAACAATAATGAAGATTACATTGGCCAAATGTGGACAATTTGAGCCTTCAAAATAATAATGATTATAATCAGGTACAACATAATTACTATAAAGAAGAATCCATGAATTCACAGAAGAAGAATCCATGAATTCACAAAAGGAAAAGAGGGCCAGCTCTTCTTTAATATTAATAGAATAATGCCAGCTATGTGGAAGGAATGATATAATTAGAAAAGTGTCATTTTGCAAACACAATAATAATGGATTTTGATAGTGATTATCACTGATGCACAGTTGGTTGATTGGTTTGTTTTTTAAGACAGAGCCTCAAGCTGTCGCCCTGGGTAGAGTGCCATGGCATCACAGATCACAGCAACCTCCAACTCCTGGGCTTAAGCGATTCTCTTGCCTCACTGATGCACATTTGGGTAAAAACATGTTTTGAAAGCAGGATCTTCACTGATCTCAAAGCATCACCCTGGAGATTATTTATACTTATTATTGTTTCTTCTTGGACTTTTGTCTAAGATCAAATGTATTTACACATATTAATTAACAATGGAAAAAATAACTTTATAATGGAGAGCTCTAGAAGATATCACTTTGTAATCAAGTGATCAAACTTAGCATTATGGGCCATCTGAAGTCATGAGATAGGAAGAACACATCGTCTAATTATTAACAGTATTCTTCCTCAAAATGTTTTACCTGCATCTAATCATGAGGAAATAGACAAATCCGGATTGTGGGAGAATTTACAAAACAACCCTGTTAGACCCTTCAATGCATGAAAGACCAAGAAAAAGTAGACAAATGTTTTAGACTAAAGGAAACAGAGACATAACGAGCAATGCCTGATCTCTGATCGGATCCTGGATCAAAACAAAACAGATTTAAAGATTATTATTAGATTCTGGCCAAGGTGTAATAACAGGGACATTGCACCCCTGGCCAGAAACAACCAACAATACCAGATAAAAGAAACAAAACAACAGTTTTAAAGACACTGGACATCAGGCAATGAAGGACAGTGATCTCCGTAAGATGTGAAATAAATGAAGTGAGTCCCGTGACTGCCCTAGCTTACTTCTTTGAGAGAGTTTCCAGGTCATGGTGCTAGGAAAGGAAACTGGTGGACTCTTCGATTAAGGAAATGGAGCTGCGAGTCTGGGAAAACCAAGGTGGCTAGAAGTCTCAAAGCAGGGTACTAGAGAGAAAAGAGGCACACAGAACATGAACTCTGGAGACACACAGAGGGAGCTCTTGAGTGTTCAGCAAAGTACTGATTGGTGCACGTGTATGAGGAAACTACTTGAGGCTAGGAAAAGAACCACCCAAAAGTATCAGAAAATAATTAGATGTTGCTCAAGATTAGGAAGACTGCCTGTTAGCATAAGCTAGATAGGACAATCTCATGATTCATGGGGCAACACGTACCAAGATCCAATAGAAAATTACCAAACATGAAAAGAAGCAAGAAAATATGACCCATAGTAAAGAAACAAAGCAATCAATAAGAACCAACTCAGAACCTACATGGATAGAATGAGCAGGCAAGGACATTAAAATCGTTATTTCAAAAACTTAAAACTTCCCAAAATGAAACACAAGGAGAAACAAAATAAAACATGAACAGAGCATCAATGAGCTATGCAACAATATTCTGGGCCATAAAACAAATTTGAATAAATTCAAAAGAATTCAAGTCATTCAATATGTGTTCTCTGATCATAATGGAATTAAATTAGAAACCAACAGAAAGATCTGAAAAATCGCCAAATTTTTGGAAACTAAACAACATCTACTGTTTTCTTTCCTTTTTTTCCTTTATTTTTCTTTTTGAGACAGGGTCTCTCTCACGCAGGCTAGTGTGTGGTGGCATCTTTATAGCTTGCCGTAACCTCAAATTACAAATTACAAAACCTATGCTGTAACCTCAAATTACAAATTACAAAACCTGGGCTCAAATACTTTTAACAGCATGAAAAGACAGGCCAGGCACAGTGGCTCACGCCTGTAATCCTAGCACTCTGGGAGGACAAGGTAAGTGGATCGCTTGAGCTCAGGAGTTTAAAACCAGCTTGGGCAAGAGCAAGACCCCGTCTTTACTAAAAGTGGAAAAAGTAGGTGGGTATGGTAGTGGGTACACAGCTCCTTGGGAGGCTGAGGCAAGAGGATCAGCAGATCCTTATATTTCAGTTTTCTGGTTTTGAGCCCAGGAGTTTGAGGTTGCTATGATTTATAACACCATGGCAATCAACCCAGGGTGACAGTGTGAGACTCCTGTCTCAAAAAATAAATAAATACATACATACATACATACATACACACATAAAATTTAAAAAGAATGAAAAGACAAACCACAACCTGAGAAAAGAGAAAAGATACTTACTAAACACATACCTGAAAGACTTGTATCTAGAGTATAAAAAGTACTCTTAAAACTGAACAAGAAGATAAATATCAATTAAACTACAGGATCGGATTTGAACAGATAATTCAGTACAGAAGATATTTACACATGAATAGATATTCAACAGCATTAACTATTACAGAAATGCAAATTAAAACCACAATGAGATTCCACTATACATCTACTAGTAGATTTTTCAAGAAAACTGAAATAAGGATCCGCTGAATACCTGTAGCAACTGCAACTTTCACATTGCTGGTGGGAATACAAAATAGTACAGCCGCTTTAGGAAAGAAGTTAGCAGTTTCTTAAAAAGTTAAATATGTCCTTAGGATGTGATACAGTAGTCCCACCCTAGGTACTTACCTGAAAGAAATGAAAACGTATGTTCACACAAAGACATTGTCGGTGTTGCAGGGCCGCTGACCAGCAGGGACGAGGACACCAACGGAAGGATCAAGGGCACTTTATTGTAGAGATGATACAGCTCGGAAAAAGGCAAGCTCTCCTCTTCCTTCCTCTTCCTTCTCCTGAAATGGAATCTGCACTGCCAGGATTTGAGGCAGGAAGGTTCACACAGGATTGGGACAGACCCGTGGGGCGCCCTGCAGGCAGCTTGCGGGGGACAGGTGAGCAAGCACCGACGCGTCCCCTCCCCCCCACCGTGGAAAGCCTTAAGTAGTGGCCAGAACAACAGTGGCTCTGAATCACGCCTAATGACCATTACTTAAGAAAGCACGGATACCTGCCTGACTAATCATCCTTACTCAAAATAATCTGGCTCCTCGTGGCCCTCAGGCGAAAAAGCCTAATTGTCTCATCTTCCCTACAGAGTCTAAAACCCTCCTGGTGGGACACCTCTGTACTGAGTCTCACCGGCTGAGAAGGGGGCCCCCGGGCTTCCGCCTCCCCTGCATCCGGTGCTAGCTCTCGGGACTTTCCAGCCACTCCACCTAATGGGAACCCTAGGGGAGGCAACCTCAGCAGTTGCTAGGGAAGTAGTTCCCCATGAGGTTGCTCCTCGACTCTCAGCCTAGCACCGCGTCATCAGTAGCCGGGTAATAAACACAGACTCAGGTTAGCTCACTGTTGCTGCGCCGTCATCCAGCCTTCCTTCCGCCATCTGGTATGCAGCCCTCCACAGCACCATATACTGGATATACTGGTTTATTTAACTTTTGACATATTTTCTTTCTTTTTTTTTTTTTTTGTGGAGACAGAGTCTCACTGTGTCGCCCTGGGGTAGAATGCCATGGCGTCACACGGCTCACAGCAACCTCTAACTCCTGGGCTTACGCGATTCTCTTGCCTCAGTCTCCCGAGCAGCTGGGACTACAGGCGCCCGCCACAAAGCCCGCTATTTTTCTGTTGCAGTTTGGCCGGGGATGGGTCCGAACCCGCCACCCTCGGCATATGGGGCCGGCGCCCTACTCACTGAGCCACAGGCGCTGCCCACTTTTGACATATTTTCATCACACTGGTTCACATAGCCTTCCTGGCATTTTCTTAGTTATTGTGTTAAGACATTTATATTGTACATTTAGTAAGTTTCACATGTACCCTTGTAAAATGCACCATAGGTGTGGTACCACCAATTACTGTCCCTCCCCTCCCCTCCCTTTTGCTATTCCCCATATTCTTACGTTATAATTGGGTTATATCTTTCACATGAAAGCTATAAATTAGTTTCATAGTAGGGTTGAGTGCATTGGATACTTTATCTTCCATTCTTGAGATACTTTACTAAGAAGAATATGTTCCAGCTCCATCCATGTAAACATGAAAGAGGTAAAGTCTCCGTCTTTCTTTAAAGCTGCATAATATTCCATGGTGTACATATACCACAATTTATTAATCTATTCATGGATTGATGGGTGCTTGGGCTTCTTCCATGACTTAGCAATTGTGAATTGGGCTGCAATAAACATTCTGGTACAAATATCTTTGTTATAATGTGATTTTTGGTGTTCTGGGTATATACCTGGTAGAGGAATTGTAGGATCCAGTGGCAAGTCTATTTTTAGATCTCTAAGTATTCTCCAAACATCTTTCCAAAAGGAATGTATTAGTTTTCATTCCCACCAGCAGTGTAGAAGTGTTCCCTTTTCTCCACATCCACACCGGTATCTCTGGTCTTGGGATTTTGTGATATGGGCTAATCTTACTGGAGTTAGATGATATCTCAAAGTAGTTTTGATTTGCATTTCTTGGATGATTAAGGATGATGAGCATCTTTTCATATATCTGTAGGCTGTGCACCTGTCTTTTTCAGAGAAGTTTCTCTTCAAGTCCTTTGCCCACCCTGAGATGGGATCACTTGTTCTTTTCTTGCTAATACATTTAAGTACTCTGTGGATTCTGGTTATTAAACCTTTGTTGGAGACATAACCTTCAAATATCTTCTCCCATTCTGAGGGCTGTTTGCTTGCTTTACTTACTGTGTTCTTGGCTGTACAGAAGCTTTTTGATTTGATCAGGTCCTAGTAGTGTATTTTTGATGCTGCTTCAATTGTCCAAGGGGTCCTCCTCATTAAATATTCACCCAGGCCAATTTCTCTAGAGTTTGCCCTGCACTTTCTTCTAGTATTTTTATAGTTTCTTGTATTTAGTTTAAATCTTTAATCCAGTGAGAGTCTATCTTAGTTAATGGTGAAAGGTGTGGGTCCAGTTTCAGTCTTCTACAGGTCGCCAGCCAGTTCACCCAGCACCATTTGTTAAATAGGGAATTTTTTCCCCACTGAATGTTTTTAATTGGCTTGTCAAAAATCAAATAATAGTAAGTAGCTGGGTTCATCTCTTGGTTCTCTAAATAATTTCCACTCAGATCAGGAATCAGGGAAGTTTGCCCATTGTCTCCTCTGCTCTTTAACATTGTAATGGAAGTTTTAGCAATGGCAATTAGGGAAGAAAAGGCGATCAATGCTATCTACATAGGGTCAGAAGAGATCAGACTTTCACTCTTTGCAGATGATATGATTTGATATCTGGAAAACACCAGGTTTTCTACTACAAACTCTTGGAAGTGATCAAGGAATACAGCAGTGTTTCAGGTTACAAAATCAACATTCATAAATCAGTAGCCTTTATATATACCAACAATAGTCAAGCTGAAAAACAGTCAAGGACTCAATTCTATTCACAATAGTGCCAAAGAAGATGAAATATTTGGGAGTTTATCTAACAAAGGACGTGAAAGATCTCTATAAAGAAAACTATGAAACTCTAAGAAAAGAAATAGCTGAAAATGTTAACAAATAGAAAAACATACCATGCTCCTGGCTGGGAAGAATCAACATTGTTAAAATGTCCATACTACTCAAAGCAATATACAATTTTAATGCAATCTTTATTAAAGCTCCACTGTTATACTTTATTTTTCTTTTTTTTTTAATGTTTTCTTTTTTTTAATTTTTTTATTAAATCATAACTGTATACAATGATATGATTATGGGGCATCATACACTCACTTCATAAACCATTTGACACATTTTTATCACAGTGGTTAACATAGCCTTAAACTTTAAATATCTCAAAAAAAATACTTCATTTTATATGGAATCAGAAAAAAACTCAAATAGACAAGACATTACTCAGAAATAAAAACAAAGCAGGAGGAATCATGCTACCAGACCTCAGTCTATACTATAAATCGAAAGTGATCAAAACAGCCTGGTACTGGCACAAAAACAGACAGGTAGATGTATTTCATGGCCTTTGTTAGGTAAACTTCTAATTATTTCATCTTCTTTGGCATTACTATGAATGGAATAGAATCCTTGATGGTTTTTTCAGCTTGACTATTGCTGGTATATATAAAGGCTACAGATTTGTGAGTATTGATTTTGTAACCTGAGACATTTCTGTATTCCTTAAGCACTTCTAAGAGTTTTGTAGTTGAATCCCTTGGGATTTCCATATAAAAAATTATATCATCTGTGAAGAGTGAAAGTTTGATCACCTCTGATCCTATATGGATACACTTGTTCACCTTTTCTTGCTTCATTTCCATGGCTAAGACTTCTATTACAATGTTAAAAAGTAGTGGAGACAATGGGCAACCTTGCCTGGTTCCTGATCTGAGTAGAAATGATTTCAATTTAACTCCATTCAATATGATATTAGCTGTGGGTTTGCTTTATATGGCCTCTATCAGTTTAAGAAATGTCCCTTCTATACCTATTTTCTTAAGTGTTCTGAATCATGAAAGGATGCTGGATATTATCAAAAGCTTTTTCTGCTTTTTCTGCAGTTGAGAGCATCATATGATCTTTGCTTTTTATTTTGTTTCTGTGATGCATTATATTTATAGATTTATGTATATTGAACCAGCCTTGAGACCTTAGGATAAAACCTACTTGATCATAATTATACACCTGCTTAGTGTATCCTGGAGAGCTGGTCTAGTTACAGCAAATTTCTTCAATATGTGAATGTCATTAAAGTATTTAATTTCTCCACCATAAATTAACTCAGTTTAGCTGGATACAGGATCCTGGGTTGAAAGTTATTTTGTTTAGGAGGGTAAAGGTTGATGATCACCCTCTTCTAGCTTGAAAAGTTTCAGCAGCAAGATCTGCAGTCATTCTAATATTCTTCTTGTGGGTTATAGCTTTCTTACATCTGGCTGCTTGCAGAATTTTCTCCTTCACATTAACTTTTGTGAAGTCAATTATGATGTGTCTGGGAAAAGCCCTATTTGGGTTGAGTTTTACTGGGTTTCTGAAACTGCTATCTGAATTTTAGAATCTCTTGCCATGTTTGGGAAGTTCTCCTTGATTACCTCTTGGAGTAGAGCATCTGGGCTTTTCAAAGCAACCTTGTTGCTTTCAAGAATTCCTATAAGACGAATATTAGTTTTCTTTTAATTATCCCAGAGCTCTCTGAGAGAATGATCTATTTTTGGTCTCCACTTCTCTTCCACTTTGAGCATTTGAGAGTGTTCAAAAGCTTTGTCTTCAATGTCAGAAATCCTTTCTTCTTCTTTCTCCATTCTGTTACTGAGGGATCCTACTGCATTTCTCAGATCTTTGAGGGCTGCAAGTTCTTGCCTCAATGTGTCAAAATCTTTGGTGATTTTGTCTTTGAATTCATTGAGTTCTTGAGACAACTTTTCAACTACTCCTTGAATTTCTAATTCCAACTTTACCTCCATTATTTTAATCTTATTTGCAATCCAAATTCTGAATTTGATTTCTGACATCTCAGCCATTTGTTTATGAATGGGATCTTCTGGTGTGTCCACCTTGTCATTCCTTGGGGGAGTTGATCTACTCTGGTTGTTTATGTTTCTGGAGGTTTTCTGCTGATTCTGCCCCAGGATTATTTTTCACTGTTTGGCTAGTGAGGAGGTAAGGTGAAATTGGATTGAGGGCTCCTGGAGTAGTGATTAACCATCCCTTTGGCAAGAGCTGGGACTGACTGACTGTAGCTTTTCCCCTATAGCTTTGCAAAACACCCACACAGTACAATAGCCTGAGACACTGCTTGGTGTGGTAGGGGTAAGTGACTCTGCCTTGTTTTCATCTGGTCTCTGTCCAATCCTAGTGAATCAGTAACTCTGGGTTGAAGTTTCAGCTGTGGAGAAATACAAGCAACTAATACACCCCACCCCCCATGGGCAACAACAGGAAAAGGAAAATTAAACCTTCCCACAACCACAACCAGGGTACCACCTTGGATGGCCCTCAAGTGATTGGCCCAGGTTAAGAGTTCCAAATCAATTGTCCCAGTCAGCATCCAGTCTCAAGTGAGAGAGTTCAAAAAGTCTCCAGCAACTAGATAGCAAGAGTCTGCTGGCACCTTGAATATGACTCACTCCAGTGCTCCATGGAGTCACAAGGGCCCACCCAGCAAATGAATTATTTCAGGAAGGCCTCCTTCCCAACCTTGCACCTCTGTCACACCCAGTCACTGGAAACTCCGCAGGGCTGTGACACAGTTTCCTCCAATGAACAGAAGCACCATGGGTTTCCACCTGCCTGAGTTAGAGGGAGAGCTATGTCTCCTTAGCTAGACCCACTGCACTCTGACATCAGGCAACAGGCAGAGCTGAAGCCTGACTACCTGGAGTGCCTAATGGAAGCTGGGGAGTTTCACTTAGTATCAGTCCCACCCCAGACTGATGTTGCTGCCACTTGTATTCTTGCAGAAATTGCTTTTCTTTCTCAGTTATATTCCCCTGCAGGCCAGGTGCTGTTTAAGTTCACAGAAACTGAGACTTAGCCTCGCCCTGTACCAATGCTGCTGCATCAATTCTCACAGAGCTGGTGTTTCTGTCTCCATTGCACTCTGTTTTGGGGTGGGTGTGGTTAGAGTTCACAAATGGCTCTCAGGTCCTGCCCCTCACTGGACTGATGTTGCTGCCATGCCTGCTTTTGTCCCAACTATGCTCCTCTTGAGGCCAGGTGCATCTTGTGTTCACAAAAGCAGCAATTCTGACTTAGCCCTGCCCTGGGAATATGCTGCCTCTGCATGGACGTATTCTAGTCTCTGTCCCCACTGCACTCTGCCCAGGCAGGTATCGCATCAGGCATACCCTTTGTTCACGGGGCCTGTGCTTCTGTCCCAGATCTGTTCCACCTACGGCTGCCGCTGGAGTAGAGGCCCAGCTCCCTCTGTTTGCTAAGAGGTGGGAAGTGTTTCTCTAAAATATCATCAGGTGTGTGAGCCCTTATTGTTCCTGTCTTGCTGCTGCTGTGCTGTATGGCTCTCCCTTATGGCTCCCTCACTCCACAGTCCCTGCTTTACACATGTGCCACTGATTCAGAACAGACTTCTAACAGCCCACACCTTGTCCACACTGCTCTAGAAAATGCCCAAGAATCTCCAAGGGGCCGGGTTTCCAGACCTCAGGGTGAGAGTGGAGGGGAGTGCTGGGAGTTCAGAATTGCAAGTAGAGTTTATGTTCATTTTTATGACTGGTGGGAAAGTGCCATGGCACACTAGTGGGTCCTCTCTGGGGAAGGAGTTCCAGTATTTAGAGGGTCTCTCCCAGGGGATAATATAGGAGGAGATCTGAACTCTGCTTACTTGTTTGTAGAAAGTATACTTTGAGCTGTTCTTATGGGGGAGGGGCTCCCTTCCACTTGGTGATGAGTTTTGAACCTATTGTTTGTTTTCTTGAGGTTGCAACTTGCCTTAGCAGGGGTGATGTGTGCCCTTCAATCTTCTCTCTTGGCTCAGCTCCAAACCATCAGCTTACTTGTTAAACTTCTGTCCTTTAACTCTTCTTCTGGCTGGGAGCCTCTGTGGAAATCTGGCTCCCATCAGCCATCTTGCCTACTACCTCAGTAATGCACTTATTGCCACAAGCAAAAAAAAAAAAACAAAAAAAAACAAAAACAAAAACAAATCTGCTAATACTTTATATATGGAAAAAATATTACTACTAACATACTTAATTCTATAATAATTAAGTAATTAATCCTAACATTTTGTTATGAGCTTCAGTAGAAGGATTATTCAAATTTATGAGGTCACAAGATAGTTCTTAAGTACATGGGGAAATAGAAATTAAATTTATAATTCTTTATGTTGAATCTGAATTGTTGCTATTAACTATAGTCAAGTAAGCAAATTCCATATTAGTTCAAATTAAACAATGAATTTCTGTAACAACTACTATTATATAAAGCATCATAAATATTATATATGTATTTCATTTACTCTATCTTATTTTTCAAACATACCTCTCCTCAAGGCAGTAATGTAATGTCAAAGTAATGAAAAGTGGTATTT
The DNA here is from genome assembly GCF_027406575.1 of Nycticebus coucang. Taxonomy (NCBI): domain Eukaryota; kingdom Metazoa; phylum Chordata; class Mammalia; order Primates; family Lorisidae; genus Nycticebus; species Nycticebus coucang. Next base: position 428,725 of record NW_026515579.1, read on the forward strand.
ATAGTGTATAGATGTTGGAAAGTAAGTGTGTCCCTGAAATTTATTATGAGCATTCACCAATCTCTGTTACAATGTTACAGTTTTTTGTTTGGAGAAAAACAATTAGTTTCTGGATATTGGTAACAAGTGCAATTCCTTCTCACATATAATTGCACATTTTATAGTTATGTGCTTTTGAGTACTGAAATTGTATGGATATCCCCCTAGTTCTTTAAATTAGCCATCTCAAATGGGTCATTGGTTCCCAAACTTTATTGCATATTGGAACAAACTAGGGATCATTAAAAAATACTGATGCCTAGATCCCACACTCACTTTGTGATTTGATTACTATGAGGCATGGCCTACATATTGGAATTTTTAATAACTTCACAAGTTATTAACCCTCAAGTGCCTAGATAGCATTTGAATAAACTCAGTTCCAAGTGGCCACAGTGATCATCCCCCGTCTTTCTTCTCTTCCCCCCAGTCTTCCATCTCTTCTTCTTTCACATCCTTATCACTTCATGCTCCCCCAAGATTCACAGTGCAGTTTTGTTTACACATGGTACAAGTGGACTTAGCTGTAATTTCAGCATCCCATTTGTCTTCTCAGTCAACAAGCAAAAAACAGTCTATGGCAGCATCGTGCAAGCAGTTTCTAAGTGCAAATCCAGAGGTAAATCTTATAATATCAATTGCCTTGAAAATTTATGGGTTTTTTTGTTTGTTTCCTTTTTCTTTTTATTTGTAAGAGTAAACTAAGCTGGGAAAATGAGCAATGTCTGGAGAAAAAAATCACCCTCATTTTTGGAAGGCGTACAGGATTTTGTGAGGTGTGTATGTAGCTATTGGTGTTAGATTTACCTCTAAAATCATCATGCCACTCCAAAGGCCTTGTGAGCTCATAAATTGGTAACTCCAATGGTGAAATTTTAGATCAGGGACAAGAGAGATCATCAAAAGCTAATCAACGGAAACTGGGTCTAATTGTGAACAAAAAAAATCAAAAAGCCTTATCTTTTCAGAAATGTGTTAGTTTTTGGTGTTTCCATTTGACATAGTATTAAATTTTATGGTATGTTTTTATAGAGTTTTTTATCAGTTCTGCCCCCTCCAGTACAAACCCCTAATGCCTTGTCCATATTTTGGTTGAAAATATTCTTTAATAAATTACTGATGACACAATGTAATATCTCTCTCTTAAATTAATTTATAAATATAGTGTTTTTCAATTATAGTAATGCTTGCCAGTGCCATATAAAAAATGAAAATGGCCCTCATTTAAAATATATTATGATATGCATATGTCACTTTTAATATTATTTACATGCAATAAATATATATTATATTTATAAATATTTTTATTATTTTATTTAGTTTTTTTTTTTCTTTTTGCAGTTTTTGGCCAGGGCTGGGTTTGAATCTGACACCTCCAGTATATGGGGCCAGTGCCCTACTCCTTTAAGCCACAGGCACCGCCTTTTATTTGGTTTTTAATACTTATTTGGATGATCACATTATGACCATCATAGGTTCTCCCTTTGTAGCTTTCAAAGCACCCTATTATGTCGTCATGTAGAGAATTTCTTCACTCTAATCTCAGGTGGGACAGTAATAGACTGTAATACATGGGTGTATGATAAGTATGCTTGTGTGCATATATGTCCATGTAGTCCTAAATCTAGAGGTTTTTGTTCTATTTTTTGACAATCTGAACATTCCATCAAGATTGTTTTGATAAATAAACTTCTGATTTACCTTTGCATTAAGAACATTTAGTTTAAAACGCTTACATTTCTTATTTTCCTGATCATCTTCATTTTAAAAGAAGCTTTATATAAGCAAAACGCTTTTGAGTGTGGTAGATTCGTGTTGTATTTAGGTAAATGCCTCTGAGTAGATCAAGCAGTGTGTAGGTATGAATCAAGAGCAAACCAATTAGTATTATAGTGTATGGAATCTTTTCCTAAGACTGGGACTTGTCATATGATGGAAGTTAAAGGGTTCTGCAAATGTGAGTTCCCTTTTCAAATTCTTGATCTTACCAAGTGTGTTGTTAAATGGTCTTTAATAATGTCGACAAGGTATCAACCTGTTATTTCATATATATCTACCTGCCATTTCATGTATTTCTAGAGACTAAAGTGATTCAGAGAAACAGACTTGAATCCTATAGAATGGCATTTGAAACCCAGCTAATGTGGTGTAATGGAAATCCTGAGAATTTATCTATTCTTTTTGTGGTTGTTTCATTTGGAATAAGGAAAAAACCAGAAAGCAAAAGTCTTTATTTGTAGTAGTACTTAAGTGATAGCAAAACATTCTTTGCTTTCATCACAACTAACTCTAAAGTACCAAGAACTCTGAGACTCTTTGAGTGAAAATGGTAGACCCATACAGAACTGAACTGTAGATAAATTTTTATGGCTGTATTCAAAGGGACATACTTTAACCAGCAGCAGACAGGCCTATAGACTACTTTGTCCTATCCTGGGTGTAAATTGTTAATGCTTAATTAGCATAATCAACAGGCACTCCCCTTTCCTGAAACTTAAAATCCCTGAAGTTCTTCCCTTGAATGAAACACTCAATGAATTCATTTACTGGGATATGTCAGACATGCTATTAAACATAGCTTTGTAATTGCCTAAATTGCAAAAATAATTTTTCTGCAAGAAATATAAGCATCTTTCTCCTGGAATTAAACAATTTATTTATTAAAATTTTAATATGTAATATTTCTGGGTCCGGGCATGGAATACCCCAACCCATACAGTACATTACTTGTACCTTTAGACTTCTACTCACCCACCTTTTTTATTTGGGGGTCATAGGAAGGGTAATCACTTACGTACATGTTTGGGGAAAGTTGGAATTGGAGAAAGTGAGGAAGAACAAGAGTTGAATGCATGAGGAATAGAATGTGAGGACTCTAATCCTACATATTTTAAAACATATATATGGCTATAAGTATATTATTTTATATTTTATCTCTTGGTAGTGATATTTTGTTTCTATTATAAGATGTTCCCAAGTGACTGAGTCTCTTATATTAAGATCCTTTATTTCCTTTATATAAAAAAGTGACAAAGTGACAATGATTTTCTGTGTTTATTTTAATAGCCCTTATTTACATTAAATTTAAAAGTTAATTAGAAGACACAATACTGTAAATTATGGTATCTAGTGCTCAAAGGCTTAATTCACTTAAAAAATACCTTTTTATGAGTGATGGTAAAAAGACATATGTGACTAAAAGCAGAGCACTGAAATTTTTAAGTTTTTATTTTATTTTACATTTTTTTTCTGAGACAAAGTCTCACTCTGTTCCCCTTGGTAGAGTGCCATGGTGCCATCATCACTCACAGCAACCTCAAACTCCTGGGCTCCCGCGATTCTCCTTTCTTAGCCTTCCAAATAACTAGGACTGCAGGTGCCCACCACAATGCCCTGCTAAAAGAACACTGATCATTTTTAGAAGAAACAACAAAAGAAATAGAAAAACTTAAAGTTATTCAAAAGAGAAGAGATTGAAGCAAGAGGCCATTTTAATGTGCATATAATTAACTGTTGAACTTTATATTGTGAAATTTAATGAAACATGTTATAGCCATTGGGTTCTGACATGCTGAGTGAAATACTAAGAGAAAGTGTGAGTGATCGATATTATCCTTTGGCATTACTATTTCAGCTGTGATCAATATTATCCTCTGGCATTACTGTTTCAGCTATATAATAGCTTTCTTACTAGGTATGTGAGAGAGCTACTGATATTTTTACCTTAATCTACAGGAAAGTACAGATTCCAGAAAGGGTAAATCTATTAATTAGAGACCCACGCAGCTTTCTTTCTTGCTAGTGTAATCGTTAAATTGATTTTTCCAGTCCATCATGTAATTGCTCCAGCGATGAAATCCTGCTTTCCACTCTTGTTCTGCTTCATCAATATTTCCTGTAAAACATGGAATAAGTTGCATTAATCTAAATTTTAATTTCTGTTTACATTAATTGAAAAATAAATTTGATTACAGATGTCAGTTTCTCCAAGTACACTTCACAGTAAATTTTTTCTGTTTTTTTTTTTTTTTTTTTTTGTAGAGACAGAGTTTCCCTTTATCACCCTCGGTAAAGTGCCATGGCATCACAGCTCACAGCAACCTCCAACTCCTGGGTTTAGGCGATTCTCTTGCCTCAGCCTCCCAAGTAGCTGGGACTACAGGTGCCTGCCACAACGCCCAGTTATTTTTTTGTTGCAATTTGGCTGGGGCTGGGTTTGAACCCACCACCCTCCGTATATGGGGACAGCGCCCTACCCACTAAGCCACAGGAGCTGCCCAATTTTTTATGTTTCATTTCTTCTTCATTGTTCATTTAACAACTTCCCTCTCTCCCTGAAAGACTTTTAATAAATGTTTACATATTGTATAAAATACAAATAGTATACATGTATGAAATATATAGGGAATACATGTATGAAATATATATTTGTATGTAAATATACAAAAAGATAGCTCATATATTACCTCGTGTAAAATTATATTTTATTATATTTTTCTTTAGTTTCCAAGAAGGTACTACAATAGATATCACTTTCTTTTTTTTTCTTTTTTTTTTTTTTTGCAATTTTTGGCCGAAGGTGGGTTTGAACTCACCACCTCCGATATATGTGACCTGTACCTTACTCCTTTGAGCCACAGTCACCACCCAGATATCACCTTCTTTTATTCCCCCCCTTTAACATAACAAAAATTTAATTAAATGCATCTCATTCACGGACATAATTATATAGCAGTATGTTACTTCTGATGAAAATTTTATATGAATACAGTTGACCCTTGGGAGCCATGGCAAATTGGTGTTGGGATTGTCACGGATACCAGAATCCCTGGCTGCTCTTGTCCTTGATATGAAATGGCATAACACCTGCATGTAACACATGCACGTTCTCCTGAATATGTTAAAACATCCCCCAAATCATTTAACCTAATATAATATACATGCTATGTAAATAGTTGTTATTTTATATTGTGTAGGGAATACTGACAAGGAAAAAAGTCTGTATGTGCTCAGCATAGATGAAATTTTTTAATCTAATATTCTGAATCTGCAGTTGATTGAATCCATGGATGCAAACTCACAAACACAGGAGGCCTGTGTTGTTTACTAAGGCATAAGGATAACTTTGTAGTTGTCATTCTATATAGATTTTTCCCTAATTAAAGTGTATTTTAATTCCAAACAATGCTTACTCTTTGTTTCAGTCACCTACCATGCAGTTTCTTAACTGCTTGGTAAAGTATAAACGTGACTAAAACAATCTCAGCTTCTACCAGTTTGCAAAGTATATGTATGAATCTGGATAAAGAAGTGATTAGCCAGAAATAATGTGAGGCAGTAAACTAAAAAAGGCCTAAATCCTTCAAGAACCCTGAAAGCCTGTTTTACTTAAAACTATACTATATTAAAGAATATAGTGTGTCAGCAATAGAGACTATAAAATTACAAACTTTTAAGACATATATTTCTAGTATTTATATAAATATATATCATAAGGTTAGATAATGGTTTAAATCATTTAAGTCTATAAGCATTTTATACACTTGTGGTTCTCTTTTAAAACTTATACTATATTAAGCTATAGTCACTAAACTAAAAACAAAATTTTAAGTAATTTCAAGTACCCTAAAAATAGGAACTTGCAATTATTTTTATAATAATATACACTTTAAACTTAATTGCAATCTTGTAAGATATTAATTTGGAGCATCAGTGATTCATTTTAAGTTTATATGGAAATCAAAATATTTAAAACTTTTGCATAGCCATTGAAATAGCCTTTGTAATTTAGGGTATATTTAGGTTTGAAACATTCCAAATGCTTGAACATTGAACCAATATTTGAAAATATATATAAAATATCCCACTTTTAAATAAAAAGGGCCTTTAAAAAGGTTAATGACTATAATTTTTTATGAATAATTGAACTTTTATAAAGGGTCAAAAACTATTACATGTGGAAGAAAAGTGTTAACTAGAATGCCAAATTATTCAGTTTTATGATCTTTTAAAATTATAATTAAATATTGTCTTGATACACAAAATAACAACTCTAAAGCTCAGGAAAAAACAAAAATATTATATAGCAAAAATTATTAGTAGTCATCATTTAGATCATGAATTTTATTATAGAAAAAATCTTATTTTTTTGTTCATGAAATGATACAAAATCCACTTAGTCATATAAATGTAGATTTATTTTCTATATGTCATAATCAGATGTCTATACAATTTAGTGTTTTTAAAACACTTTTTAGTACACACTTTATAAATCTGAGTTCTCTTCTCCTGTAGAACTAATAGTCAATGATAGAGATTATAAAACATAAAACGTTTAATTATTTTTAACAAAATCTGGAGGAAGTGAATACACCAAATAAAGAAGAAAATAAAAGTTTTGAATCCCATGAAATAAATCAAATCCCAAATTAGAAGTTTTTCTCCTTCCCCTGCTCCTTACTTTATTTTTTTTCTTTAATTGTATATTGGCTTGTATATTGCTAAAGCAAAAGTTTTTCAACAGTTATTACAACATAATTATATCTTAGAACAGAAATGTAATGTTTAAATAATGTGAGTGTCCTAGACTGTAACCTTAACCCTGCCATAAAATGTCTCTTTTCACGCCACTGGTGTCTCAAAGTTCACAAATGTAGGGATGGTCATATGAACATTGATTAATATTGCCTGAGTATAAATATTTCTTGTGAGAAAAGATAAAAAGATTAAAATGCTGATTAACTGAGAGAAGAAAAGGAAATGCGTAGAAATGACAACTAGAAAGTAGGGGGTTGATGCTAAATTCCACCCTCAAATATTGATCAATCTCATCAAATATTGAAGTAACATTTTATTCAATTAGATTAACCCTCGTTACCTTTTAATTTGTTTTAGAAATAATTTAAATTATAATAAATGATCTTAGCAGTATTATTATTATTTTATCTTCTTTCTTGTTGGTAATATTTTGTGTTTTGGACACTGTCAACAAAATAGAATGATTAGTAAAATATATTATGATTTTAATTAATTTTTATAAAGGAAAATTGTGAATCAATTGATAGTCCTTTCTCAGTTCTTATAGAAAGAATATATACAAGGTTCTCTTTATTCATACTCTATAATGGTGATATAATATAATGATATGTACGAAAAAGTTTCTTTTTGTTTATAATAGTAACAATGGAGCAAATCTAATTATCCTTTGCCCTTAGCTTATGGCTTTTAAATAGCGTACGTAACATTGACTAATACAGAAAAGGGAAAAGTAAAAGAATGGGAGCCAATATGTAGCACAAACATAAATAAAAGCGTCTCATTCATATTATTTTTGGAATAAAAATAGAGCAGATATAAAAAAAGGATATTTAGAACTTTATTTATATAACTACATAGTAAGGGCTTAGTAGATTTTAAAAATATTTAAACTTACAGACAGATGATTTTACCTTTTGCCAAAAAAAAAGTGTTTTGAAAAGTGTTAAATTAATTACCATGTCCCAAAAAAGTCCTCACGTTTTTATTTTTTACAATAAGAAAGTTGTGCAATCTATTTTTATAAAATAACAATTTACATCGAATGATCATACCGATATATAAACAGAAGGTTTTTCTAATAGTTAAGATAGTGTGTGAACATTCACAACACATGCACAGATGTATGGAAATATTTAAAGAAAAAATTTCCCCAAAGCAAATTTCTTCATGTAAGGGCAAAGCAAACTTACAATTGCACATATTTTAGAAGAAAAAAAAAAGTATATACAAAGTTGGTCCTTGAAAAATAGGATTTTGGGCTGTTCTGTTCCTTTTTTTTTTTTTTTTTGCAGTTTTTGGCCAGGGGTGGGCTTGAACTCGCCACCTCCGGTAAATGGGGCCGGCACCCTACTCCTTTGAGCCACAGGCACCGCCATATTTATGTGGATTACCTTCTGTTTCTCCTGCCTCCCCAGACAAGACCAGCCCCTCCCCGTTCTACTCAGCCCACTCCTTATAAAAACAACAAGAATGAAGACCTTTATGATAACCCACTTTCATCTCATGAATAGTAAATATATTTCTGACTCCTTATGATTTATCAATACCATTTTCTTATTCTAGATTAATTTTTTGTAAGAATACAGTAAGTAAATACATATCCAAAATATGTGGAACTCAACTATTTGTCAGTAAGGCTTCTGTTCAAGAGAAGGAATTAGTAGTTAAGTTTTGAGGGAGTCAAATGTTGTATGTGGGTTTTGACAGCACAGGACTTGGTGTCCCTACCCCTTTTCTGTTCAGGGTTTAACTCTGTATGCAGATTTGTGGGATATTTCCAAATTTATATTCCAAGTCATATTTATTGTTAAATACTTTCATAATGAAATAAGACAAAGCCATCTTAGAATAATTTTAAAGAATAAATACAATAAATATAAATAAAATATACAATATGACTAAAATAAATAAAAGAGAAGCTATTAAGTTTCTAATAGAAACGAATTAACAAACGAAAGCAACTGTTTGGATGAATGGCACTACTTCCGAAAACTAATTATTACACTGATAGCATGTATTACTCTTAAAAATGCTAAAGAGAGGGCAGCACCTGTGGCTCAAAGGAGTAGGGCGCTGGCCCCATATGCCAGGGGTGGCAAGTTCAAACCCAGCCTAGGCCAAAACTGCAAAAATAAATAAATAAATAAAAAATGCTAAAGAGACTATGTAGAAAAAACTCTATTTTTCGGTGAAAACTAATACTTTTATGAATCAATCACCAGAAAATGTCAGTGGCCCATTTAAAATTACTAAATGACTTTGCTAAAGATAGAATTTAAAATCCTTATTATTATCCACAAAATATTTCATCTCTGGTTCCTGCTTATCTGGCTTCTCTTCATGTTGCATTCATATCAAGATTTAGGGCAGTATCTTCTCTTATGAGCTTTCCATTGTCCTGGGCACTGTTCCCACTACCTAACTGTATTTTAGGAGACCCTGCCATTTCTCTTTTTTTTTTTTTTTTAGAGACAGAGTCTTACTTTATGGCCCTCAGTAGAGGTGCTGTGGCCTCACACAGCTCACAGCAACCTCCAACTCCTGGGCTTCAGTGATTCTCTTGCCTCAGCCTCCCAAGTAGCTGGGACTACAGGTGCCCACCACAACGCCCGGCTATTTTCTGGTTGCAGTTTGGCCGGGGCCGGGTTTGAACCGGTCACCCTCGGTATATGGGGCCGGCGCCCTACGGACTGAGCCACAGGCGCCGCCCTGCCATTTCTCTTTTTAAATTTAATATGAGAGTACAAATAAGATTAATATGAGAGTACAAATGATTAGGTTACATGATTTGAGTTTGTTAAAGTCCAAGTTGCAGTTAAGCCCTTCACCCAGGGGGATGCGGGGTACACCCCTCACACTGTGCCTATTAGGTAACATCTTACCAATGACCTTCTCTCCTCTTTCCTCCCCTCTTCCTCCTCCCTCCACCCCCTCACTTGAATTTAATTATGTTTTTCTCTCTTGTGGGCATGTAGTTGTTCACATATTGGTTTTATATCATTATTGAGTACACTGGATACTTGCTTTTCCATTCTTGTGGTACTTTACTAAAGAGTCATTTCTGTAACTTTCTTTTTTGGAATAAGGAGGAGATATTGTGCAGATGTCCTCTTCGTGAAAATTTGGCTTGGTAACATTTGAAGCAGGTGCATGCAATAACAGCACAGGCGTATGCTCAAGTACAGTCTGAAAGTGAAGTGCTAGGAAAGTGTGTGTTCAAACAAGTCTTAAGGATAAATTTATTTGAATTATGTGTGGGTGAGAGCTAGTGTAGGCTGGCTTCCCTTAGATCTTTTGCGGGTTATGGCCCTGAGTTTCAGCTCTTCTGCTGTGATGCACGGCTAAGGTGGCTGGGGTGGGCGGATTTGGGGGTGTAGGGGGATGGACTGTCCAGTAGAATAGATGAGAAAATAGTCTTGGATATGTCTAGGTAGACAGCAGCACCTTAGAGACAGGATATAAATAACACTAGAAAGGAACTGAGAACTATCCTGTAGCAGCAGGTATATAACCTGTGGGCTGTCACGTTCCCTCTTTAAATCTTACCCATAATATTCTTTGCTCTGTAGTTTAGTGCTCCTCTGTCCTCCAGACTGACAGTTTTCTTCCTTGAGCAAAGAACTGTCTGTTTAATTGAAACATGAAACTGTTACCTTTTCACTTTGCACCTTGTGTACACACGCCCCCAAGGCCACCAATAAAAGCCTTGAGTATTGGGCTGTAGACGGCACCTGTTAGCCTCAGGAGCACCTGTTAGCCTCAGGAGCAGCTGATACAGTCTCTCGGTCAAATCACAGTGTGTGTACAACTTACAGAGCCTTCACCCACTCTGTCTGCCAAACCCCTGACTTTGGGTAAACTCCAGGCAGGGGGACTCATGGTCTGCCGTGCTGCAGCTGGATTCATAGGTAGCAGCAATTATATTTTACATTTACTTTGAAATTAGAAAATATATCTAATATAAAGACTCTTGTGGGAGAATTTTTTGAGAAATAATATGTTGTCAAGATGCACTGGAGCTCACTCCGAGCATGGTGCATGCCCAGAGGTAGGTGCACTGTCTCCATATTGCTCCGTTTCGCTTAAGCTAGAAATGTGTTTGGCATTGTACAGCATGTGCAAAAGCTGGCCCCAAACTTTGGAGTTTATGTTTCACCCTGCTCTATGGATTGTAAGTAACTCGAAATGGAGATATTTTAGAAGTACATTTTCTGGTATTCAAATTTTATTTTATCAAGGCATAAATAGCAATACATCTCAAGGACTTAGTTTGACTTGTTATAAATGAGTCATTTAAAATCATCCACTATTTTCTCTCAAATTATGACCATCTTATTTAAGAAAATTTTAAAAGAAGATTCTGCAGTCTGTAATATGTTAAATGGCATCTCTTTGGGAGATGAAATGAGTTACTTCATTGTTATTCACATCTGCAGGACCCACAAAATGCCCTGTTGCTCCAGCGTGGAACACTCAGGCCCATCTCTGGATGTCTGTCTTGTCACGGAACATTTGGTAATTTACAGAGCACTGGTGTATCAGAAACATTTCCCAAACATGTGGCATACATAATTATACTTTTGGTGAGTAATGTCTGATAATCAAAAGGCATATTTAACAATCAAATGTATCTCTGAGATGTCCATAATTGCCTGAAACTAACTCCAGACTTCTCTAGAGACTAAAAACATCTATTATGTTGTAATGTCTAAAACATACCCTGAAAATTACAAAGTACTGTGATGGGAAAACTCTGGAGGGACTGGCCAGCAATATGTCTGATGATTGAAAGTCAATTAGTTTTATTTGGAAAACATAAGTAGTAAATAGACTTAAGGATCCACATGGGATATAAACAGCTGGGCATTTTAAAATTAGGCAGTCAACTGGAGATGTATGTCATTTTTCTCAGATAAGACTAAGACAATATGTTTTTGATTACTCAACTTTATTAAAATTATTCTTAAAAATGGATATTAAGATAATATAATAATCTGAACTAATTTTCATAATATTTACTTACATCCTTGTAAGAAACCACTTCCTGAAAATTAAACAACTAAATTAGTATTTTTATGATATTATGTAATATATATATAGATACACGTTCTTAGATGAATCTTCTCAAGCTCAGAATATTTAGAAATATTTGGATTACATTTTTTAAATATTTAGGCTTTGGAGTTTTTTCCATTTGGACTATGTTTTTAACATTTAAATCAGGTGTTCTCTTCTCTCTAGAAACCAAGGATTCTGTTATTTATCAACATATTGTTTTCATCTATTTTTAGATATCTATGTTTTGGTTATATATGTCTATTTCATATATTTCTTTATCCATTTATCCATGAAATCCATAAAAATCATCCGAATAACAGTAGGGCCTTCCTTAAAATCCCCTACTATAGTTTAGGTTCCTCCAGGGGAAAATTTATATTTTAGTTCCCTTACTTAACTACAGCAGTGCTGCTGATGGAGAAGCTGGAGGAATGTTAATAAAATGATACACTCATTGGAATCTGGTAAGTGTAAAGTCAAAGATTCCTGTATTAACATTACCAGGTGCCTTAGATAGGCTGCTTTTTTCTTCTTTTACATCACCCACATATCTATTAAATAACCATCCATTAGAAAACACACACCTAGGCTGAGGCAAGAGAATCACTTAAGTCCAGGAGTTGGAGGTTGCTGTGAGCTGTGTGAGGCCACAGCACTCTACTGAAGGCCATAAAGTGAGACTCTGTCTGTACAAAAAAAAAAAAAAAAGAAAGAAAACACACACCTGTCATTTCCAAGACTTTGGGGAAGAAAAGTGTCCAGAAACGGCAGTGCTGAGCTTGCAGTTTAGTGAATATCCTTGATGACTCCGTATTCAAGGTCAGATATTTATATTCAGGGCTTTTGAAGACTGGCCATCGTGTGCTATTGTTCTGCGTTCCATTTGGATTTCTAAATAAATGAGATAATAAATAAATACTATTTAATAATAAATAATTTCTAAATAAATGAGATAATAAATAAATAATATTATCATTATATTGAAATCAATGTTAGATTAAAAAAGAATATTATTCTATAAAACTGTTAATGAACGCTTTTAGGGAAAAACAGATACATGTTGATGATATCAACCCTGGCGTCAGGTCTGAGTACCCTGATGTGCTATGTTAGTTAAGATTGTAGGAATCGGAGTGGCACCTGTGGCTCAGTCCGTAAGGCGCCGGCCCCCTTTACCGAGGGTGGTGGGTTCAAACCCGGCCCTGGCCAAACCGCAACCAAAAGAATAGCCGGGCGTTGTGGCAGGCACAGCACTCTACTGAGGGCTATAAAGTGAGACTCTGTCACTACAAAAAAAAAAAGAAAAGATTGTAGGAATCGAAATTTAAAGATCATTTTGTTACATACATCGCTACTTAACATACAGGAAGAAGCCACATTTTTATTTCAAGAAAATATTCCTCCTTCATTCACACTTAAACAATGGGAAATATTGCTTTTCTTTTCTTTTCGTCTCTTAGCCTTGGCCCCATCTTCTAATAATGCACAAAATGCCATCTATTCAGTATCCTTTACTTGTATTTCATTCCATATGCTCTTATCTACACTGCCTGTGTTTCAGACTGATTACACACATCCATACTGTGTAATAACATCCTCCCTCAAAGAAACTGCTTTCTGCCTCACCGTTACTTCATCTTACATTCTTGTAATTCTGTGTATCATTTAAAAATACTTCAATAATTCACCCACTGAGTTTAAAGTTAACGAATGTGGTGTTACCTCATTTTCAAATTTATTCTCAGACATTTTATTATTTATTTATTTATCTCTTGAGATGGGGTCATACTCTGTTGCCCAGGGTGGAGTGGGCTCAAACTCAAACTCAAGAGCAAACTCCTGGGCTCAAAGCAATCCTCCCAACTCAGCCTTCCAAAGTGCCAGGATTGCAGGCAGGTATGAGCCAGTGCTCCAAGCCTCAGAGATTTTCCTGATTAGTCATTCCCAACTAATGCCTCCTTTATCTTCCTCCCTGCCTTTGCTACAGCTATTACTTCTGCATAAAATTTCTTTATTCCAAAATCTCCTGTATCTAAGACCAGTCAGAACCTTCATATTATTCTTGATGATATTTCCCATATTTATTGTTGTGACTTTTAAGTCAATAATAATTGACTCTATATTTTAGATATTTATAATTTTGGGTTCCTTTATGCCTTGGAAACACTCAATAATAGACTATACTAAGGTTACAGAAACTAAAAGAGTTTCTTAACGTGGCTCTAAGTAGTCACTGACAAGTCTATGTATTTTACTATAATATAGCTTTTTGTTATTATTATGAGGTGGATGCTGATCGGGGGCCCTTGAAATTAGAAAAAAGTGTATATGGGACACAGTTTCTCTCACAGAATGTAAAATTGAGAACACTCATAAACAGAGAACCAACAATATAAGATAACCTGAGCCAAGTCTAACCAGGGCACTACAAATTGTCAAATTGTCAGAAGAAAGATCAATCACTGCATACCAGGAAGGAAATTGCCTGAGGAATGAGAGTCTGACTGAGGGAAGGAAAGAAAATAAGGAAATGAACCAGAAAGAAAAGTTGAGAGATCTGGGGAAAGAGGATAGAATTAGCACAGGCATTAATAATGAGTCTGCTTCTTATTTCAAAAATGATCAAGAATCTAGTGTTTGTGGATTCTAGGATAGAAGGAGATACTTTTAGAGTTATAGATTTAGGATTTTAGTGTTATTACCTTAAGATCTGACATCCTAGGAAATTGGTTTTGACTTGAACTTGTATGCACTTACCATCCTTGAAAGACTTTTGATTAAATTGTTATTGTCAACATAATGTTTTAGAAATATTAATATGAAGGTTGTATATAGAATAATTAAGATACTATAAAGCAGTTTCAGGTATTTCTATCACAAACAAAAGACTAAAGCCATAAGAAAAACAATTCATTTTTTTCTCTTAATTCAGTCTTCCTTCAGTAAAAACATATGAGAAAAATCTTTAGTTGAACTTTTTAAAACTTCATTGCATAAAATTATTCATCATTCAAATAGCTTTTTTAGACTATTAATAGATAGAAATTTGGTAAAGGTTTTTCCCCAAAGTTTCTAAATTCAGTAGTGTTTGGAAAGAGATGTAGATACTCTTCCAGAATGATTATCTAGAGACCAATTTTGTCATAAGAACTTGTATTGAATGAGCACCAGGATTTCATATTTTATCATAGACTTGCTCAACCATGAATTGAGGAGCTTTGTAGATAAATAGTTTCCTGATGGACCAGTTGATTTTATGTAGCAATTGGATGATTTAATACGAATATTAATAACCAGAGCTATTCAGGCTAAACCAATGTCCTAGCAGGACTGAAGCCTTCTGCTTTAGGGGACTATTGAAAAGAGGTCAGGAAGAAAATTTCTCCAGATCACAGATGGCACACTCATCTAGGTAAATTATGTCTTCTTTTTTCTTTCCTTTAAAGCTTTAAATACTAACAAATACAGCTGCTAGAGGCTGGATAATAAACCAGGAGAAACCATTGGTCTGATTTGGTACAGCGATTCTTATGTTCCTGAATTGCACACTTCCATTCTAATTTACCCATGGTCCCATTTTATCTGCACATTCCTCTCTGGCGTCTACAGATGGTGGCTTAAACGGAATGACTTGTACTTGAGTCCAAGAGCCAAGCACTAATGACACTGTTAGTGTTCATTTAACAAACGTTGTCCTATGAAATAACTTACAACATTTCAATTATAATTTAGAGATAATCGAATTCCTTACCCTATAGATGTAGATAAAGTTTTCAAAAAATGATTGAAATAGATATTGGAATGAAGGAATACTTTATAATTTGAGAAAATCTTCCCCAGATATTAAAATATAACAAGAAACAGAATTCTCTTCTTATCTGTATCAATTAAAAACTTAGAAACATAACATACTTCCCAGCTACACCTTTCCAAAGTGCTATCTGATTTTGATCTCAAAATTATAAGGTAAATTGAAACCTCTTGACTTTCTTATTTCTCAAAAACATTTTCTGTTCTTGTCACATAATATTTTAAAGTAATAATACCTCTATCCCACAAAATGAAGAAATCTATGCTCTATTTTTACTATCAGATTCTTTTCCTACTTTTCGATATGTGAAATTGCCTAAAGATTATCTGCTAAAATTTTAATCTTAGGTAGGCTTGAGAGGTTTTAAACACATTGTTTAACAAAAAGGTCACAAGGCTTCTTTCCCTAACATCTGTGTTACAGAAAATCACCCACTTTTCACATATTTGACAACTGATTTTATGAACATATTAAAAGAAGAAAATTTTAAATGCCTTAAGATGTCTTGTCATGAATAAGAAGCATGCCTCTAATTTCACAAATAAGTTTTCCTTGGGATGATAGGATCCCGGTCTGGCCTACCCAATCCTAACACAGGAAATAAGATCCCTTTTGGTTATAAATTCAGACATTGATTCCTAAAGTAAGCTATATAGTAATTTTGAAATCAATATTATTTGTCAATGTATCTTAAAATATGGTAAAGTTTCAATATTTCAATGTTTTTTTAAATCTGATAAAATGAAGCTTTAGTTAGTAATTATCAATTGAAAGGCCAGCAGAAATATATCACTGTCATTAGAAGCTTTGGGAGGAAACATTGTAATATATATATTTTTTAAATGTTAAAATAGTCATAGACTCATATATGAATTAATTTATTGTTTCAAGCAATATTTGTTGAGTTCCTGGTATCAAAGACATGAGAATGACAAGAGGTTCAACAAAGACAAAGTAGAAATTTCTGTACCTTGCAATTTTTACGCAATGAGAAAAATAATAGAGAGTATCCATAAGGAAAATCTGTAATATGTTAGACAGCAACAGGTGTTGAAGATAATGGTAAAACGGGGAATGAGGGTATGAGAAACGGACAGTAAGTGTCGGTGTATGTGGGGAGGGTTAGCAGGAGGAGCCTAATAAGAGATTTGATTGGCTTTTGTCCCTGGTTTCTGCCAAGTAACCTGTAAACCTTTGGAATCTCACATGGTACCTGAAAGTTTACGCTAACAATGGGCCTTATGGTGGGCATCTGATAGTTCAGTCTAATAATAAGATGATTCAGGATGAGGCAGGCTACCCTAACAATTAGAGAGTGAACACTGGCCCTCCAGAGAGACCAACTATAGGACTAGACATTAGGAACCTTTAGCAGCCCGGTCTCTAGGGTAGGGATGGGTCTGAAGATTTATTTCCACCGCATGAGTAATGAATCAATTTATCATGCCTGTGTAAGAAAACCCCAACACGATTTCCAGACACAAAGCTCAGGAGAGCTTCTTGGTTTGGCCATACCCCTGTGTTCATGGCCACAGTTGACCCTGTGAGAGTGACGGGTCTGTGAGGAGAGAGAGACTGAACATTTGGAAGCCTCACAGTTTAAAATCCCAATCGATGAGTCTCTTTCCTTGGCTGGTTCTGATTTGTATCCTTTTGCTGTTATTTAACCATTTTTTTTCCGGACTTCTATCAGTAGTTGTAGTGAATTATCAAACCTGTGGGAGGCCCCTGGGCTCTGAATTTATAGGCAGCCAGTCTGGCTAGTCTGATGGGAAAGTAGCCGTGAAGACCCCAAACTTATAACTGGTGTCAGAAATCTGAACCGACTTGGCAGCCAGGGGGATTCTGCACTGAAATGACTTGGGCTAACTCTGCAGAGGGGAGCTTTGTGATAAGTAGAAAGGAAGTAAGTAGTAAGAAAGGAACTTTTAAGTTAGACTTAAAGGAGGAGAAGAGTGAGCATGAAGTTGTTGGGGTGGGGGGGAAGTGTTTTGGCCAAAACAATAGGAAATAACGTGTGTGTGGAGTCTTCCAAAAAAATCAAGGAGTACAGTGCCTCACCTGTACACTAAATTTTACTTTCCAAGTTTAACATTTATTTATTTTTACACAATCATGTTTTATTTTGAAACACGTCTACACTGCATTGAGCACCAACACAGGTGTGAACAAGAAACCCACAGTCCTGACCCAGCAGGCACTGGGTCCAGTGTATGACTTGGGGTCACTGCTGATTTTCACGGTGGGGGATGAAGGAAAGGGAGAAGGAAAGGAAATAAATGAGCATTATTGCTAACTCCTGTTCAGAAATCTGAACAAAACTGAATTCTCTAAAACCTCAAATGGCTCGTCTAACTTCCCTTCTCTCAATCAACTGATGTGCAAATATGGAACCTGGGCCGGCGGACCAGCTGGATTTGGGGAACACCCAGAGACACTGTTTTAAATAACATCCACACGTGACTGGGAAAAATGGGAGGAATGGGCTGTGCTTCCGACTGACGGTTACTTCCTCCTGTCTTATGCCCTCTCCCGAGTGTAATGGCTATCAGGACTGCATCACTGTAGAGCATTTGCTCAGACTAAAAAACTTTTTATCTAGGAAAAAGAACTCAATGGGGAGAGAAGCGTTGAGACACATTTGGCCTCCCTCCTGGCCTCCTTTGGTTCGAGGACGACCCCACAGCCATGTGTGATTATATCCAAAGACTGGGGACATCTTCTATTTTTAAATCAAGTCTTTAAAATCCAGTTACTTTTTAAATATTAATATTGTACGAGATGATTTTTTTCTCCCCATATCTTTCCCCGGAGGCAGACAGCAAACATTATTAGAAAACCGGCTAGTTCCCCCATCTGAGGCTCAGATAAGGGTTTTGTTCTTGGTTTCTGGAAGGCTGGCGTCTCCAGTACCACTGAGCCCATTGGGCAAGCTTCTTCAGTATCTGGAGCGCTGAGCTCTCCATGTTACAGGGCAAAGCAGCCAATCCAGAGGCCATAGGGAAGAGAAGGCTGCCCCTCTCCCAACTCCGGCTGCTCATCATCAGAGCCATGCAGCAGGGGCAGCTGGGAGGGATCCTTGATGAATCATCAAGTCATCACAGGAGAAGGCTTTAGGTGAAACATGCCTGTAGGCTGCCTGGTGGTGTGCTGAGAAACAAAGTGTCTTCTCCAAAGTATACACTTCCTGTTTACGATCGGAAAATGGATGTCACTGAAATGATGTATCTGAACCAGCTAAAGGCAGTGGCTCATCACATTATTATCCAAGTTAAGATTTCACTTTATGGGGGCAAGACATGATTGCAAGAGGGACTTTACCTAACAATTGCAATCAGTGTAACCTGGCTTATTGTACCCTCGATGAATCCCCAACAATTAAAAAAAAAAAAAAAAGAATATGTAAAGATTTTTCTACTTGATTCATCATACCAGACCAGGCTTAAAAACAAAGCAAAACAAACCAGAATGGAATGTATACATTTCAACAGATCACCAATTGCAAAATGCTGGGGCCGCTGGATCAAGGACTCAGTCAGTTGATATAAATATTTCCAGATCCCTTTGCATTTTAACAATAACAGAACGGTCAGAAAGAAGGCATGTGATTACAGTTTCCAAGGACGACTGAGTGGTAACATCTCAGTTACAAGTCAGCCCCACATAGGTGTGCTCTGTGGTCTAGGCATTTTGTCTTTTAAATTATATTTTATAAAATTTATATATTCAAGAAAATTTGTCAAAAGGCAAATGCGTGGAGGAGCAGTCTGATAAACTTTCCTTTCCTGCGGTTGTGTGTGGCAAGGGGAGAGACCATAGCCAGGCATGGTGGCTCACGCCTGTAATCCTAGCACTTTGGGAGGCCAAGACAGGTGAATCACCTCAGTTAGGAGTTTGATACCACCCTGAGCAAAAGTGAGACCCCATCTCTACTAAAATATAGAAAAAATAGCTGGTGTTGTGGCAGGCACCTGTAGTCCCAGCTACTAGAGAGGCTGAGGCAGGAGAATCACTCAAATCCAGGCATTTAAGGTTGCTGCGAGCTATGTTGCCATAGCACTCTACCTTGGGCAACAGAGTAAGACTCTGTCTCAATAAATGAATGAATGAATAAATAAATAAATAGATAGATAAAATATAATCTATGCCTAAAGAGTCTACAATGACAGAGTGAGAGGTGAAGATTTAGTACCTTTAGGAAAAATTAGGAACCAATTAGGCAATATTAAACAAAGTAAAATTAAAAGGGTACATTCGGTTGTTACCCTGATTAGTAGTGGTGGCAGAGAAATGAAAATATTCATAAGCGACTTCTCTTATTTTGACTTATTTGTTTATTTATTTTGGAAACGGGATCTCACTCTGCTGCCCAGGCAGGAGTACAGTGGCATCATGATATCACACAGCAACCTCAAACTCCGGGGCTCACGCCTCCTGCCTTAGTCTCCCAAGTGGCTGGGACTGCAGGCATGTGCTCCTATACCCAATTATTTTTATTTTTATTTTTTTGTAGTGAGTGACTACTTTGTAACTAGTGTCAGAAATCTGAACCGACTTGGTAGCCAGGGGTGTTTTGCACTGACATGACGTGGGCTAACTCTGGGGGGGGGAGTTAGCCTGGTCTCTAATTCCTGGCATCAAAGGATCCTCCCGCCTTGGCTTCACAAAGTGCTAGGGTTAGAGGTGTAGACAGTCACCTCACACCACCTTGTCTTGACACACTTACATAAACATAAAGAAAACAAAAAGCAGCATCACGTGTAAACAAATTTAATCTTTGTATTTAATCATATGATGAACATTAATTCACAGAAAAACCTGTTTTGGGAAAATCCGGTGGACAAGTAAAACAATGACACTAAGTTACACAAAATGTAAACATAACCTGTTTCTTCTAAGATGATGTTTTCCTCTTCTCTTTGCATAAATGTGGGCATTAAACAAATTTCAAAGCAGTTTTTTTTTTCTCCTAGAGGCATTTTTCTGACTGTGACATATTTTTCAATTTGACCAAGTTCCATTATCGATTTTACTTAATTAAGTGTTCTAAAAATAATCTGCACAATCTTTATAACTGACCAAAGAAGGCCTTCTTAAATAAATTATAACATTTATTCTTAATTACATACCCAAATAAAATGAGTTTAATATCCCCTGAATTCTATTAAAGCAACTCAGTATTAATTTATGAATACATTACCAATAATTTAATTGGTTCCATTTTTAAAATACAAGGCTATGATCTCGTGGATTGATTTGTTTCATGAAATGTCTCATATTGAACTTCAGGGTTTTCTACAAGTTTCCAAGATTAATTTTTCAAATACATTTTTACACATGTACACAGACACACACATATACAACACTGGTTTAGAGTGTTTAAGATGCAATAATAGAATACCATAAACTAGGTGCCTTATAAGTAATGGAAATTGATTTCCCACAATTCTAGAAGCTGGGAAGTTCAAGATCAAGGCACTGGCACGTTAGGAATCTTGTGAGGGCCTTCTTGGTTCATAAACACATGTTTTCTAGCTGTGTCCTCACATGATGGAAAAAAGAAGGGAGCTGTTGAGATCTCTGGTATAAGAACATTCCATTCAGGGGCCTGTGCCCTCATGTCCTAATGATCTAAGAACCTTGCCTCCTAATATCATCACCTTGGGAATTGGGATTTTAACCTGCGAGTTTCAGAGGAGCACAAACTTTTGGTCTACAAAACACCCAAACATGAACACACACAGGTATATATGTGCGTGAGTATTCTGAAACTTGAAAATTGGGGAGACCCAGAGCAATTAAAGAAAATATTATTTATATAAAATTATACTTGGTATTATAATATCATATTAGTATAATCATTGTAACTGTGCCAAATTATATAGATAACAATTATATTTTGAACGTTAGTGAAAGTCACATCTTATATGTACTTTAATGCTCAGACATAAAGTAGACCTAAAGAAATGCTTGCTGATTCTTATGTGTTAAGTTGGAAAAAGATAAAGTCCAGTCAATATCATTCTTCTAAGATTAAAAACTTGAAAAAATCACACTGATTCTTCAAGTGCCCTGAACTACTAATGCATTTGACTTTAATAGCCTGCATCAGCTGATGAGCTGTCATCCCACACGTAAGTTTCTCTTAAACTAAAACTTAACTTTAATTTTCCAAGGCCCATCTGTATCCTCATTCTTGACTTACTGTAGTTTGTCAGGGAGGTTTTTATAATTATGTTCTTTTATTTCTGGAAGATGTAATAATGGCGAAAGTTTCATTTTATTAAAATAATATGGACTATATAATGCTTTAACTGTGCAAAGCAATTTTTGTAGGTAGATTGTTTGCAATTTAGATTCTACCTGATGCATATATCTAATTCTAGTTCACTTTTATTAGCTGCTTCTTCCCATCTCCCGATTTTTCTATCACAAACTGGGAAGATGAGAAAAACAATTATTAGAGAACAATTCCCCTGATTCATTATCTGTTGTTGTTTTCTTAGCTAAATAATAATGTTTGTTTTTCTGGGCAGGAATCTGAGTATCCAGAGGGACAACATTGTAATAACACACTATAGAAATCTGTGAACATTCAGAAGTTCACTAGTGATGATTTCTTGGGTTTAAATACACTGTTTGATTACAGTCCATGGGCAAACGCTTTATGAAGTGTTTACTGTTTTCTCATTCTTCACAAGTGAGTTGAAATACATTCCCAAGCCCACAG
Source organism: Nycticebus coucang (assembly GCF_027406575.1). Lineage (NCBI taxonomy): Eukaryota > Metazoa > Chordata > Mammalia > Primates > Lorisidae > Nycticebus > Nycticebus coucang. Next base: position 450,900 of record NW_026515579.1, read on the forward strand.
AGAGATAGGCCTGCGGCTTTTACGAGTGAAACAAAAGGAGAGAATCCCAAAGGAACTCTGTTACCTGTATCGTCCCATTAATACATTTACCCAAAAGGTGAAATGCACACATGTGCTAAACTACCTAGAATACAAAGATTTATTTTCATTTCAGCACTTTTAAGAGAAACAAATTATACTTCATTTAAATAGCTCCTGGGAAGATGAAATATATTTAACTATACATCATCATCAAATATTAAGAATAATTAACAGGTGCAGGAAATGGAGGCATGCAAAATATGGGATGAAGATTCAGCCTTCGCATAACCAAAGGCCAGATCTGTGCTATGAAAGCATACGCCAAGCAAAAAGAAATGTTCCCTGTAAGAATGAGAACAAACAAACAAACAAAAACAACACATCAAACTAAAACCTGTACGTAAAAAGGGCAAGACTTGTGGAGTGACCTCTGATGTTAGGAAGCTTATTTTGCTCTAGGCATTTTTTTATTACTGAATCATAGCAAAGAGACTTACAGGTACTATCAGTCATTTAAGAAATAAAATGAAGTGAAAAATGCCCTAAACACATAAAAATATGTTCTCTTTTTAATTAAGGTTGACCTTTTTCAATACATTTTCCCCTTTGCTAAGAGGTAGTTTGTTTTTAATCCTAAATTTATAACTGGGAATAGAGTACTCACTTCAAAGCATTTTCTACATTTAGTGAAAACATTTAAATCTTAATAAGTATTTAAAAGAGGTTTGTGCACTTAATCCACTCTCCTAAATACTTCACTAAAGCAGTTGGATGGAGTCATGAAAACAAATTGATTCCCAGTGCACAGTCCCCTTTAGTAATTAGTCTGCATTGCACATTTTCAGTTATTCATCAGCTGAAAGGGCAAAGTGTTGCCAGACAAAAGATCTCTAAGATGTTTAGTATACTGCTGGTGTGATGGATGAACAACGATTTTATGGTCTGGAAGATTATTCTTTCTTCTTTCCTCTACATTGTTTGCACAGAAGGTTTTGAATAATTAGCTGGAGAGTTAAAGAGGCACACCAGACAATGTTTAGCTCCCCCGACTCTGTAAAATGAGCTGCTCTTGAAACTGGATGAATTTAAAGGAAATCAGAGATTTTTTTTCTTTCTCCCTCTCTCCCTCTTACCTTTGCTTTCTTTCTTCCATCTCCCTCCTTCCCTTCTTCTCTTCTCCTTTCTTTCCCTCCCTCCTTCCTATTCCCTTTCCTTTGTTTATGAGCCTTCTTAGACATCTTGACATCTTGCCTAATTTCTACACGGGAAGATGCTTTATTTTGGACCCTTTTTTGTTTTCTAGTGATGGCAATGTAATTGTTACTTCTGGGTGTATTGTATGAATCCTGCAGGAGCTAGAGCTCCATTGTCTGTGGAAAGTTCAAGTATCCTTTTACATAATGGCATTAGAGCACTTATTTTAATAAGGGGACAGACTTTTCCTTAATCATGGACAATAAAATAATCCAAAACTCAAAACAAATTGGCTTCTCTCTCTCTCTCTCTTTTTTTTTCATGGACATTGCCTAAAGGTGGGGAGGGGAAGAGGAGAGGACCCGGGGCTCCACACTTCCCATGGACATTGCCTAAAGGTGGGGAGGGGAAATATGAGAGGCCTCAGGGCTCCACACTTCCCATGGACATTGCCTGAAGGTGGGGAGGGGAATTGGAGAGGACCCAGGGCTCCACACATCCCATGGACATTGCCTAAAGGTGGGGAGGGGAATTGGAGAGGACCCAGGGCTCCACACTTCCCATGGACATTGCCTAAAGGTGGGGAGGGGAATTGGAGAGGAACCAGGGCTCCTCACTTCCCATGGACATTGCCTAAAGGTGGGGAGGGGAATTGGAGAGGAACCATGGCTCCACACTTCCCATGGACATTGCCTAAAGGTGGGGAGGGGAAATATGAGAGGCCTCAGGGCTCCACACTTCCCAGGGACATTGCATCCACATGGGGAAAGAGGAGACGAACCAGGGCTCCACACTTCCCATGGACATTGCATCCAGGTGGGGAGTGGAAAGAGGAGAGGAACCAAGGCTCCACAATTCCCATGGACATTTATCCAGGTGGGGAGGAGAAAGAGCAGAGGACCCAGGACTCCACACTTCCCATGGACATTGCATCCAGGTGGAGTGGGGAGAAGGAGAGGAACCAGGGCTCCAAAATTCCCACGGATATTGCACCCAGGTGGAGAGGGAAAGAGGCGAGGACCCAAGGCTCCACACTTCCCACGGACATTGCATGCAGGTGGAGAGGGGAAGAGGAGAGGCCCCAGGGTTCCACACTTCCCAGGGACATTGCATAAAGTTGGGGAGGGGAAGAGGAGAGGCCCCAGGGCTCCACACTTCCCAGGGACATTGCATAAAGGTGGGGAGGGGAAGAGGAGAGGAACCAGGGATCCACACTTCCCAGGGACATTGCATAAAGTTGGGAAGGGGAAGAGGAGAGGCCCCAGGGCTCCACACTTCCCACGGACATTGCATAAAGGTGGGGAGGGGAAGAGGAGAGGCCCCAGGGTTCCACACTTCCCAGGGACATTGCATAAAGTTGGGGAGGGGAAGAGGAGAGGCCCCAGGGCTCCACACTTCCCAGTGACATTGCATAAAGGTGGGGAGGGGAAGAGGAGAGGAACCAGGGCTCCACACTTCCCACGGACATTGCATCCAGGTGGGGAAGGAATGAGGAGAGGTCCCAGGGCTCCACATTTCCCATGGACATTGCTACAGGTGGGGAGGGAAAGAGCAGAGGACCCAGGGCTCCACAGTTCCCAGGGACTTTGCATCCATGTGGGGAAGGAAAGAGGAGAGGTCCCAGGGCTCCACACTTCCCACGGACACTGTATCCAGGTGGGGAGGGAATGAGGAGAGGTCCCAGGGATCCACACTTCCCATGGACATTGCATCCAGGTGGGGAGGGGAAGAGGAGAGGCCCCAGGGCTCCACACTTCCCATGGACATTGCATCCAGGTGGGGATTGGAAAAAGAAGAGGAACCAAGGCTCTACAATTCCCATGGACATTGCTTTCAGGTGGAGAGAAGAAAGAGGCGAGGACCAGAACTCCACACTTCCCATGGACATTGCATCCAGGTGGAGAGGACTAGGGCTCCACAATTCCCATGGACAGTGCATCCAGGTGGAGAGGGGAAGAGGAGAAGACCCAAGGCTCCACACTTCCCATGGACATTGCATCTAGGTGGGGAGGGGATAGAGGAGAGAACCCAGGGCTCCACACTTCCCATGGACATTGCATCCAGGTGTAGAGGGGAGGAAGAGAGGACCCAGGGGTCCACACTTCTCAGGGACATTGAATCCATTTAGGGAGGGGAAAAGGAGAGGACCCCGGGCTCCATACTTCCCAGGGACATTGCATCAAGGTGGAGAGGGGAAGAGGAGAGGCCCACAGCTCCACACTTCCCATGGACATTGCATCCAGGTGGAGAGGGGAAGAGGCGAGGACCCAGGGCTCCAAACTTCCCAGGGACATTGCATCCAGGTGGGGAGGGGAAGATGAGAGGTCCCAGGGCTCCACACCTCCCATGGAAATTGCATCCAGGTGGGGAGGGGAAGAGGTGAGGACCCAGGGCTCCACACTTCCCATGTACATTGCATCCAGGTGAAGAAGGGGAAGAGGAGAGGACCCCGGGCTCCACACTTTCCATGGACATTGCATCCAGAGCCAGGGGAGGCCCTTCTTCCTCAGCAGGCTGCTGCACTGACACAGGGAGCTGAATACAGACTGCTCAGTGGAACTGCTCCAGGGACAAAGCACAGCTGAAGCATGCTTACTAGTGAATTCCATGTATGCTGTTGGTACCATTTTGAGGTCCTAGTTCCATCCCTTGAGTGGTGCCTTTTCCCAGAATTCATATCCATTGCTGCCACCAGCATCACCCTTCCTAAACTCAGAAGGAAGTGAGGGCACTCTGTGCTCCTGTATGTGGGTGACAAGCATCTCCACTGCCACTATGGGGCCCAGGCAAAGAATTCACCCACTGCCACCACCTGACAATCACCGCTCAGACTGAGCTGTCATGGGACTGTGGGAGAGAGTTCACCCACTGCCCTGGGTGCAGGTTCCTGCTGTGTGAGAGTTACAATTGCCAATGCTGGCTCCTGAGTAATGCCACCAGTGACAGACCTGGACGGGGAGCCCTTAGTCTACTATGTGCCAAAAAATGCTGCCACTGCCAGAGTTGGACAGGCAAACACTCAAACCAGTGGTGTGCAGACCGCTCATCTCCCCTACTACACACACATTACCTGTGGGAAGAGCAGGCACTGATGCTGTGAGTGCTGACCGCCTGCAACAAACCCTTCTCACCACAGGAGAGAAGGAGTGTTAAAAGCTGATAATGCACCCACCCCTCTGCTGCTGGGCTACCTTCTGAAGTAGTACTCTTTTTCTGCTCACTAAGCAACAGAGTTCCCAGAAGAGAATAGCATACCACAAAGCTATCTGTCTTGAGCTGAGAGAAGAGGTTTCAGATGAGAAGGAACCAGTATAAGAACCCTGGTAACACACACACACACACACCACTTTAATGACACTCCTAGAGGATCACAATAGTTTTCTAATGATGGACCATAACCAAAAGGAAGTTGTTGAAATGTCATATATAGAATTTTAAATGGCAAGTAAGATCAATGAAATTTACTAGAAAGTTGAAAACCAACACAATGCAATTAAAAAAAAATCAGGACATGAATAAAATATTCACTAAAGAGATAAACAATAGAATTTAAAGAAATGAAAGAGGCATTTAAGGAATTTTAAAAACCCAGTAAAGCAAGGTGCAGTGGCTCATGCCTGTAGATCCTAGCACTCTGAGAGACTGAGGCAGGGTGATTGCCTGAGCTCACATGTTCCTGAACAGCCTGAGCCAGAGTGAGACCTTGTCACTGAAAATACACAAATATTATCAAAAAATTTTTCTGCATCAATTGAGAGGATCATCATGGTCAGAACACTCACGAAAATAGGCTTAGAAGGGTGATTTCGAAAACTGATAGAGGCCATATACAGCAAACCTACAGCCAATATCATACTGAATGAAGTAAAATTGAAAACATTTCCACTCAGATCTGGAACTAGGCAAGGATGTCCACTGTCTCCATTGCTATTCAACATAGTAATGGAAGTTCTAGCCATTGCAATCAGGCAAGAGAAAGTAATCAAGGATATCCAAATTGGGACAGAGGATATCAAACTGTCACTCTTCACTGATGATATGATTTTATACCTGGAAACCCAGGGACTCAACTACAAAACTCTTAGAAGCGATCAAGGAATACAGCAGCACCTCAGGATACAAGGCCATTACTTATAAATCAGTAGCTTTTATATATGCTAACAATAGCCAAGCTGAAATCATAGTCAAGAACTCTATGCTTTTATAGTTGTGCCAAAGAAGATGAAATATATGCGAATTTATCTAACAGAGGATGTGAAATATCTCTATAAAGAGAACTATGATACTCTGAGAAAAGAAATAGCTAAAGATGTTAATAAATGGAAAAACATACCAACATACCATGCTCATGACTGGGAAGAATCAGCATTGTTAAAATGTCTAGACTACCCAAAGCAATATACAGATTTAATGCAATCCCTATTAAAGCCCCATCATCATACATTAAAGAAATTGGGGGAAAAAAAAAACAAAACAGTACTTCATTTATATGGAATCAGAGAAAAACTTGAATAGCAAATACACTACTCAGAAATAAAAATTGATCAGGAGGTATAACATTACCAGAATTCAGGCTACACTATCAATCTACAGTGATTGAAACAGTCTGGTACTGGAGCAAAAACAGTGAGGTAGACGTATGGAACAGAATGGTACTGGAGCAAAAACAGTGAGGTACAGAATAGAGAATGGAACAGAATAGAGAACCAAGAGATGATCCCAACCACTTATAATCATTTGATCTTTGACAAACCTATTAAAAACATTCACTGGGGGAAAGATTCCCTATTTAACAAGTGGTACTGGGTGAACTGGTTGGAGACCTGTAGAAGAATAAAGTTAAACCCCCATCTGTCGCTATTAACAAAGATTGATTCTCACTGGATAAAAGATCTAAACTTAAGATATGAAACTATAAAAATATTAGAAGAGCATTCAGGAAAAACACTTGAAAATAATTGGCTTGGGATAATTTTTTAGGAGGAGGACCCCCCCCATGGCAATTGAAGCAACACTAAAATTATTTTAATGGGATTGATCAAACTACAAAGCTTCTGCACAGCCAAGAACACAGTAAATAAAGCAAAGAGACAGCCTTCAGAATGGGAAAAGATATTTCCAGGTTAGGCTTCTGACAAAGATATAATAGCTAGATTCACAGACAGCTCAAACTAATCAATAAGAAAAGAACAAATAACCTCATTTCTATGTGGACAAGAGACTTAAACAGAAACTTCTCTGAAGAAGACAGGCACATGGCCTACAAACACATCAACAAATGCTCATCATCTTTAATCACCAGAGAAATGCAATTCAAAACCACTTTGAGATATCATCTAACTCCAGTAAGATTAGCCCACATCAGAAAATCCCTGAACTACAGATGTTGGGGTGAATGTGGAGAGAAGGGAACACTTATACACTGCTGATGGCAATACAAGCTAATATGGCCTTTTTGGAAATAGCTTTGGAGAATAGTCAAGAAACTAAAAGTGGATCTACTGTTTGATCCTGCATCCTCCCTATTAGGTTTTCACCCTGATGATCAAAAATCATTTTGCAACAAAGACATTTGCACCAGAATGTTTATTGCAGCCCAATTCATAATTTCCAATCATGGAAGCAGCCCAAGTGCCCATTGACCCATGAATGGATTAACAAATTGTGGTATATGTACACCATACACTAGTATGCAGTCATAAAAAGATGGAGACTTCACATCATTTAGGTTTACCGGGATGGAGCTAGAACATATTCTTCTTAGTAAAATATCTCAAGAATGAAAAAAAAAAAGTATCCAATGTATTCAATACTACTATGAAATCAGTATATTATCACTTAAACATTCATAGGAATGGTAAAATATAAGTATAGTCCAGAAAGAAGGAGGAAAGAGGAAGGAGAGGAGAGGTGAGTGGGCAGGCCAGGAGGAGGAAGGGTATTTGGGGGGACTTAACATAATGTGCATAATACAATGATACATTTCTAAACTATTAATAATAGAGTATGAATGTCTTACCACAACAAATAAGTAAGCAATGAGATGGTTATGTTAATCAGTTAGATGTGAGCACTCCACATTGTATATCAAATCATCACATTGTACACAGCTATTAAATACATTAATGTATACAGCTATTAAATCATTTAATAAAGAATTAAAAATAGATGAATTAATTAAAATTAAATTAAAATCATTAAAATTAAAAATATAAAAATAGCTGGGTGTTTTGGCAGGCACCTATAGTCTCGGCTACTTGGGAGGCTGAGGTAAGAGAATTGCTTGAGCCCAAGAGTTTGAGGTTGCTGTGAGCTGTGATGCCACTGCACTCTACTGAGGGCAACAAAATGAGACTCTATCTCAAAAAAAAAAATAAATAAATAAATAAAAACACAGTCAAAAGTTTAAAAAACAGACCAGAAAGAGCAGAACAAAGATTTTCAGAGCTTGAAGACCAGGCTTTCAAATTGATCTAGTAAGTCAAAAATGTAAAAGAAGGAAACAATAATGAATAATCATTCAAGGAAATATGGGATTATGTAAATTGAACAAACCAGAGAATCATATCTAACACTGAGGAAGAAGAAAAAGCAAAAGAGGCAAAGCCTATCTGCAGGATATAATTGAGGGAAACTGCTGGTATCACTAGAGATTTTAGTCTTCTTAAACAGAATAAGTGCCACCAATACTTTGAATTGTGCAAAACTAAGTTTTATAAATAGGAGAAGTAAAGTCTTCCCAGATAAGAAATCATTAAGGGATTTTTGTTTGTTTGTTTTTGTGTCAGTCTCACTCTCTTTCCCTGGGTAGGGTGCTATGACACCATATCTCACATCAACCTCTACCTGTTCATTTCAAGGTACCCTCTTGCCTCAGCCTCTTAAGTAGCTGGGACTACAGTTTCTCACCATTGATATCAAGCTAGTTTTTTTCTACTTTTAGTAGACAAGGGATCTTGCTCTTTCTCAGTCTAGTCTTGAACTCCAGAGCTCAAGCAATCCACCCTCCTCAGCCTTGCAGAGTGTTGGAATTACAGGTCTGAGCTACCACACCCAGCCCAGTAAGGGAATTTGTGATGCACTACAAGATATGCTTAAAAGTGAGCTATAAAGAGAATAAAACAATTAATAAAATCTAGTGTAAATACTTCTAAAATTTAAAATCCACAGCTCCTATAAAATTGTAAGAGAAAGGGAGAAAACAAAGTAATTCAGAAACTATTAACAGGATGAGGAGAACAGTATATTAGATATAAATACTAATATTGAATGTAAACACCTTTGTGCTCCACTTAAAATATACAGATTGGTTGAATGGACCAAGAAACACAACCCAGATATATGCTGTCTTAAGAATACCTTTCAATTCATGAAATTCTCATAGGCTCAAGGTAATGGGTAAGAGAGATATTCCATGAAAATGCAAAAAAAAAAAAAAAAAAAGCAGGCAGGAGAAGTTCTTTTCATAGCAGAAAAAATAGACTTCAAATCACCAATGATATAAAGGGACAGAGATTGTTATTATGTAATGATAAAGAGATTAATCCAACAAGGAGATATAAAAATACTAAATATATATGCACCTAACTCAGAAGCTCCCAGATTCATGAAAAAAATCCTACTAGATCTAAACAAGGAATGTATAGCAATTTTCATTTACAGAGCTGGACAAATCATTGAGGCATAAAATAAACAAATATTGAACTTAAATGGGACTCTAGGACAAAGGAACCTAACAGACATGTATGGAACATTCTACCCAGAAACTGCAGAATAAGCATTCTTCTCATCAGCACATGAGACATTTTCCAAAATAGATACTATGTTAGTCCACAATATAATTCTCAACAAATTAAAAAAAAAAAATCACACCACATATCTTCCTAGACTATGGTGAAATAATATGAAAAATCAATTCCTAGAGGAACTCTCAAACTACACAGATACATGGAAGTTAAAACCATTGCTGATGAATGATCCATGAATCAATGAAAAAATCAAACTGGAATTGAACAAAATTTATGAATTGGACAGCAAAGGAGACACACAAGCTTTCAAAATCTACAGGATTAAAAAAAAAAAAAAGCAATGCTAAAGGCTAGTTCATGGTCTTAAATGCCTACATCAAAAAGACAGAAAGATCACAAATTAACATCATAACATCACAGTGCAAGGAAGCAGAAAAAGAAAAACAAACCAAACCCAAAGGTAGCAGAAGAAAATAAATAACAAAGATCAGAGAAGAACTAGATAAAATGGAAATAAATAAAACAACATAAAAATAAATTAAACGAATTAGTTCTAGAAAACCTTAGAGACTCCACTAAAAGATTGATATAATTAGTAAATAAATTCCGCAAAGTCTCAGGTTACAAGATCAATGTACGCAAGTCATCAGCATTTACATGTAATAATAATAGTCACGCTGAGAATCAAATAAAAAACTCAATGCCATTTATAACAGGTGCAAAGAAAACACAATACCTAGGGATATACTAAAGTAAGGGAGTGATAGATTCCTACAAGGAGAACTACAAAACACTGATAAAAACATCATAGATAATGTAAAAATATGCCATGCTAATAATAAGGAAGAATCAAAATTGTTGAAATGTCCATATTGTCCAAAGTGATTATTAAACAGATTCAATGCAATTTGCATCAATATACCTAAGTCATTTTTCACAGATATGGAAAACAGTAATGCTAAACTTCACAAGGAAGCAAAAGACAGCACAAAAAGCTAACACAGTAGTGAGTGAAAAGAACAAACCTGGAAGCATCACATATTCCATTATCTAAATTTAAATGCATCACTAAGCTGTCCTAATCAAAACAGCATGGTCTAGTATAAAAGTAGGCACAAAGACCTATGGAACAGAATAAACAACCCACAAATAAAGCTATTGAGCTTGACCTAACTGATTCTCAACAAAACAGAAGCAAACAGATACTGGGAAAGGACACCCTATTCAACAAATGGTGCTGGGAAAATCGATAGCCACACGCAAAAGAATGAAACTGAATCCCTATCATTTACCATATACAAACAGTAACGTGACGAATTAAAGACTTCAGTGTACAACCTGAAACCATAATAATTCTAGAAGACAACCTAGAATTCTTCAGGAAATTGGCCTAAGCAAAAATGTATGGTTTAGTCCCTAAAAGAAATAAAAAGAACAAAAATAAATAAAAGGGATTTAATTAAACTAAAAAATTCTACACAGCAAAGGAAATAATGGACAGGTAAAATAGGCTATCTACAGAGTAGGGGGAAATATTTGTATCTATACAGCTGATGCAGGACTAATATCCAGAATTTACAAAGAAGTCAAACAAATTAGCATGAGAAAAACAATAACTCTTAAAATTTGAGAGCTAGACATGAATAGCCTTAAAAAAAAATAGAGAAATGGCCAACAAACATGAAAAATGCACAATATCATTAATCATCAGTGACATGCAAATTAAAACCACATGAGATACAGTTTGACCCCTGTCAGAATACCCCCAGTAAAATGCCAAAAAATAATAGATATGGATGTGGTGAAAATGAAATACTGATACTCTCTTGTTGGGAATGTAAACTAGTTCGAACTGTGGAAAACAGTACGGAGATTTCTCAGAGAACTAAAAGCACACATACAATTCAATCAGAAATCTCACTACTGGGTATCTACTTAAAGGAAAAGAAATAATTTTATTTTAGAAAAGGCAACTTTACCAGGATTTGTATTGCAACACAATTCACACATACAAAGGTATTGAACTAACCTACGGGTTCGCCAACTATCAAATGGATAAAGAAAATGTGAGCCATAACAAACTGGAGGGCTATTCAGCCATGAAGGGAACATAACAGTATCTTCTGCAGAACTCAAATGCAACTAGAGACCATCCTCCTAAGGGAAGTATCTCAGGAATAAAAAACAAATTCCATATGTTCTCACAGTGGGAGCTAAACAAGGTGTATATATGGTCATAAAGTGGTTTAGCAGACATTGAAAACTAAGAAGGTGGTGAGTGGAGAGGAGTGAGGGATAAAAATCTACCTATCAGGTACAGTATTCACTATTCTGTTGACAAATATACGAAAGCCCCGACTTGAGCTTTACAAAATACAAAAAGTTACTTGTATGTGCTAAGATTTTTTTTTTCAAAGATAAAATCCCCAATGTATTTTAGTAAACATTTATTGGAAACTATATCTATTAGACTCGTTTAAATACTTTTTATGCAAATTCATTTAATCTTCACTATAGTTCTTTGAAGGGAGTTATGTGACTACTCCAATTTTATAAATGAGCAACCTGGGGTACCAAGAGTAACTTGTCCAAGATTACACAACTAGAATGCCTAAGTTAGACTTCACACTCAGAAACATGAATTATCTGGTCTCAAAGCCCATGATTGTAAAAGCAAGCATAAGTCTTGTGTTTTCATGATGGGAACTAAGGTGGCTCTATGGCACAATGGATAGCACATTAAAGTTTTAAGGGCTTGGAGAGAAGGGAATACTTTTACACTGCTGGTGGGACTGCAAACTAATACAGCCATTTTGGAAGGACGTATGGAGAATCCTGAAAGAACTCAAATTAGACCTTCCTTTTGAACCTGCAATCCCATTACTAGGCATCTACACAGCAGAAAAAAAATAATTATTTTATCATAAGGACATTTGCAATACTGTTTATTGTAGCTCAATTTACAATCACTAAATTGTGGAAACAACCTAAACAACCACTATCCCAGGAATGAATTAACAAGTTGTGGTATATGTATACTATGGAATACTATTTAGCCATTAAAAAGATGGAGACTTTACATCTTTTGTATTAACCTAGATGGAGGTGGAACTCTCTCTTCTTAGTAAAGCATCATGAGAATGGACAAGCAAGAATCCAATGTACTGAGTTCTAACATGAAGGCAGTAGATGATCTAATACAAGGTGGGGGGCCGTAGGGGAATGAAGGATGGGGAGAGGGGAGGTAGGAGGAGGATGGGGGTCACAGTGTATGGTACATCTCTTGGGGCAGCACACAATTATATGTGGGACTTCACCTAACAAATATAATCAGTGCAATCTAATCCTTTGTACCCTCAAGAAATCCCAAACAATAAAATGAATAAATAAATAAGTTCTAAAGGTTGGAGGCATTTGTAACGGCAACTTCGTATCTTAACATGAACATGAGCAAACCAGCCTGTGTAACATAGCAGGAACCAATCTTAAAAAACAAACAAACAAACACAAAACACAAAGCAGTCTTCAGGCGGTTTTTAAAACCAGATACTTGCATACAGTGATACAAATGAGGTATAACAAGATTCCATTTTCAGTACAAATACAACGACAAATAATGTAGTTTTTAGCATAGCATGTATGCCTGTGATGATCTTATTTATTTAATACTTATTCAAATGACCTAACCCATATTATTTTTCAGAATATTTGATAAACTTTATAAATAAAATATTCTTCAACTTTTACGTTGAAATGTTATACCATTTTTTCCTAGTTTATTTGGAGTCTTTACAAAAATCCTATCTAATTTTCAAAACATTTTCTCTTTATTGAGTGTTGCAGCATCTTTCAAATGGCACAGATCTCATCGCAAAATCATGAAATATCAATGCCCTACATATTTTTCATGCTTCCAGAAAAACTATATGGTATTTCACTTGAACTTCCTTTCATTGCACTTATAAATAATAAATTGAATTTAATATTTTTAAGATCTTGAGTACAGTATAATTTTATGTATAAACATATATAATATCCAATGTGCAACAAAAACATAGATAATATGATGAATATGTTAAATATATCTATTTGTATTTGAATTTGTTTGTATATCTATACACAAAGGACTTTGTTGCAAGGGAAAGTGAAACAAATGTGCCATCGTAAGGTGTAGGAATATCAAGGGCACTATTTTTGGAGGAAATTATCGGCAGAATAAACTCTTTAAATCAGTTGCATTGCAAGGCCTGCGTGTAAAGACTAGAGCCCAAATCATGTTTAATGAAATTTTCCAAAGTGAAGATCAAAGCAAATTGAATTTCTAACCATTAAAATGGTGATACATCCCAAATAATTTTACTTTATTTTAATGGTTGATTTCAGACACTGATAATTGGTGAAAATTAGTGTCCCAAATAAATTTAAATCTGTGTAATGTTAAAGAGGTAACAACAAATATATGTTTAGTATCTTCCATAATTAATACCTTATTTCCTTCCAAAATTCCACTCTTCTCATTATTTAATCATTAATTAATAAGCTTAAATATATTATGCATATTATCTAAAATTTGGAATGGTTATGATGTGTTATTTTCACCTTTAATTATTTTTCATTGAACCATACCAGTTTCTTAGCATGTAATCAAAAGTATTTTATAATCAAGATTTTCTATTTTAAAATTGTTTCATTAAGTCTTCTTTGGGGCATTACTTTTTTTTTTTTTTTTTGAGACAGTCCCACTATTCCGCCCCTCTGTAGAATGCCATGGCATCACTGCTCATAGCAACCTCAAATTCTTGTTCTTAAGTGATTCTCTTGCCTCAGCCTCCTGAGTAGCTGGACTACAGGCATCCACCACAACACATGGCTATTTTATTTGTTGCAGTTGTCATTGTTGTCTAGCAGGCACAGGCCGGGCTGGAACCCACCAGCCTCAGTGTATGTGTCTGGCAGCCTATTCATTGAGCTATGAGTGCCGGGCCCTTTTGGGGTTATTTCTTGCTAGCTTTTCTACTACTTAAATAATTTTTACTTTTTACCAAAAATAATATTATGCCCTTCGATAAAGTTGATGTTTCTTTGAATTGCTTTTTTTTCAATCTTTCAATCCCTGTTCTATTCTCTCTAGAATATCTGCCAAGTGCTATTCCAACTTCTTTTTCTAATGGGATGTGTGCTACATTCTGGACAGTCAATTTCAATCCCTGACAACTTTATTCATTACTAAATCTACTTGGTAAAAGAGACCTTCATCTAAGTCAGTGGTTCTCAACTTGCCTAATGCCACGACTCTTTAATACAGTTCCTCATGTTGTGGTGACCCCTAACCATAAAATTATTTTCATTGCTACTTCATAACTGTAATTTTGCTACTATTATGAATCATAATGTAAATATCTGATATTCAGGAGACCCCCCCCCAAAGGGGTCATGACCCACAGGTTGAGAATGGCTGATCTAAGTCCTAAGATAATTCCAGGTGCTGGGACTATTTTTAATTATTTTCTCAAAAACAAAATAACTTTTTAATGTCAAATTTAAAAATATATCTTTTTTAAAATTTTACCCAGAGATTCTCTGCTTTAAGCCACATAGAATATAACTGAATTATCTCTTATTACATAATCTTAGTTGTTATTATAACTAGATATATTCACCATCCATTCAACCCTGCTTGATACACAACATTATTTTTTGTCCTCAGACTAAGACTATCCTTTCACTTGTGAACAAAACGAATTACTCTTATCTGGAGATAGATGATACTCAGTATTCTTGTGATTTGGTCTTAAGTCCACAATACAAAACTGAACTGATTTTTTTCCAGGAATCTGTTTATTATTAATTAATTGTATTTTATCACTGACTGTGTGCCAGGAACTTGTACATGAGCAATGCATGCCATAGTGAATAGAACTTATAAAGTCCTTGATCTTAGAGGACCGCCAACGTAATTAGTGAACAAAAACAAGAAATAAACAAATGAATGGATATAATAAGTTAAGGTAGTATAATCATCTAAAAAAACACAAGCAGGAGAGCCAAGTATCTTTAAAAAGCACTTGGTAATTTGGAACTGGTTGTTGAGTCATAGAAAAGAGTTGTGAGCTGAGCTGAAGAAGGGTGTGGAAAGAAAACCTTCCTTCCGGCCCTTCTTGGCTCCAGCTTTCTGGCTTTTACTTGCCAATGGAAACATGAGCAAGATGAACAGAATGGACTCTGCAGCTCTCCAAGATGCTAAATATAGCTCGTGCAATTCCTTCCAGACTCTTCTCCAGGGACAGTGATGTATGTGATTTCTGAATGGCTTGCTAATTGTAGCTAAGTCAGTCACAGGATTTAACTTCTTATGAGCAGGGAAAATTGCACTATAATGAAAACTGCAAGAATAATTACTTTACACTGACAGGTATTATTTAATAACTTGTGAATTTCAAGGCAATAAACATTGGAAACTATTTCATGAATTTTATGCAAAAATATCTATTTGAGAAATTGCTGAAGTATGAGAATCATCACGTCTTATTCAGTTTTACATTGTTTTATGACTAGGGGTGCAGAAATCTTAAAATATGAGTTTAACATTTTACATGAATACATAATGATGAAATAGGGAATGTATTATAAGTGTGAAATAAATATAAAGATTTTTGAAATTAGGAATCTTAAAATGTATTTCATCTGAGGGATGGGATAAAAGTTATTTACCACCTTGAGGATGACAAATTTATAAAGATGGAAAGTATTCCTGCTGAAAATATATTCATCTTACATTTCAAATTTTCACTCCTGATTAGAGGAATTCTGAACTTTTATTTTAGTTACCATAATTTAAAAACAAAAAACGGCAATAGAAAAGTATTTATTAAAAATATTACCAGTTATACGGTCTTGGGCAATTTACCTAAACTTGCCCAATGCCAATGGCTTTATTTGTAGAATAGGAATATGAACGCATTTGACATACAGTGGTGATACAAAATACATTCAAAATCTACCCAAAATGCTTAGAAGCTTTCCTAGATACTAAGGAAACGTTTAATTAATGGAAACTGTAATAATAAAGAGGCAGAAGATGAAGCCGATGGAGACAACAGCATCGGGGCAGACAGTGATAACATGGTCCTGTCACCACGACAGCCAGTGTAGCTCTTGCTTGTGATTTTTCCATGAGTATATCCAGGTTTCTGTATATCCACAATAGCACACGTACTATCCAGTAGACAAGTTTCCACAATTTCTATGTGAGGTAGTTTTTATTACAAAAATAGCTGAGGGAATAATTAACCTGGCAGCCATCTGGTAAATGTGGACTTCAGAATCCAGCTTACTTTCCTCTGATGCCATCCTCTTTCCAATGCATCATAAAATGTTATAAATTAAATTAAAAAACAAGAATTAAAGTGAAAAATACTTGAAGAAGTGCATAGTAAGGCGACTATTTCAATTTTCAACTTCCAATCTGAATAATTTCAATATGTTAGGATTAAAATGTAATTAAAACACAATATGTCCACTCTTTACCTTTAAAATTACCAACATTGTGACCCAGTATTCCAGAACCAAGGAAAATCTTGCTAATTAAATGTGGCAATAAATAATATATCAAAACTACCCATCCAGATTCTGAGTATCTAAGTCATCTTCTTGCCAAAAATTTTCTTCCTGCTTTTATCTACTAACTTGACAGATTTATTCATTCCTGGTTTAAATTGCTCTTGTACATGAAAAGTCACACTTCCCTCCCCATATTCTCTCTCTTGGTCCTTTAATCTTAATAGGATAAAAGACATATGAATTTATTTAACATGTATTCCAAAGAACCTTCAGTTTGAAGGGTTGAGTTGAGAGGCTCATGAACCATCTGGAGGTGACATAAAGAATGTGGTCGAGGGCATGGGAAAAATAGTTTATGGTGGTAACTCATTTATGGTTTTAGTGGCGTGACAGGTTATGAGAGGGAAAGGAGTAGATTTCGCTAGCAAAGGTGGCCTTGTTACAAGATGAAACCTCAAAGTAAGCAGGCCTCAAAAAGAATGGTTACTCAATGCTCCGTTTCAGAACTTTAAAGGTCTCAGATTCTCAGTTACGCTTTCCTAGGACAAAGGGTGTCCTGGATGCATTAAAATAAATTCTCTACAGATACAAATTTCTCCCACAAAAGACAGTTTTGCAACCAGACTCTGATACTAAAAACTTGTTTGAAGTTGTTTAACTTCTCCAAGCATGTTTATCAATTAATTTTTAATAAGTGGTATAAAAGAGACCACTTCTTAGGTGGCTGGAGTATAGTGAGCGGGAAAGAAATCTCCACAGAGGTTTCCAAACCACATGATATAGAGAAAATTATAATATAATTATAGATATTGAGATAATTATAATAAATTCAGATTTCATTCTAGCTAAAATCAGAAATCACTAGCGGGTTGTTATCAAAGCTATGGTAAGATAGGGCTTACGTTTTAAAATAATCCCTCTACTCAGAGAAAGGAGAATTTATTACAGAGACGAGAACAGGACGGGGGAGTCTGGCCATTACACCACTGGAAGAGACAGTGGGTGGCTCAGATCAGACTTGTAGCTCTGAAGATAGTCAGAGCTAAGTTACTTTGAGGTGGATTTTTAAAATTGAACTGACAGATTTTGCTAATGGGGAACAGGGAAAGGATTCAAAATAGCAAAACTTGATTATTCAGTAACTTATAAATAAAGGAGACATTTACAGAGTTACAACTTCATAAGCATATACATGTTGTTTAATATGCAAATGGATGAGATTAATTATTAAAGGGTATAGGAACAAGGAAAGGATATCTAAGAACTGAGCTCCTGGGTGATTTAGAGGTTGGGAAGGTGAAAGAAAAATCTATCCAATTATGTAATTATTCATTTATCCAATAATTATTCACTGATTACCTATTCTGTGCCCGACAATGTCGTAGGTTCTGAGAATATAGTTTGAGCTACATAAACAAAACTCCCGATTTTTCTGTAACTTATATATTAGTGGGAGGGAGATAAGGAGGATGATTAATCAGATAAAAAATGCACTGTAAAGGGATAAGAAGAGAGGAAGGAAAAGACCATGGGAAGTTGTGGAGACCTTCTAACTATTTGTTTGTTTATGCTGTCATATACACTCCAGAACATTGTGCAGGCAAGCAATTCAGTATATATTTCCCAAAATAAAGACGTAGGAATATGCCAAGAAAACAATGTATACCTAATAAAGGAAACAATAATCTCTTAAATACTCGCTAAAGTCCAGACTATATTTATGACTGTTTTAGATTACAAAATGATCATAACAATTATAAACTATGTATACTCTTAAGAAAATTCTGGCTCAGTTATTTGTTTTTTAAGGTCAAGTTGGCAGGATTTACTAATAAACTGGCTATGAGGAATGGTAAAAATGGAGGCAGCAGAGTGAATCTTGAGTTTTTTTGCATAAGAAAGTGAAGGAATGATGCTTTTAACTGAAATGGAAAGGCTGTGAGGAGAATATTCAAAGTAAATTATGGATACATGAAGTTTGCGATACTTATTTGAGTGGGTAGGTAAACAGGGCCCAGGGTTCAGGGAAGAGTTCTTGGCTACAGATATAACTTTTGAAGCCATCAATTTATAGACGATCATTCAAGATGTGAAATTGGATGATATCACCTACGTAATGATATGGGAAGGAAGAGATGTTCAAGGGCTAAACTTTGAAACACCACCATAGTCATAGAGGACAAGCAGAGAAGAATCTGTGAAGGAGGCAGACCTGGTGAGTTCAAGCAAGTTGGACAAAACCTGGTGGTTTCTGGGTGTCCATGACTCAACTGAAGAAGATGCTCCGGGAGATGAGAGTGTACGGTTGTTGAACTCTGAGGGTAGTTAACTGACATGACTGGGAAATGGTGACATGGTTTGGAGATGTGAGAGTAATCACCAACCACTATCAGAATAGCTAGAACGGGGTATGGGCACTTTAAACACAAAATGAAAGGAGAAATGTGGGCAATCGGTAGAGATAAATCACTCAGGGAGCTGTGCTATCAGGGAGATAGAGAAAATGGAAAAGCAGCTGTTGAACAATGTGAGGTCATTTTTATTTTAAGATTAGAAACATTGCATATTAGTAAAGCTATAAGGATAATTTAGTAGAGGGGAAAAAGTTATGAAGATGATAAGAAAATTAATTTTGAAAGCCAAGTGATTGCAGCCACGAGTGGGCAGGCTGTACACAACCCACCTGCAGGTAGAGTTGGGAGGCAAGGACAGAGCGATCTGCAGCCCAGAGGGAGGTAGAGGGCATTTGGGCATGGACATGTATGGGGGGTTGATTTAGTGAACTGATTGATTTTGTGTGTGTGTGTGTGTGTTTTTCTCTGTGTGAGTGTGTGTTGAAAGGAAGTTTATAACTGAAGTGTGAGCGGACAAGGAATTTTTGAGCATTAAGGAGAGAGACCATGGTATAAAAATTCTTTAGAAAAGTTCAGGAAATGTATTGGCTAGGGATTTTTAATGCTAGGCAACATTACCAAAAATCTCAAGTTTAGGGCCTTAAATTTATATCTGTGTACGTGTGTGTGCATGAGTGTTTCCAGACCCTTCCAGCTGTTTAGTATCAATCATATATTTAGACATAAATAAGTTTGTGATTCTTGCAAGTGTGTAAGATTGGAAGAGAGAGGCCAAAACAGGAAATAGATGGCTGGTCTGCACACAGAAATAATTTTAAATGTGTACAAGACTGATGGTGGAGAGAAGGAAAGTAAGCTAGATGCTACATGTCTCTAAAGAAGGAGTATATCTCAGCAGGGTTTTAGCAGGTGACTGCAGTATGGGATGTGAATGGGTTTTGTTTTATGAGTGTTTATTCTGTTGGAGAAAAGAATGCTTTGGAACTGGTGATTAGCACTCAGATACACAGGTATGTGTATATAATTCTCTGTTATATGAGTAGTCAAACAAAAATAGCCACCACTTGAGTGGACTGAAGGTGAAATAGAATCTTCAAGATCAGCCAGATACCAGTTACGGTCATGGTGAAAGAAATGTTCATATAGTGAGATTTTCTGCCTCAATGGGAATCCCCAAGAGGATAAGTGAAAGAGTTTGAGAGTCTGAAAATGTAGAAATTTGATTAGTGTAGATTATCAAATATATTTTCAAGGGTTTTTAAAAATGTTTCTTATTGGTATGGGTATTCCACGATATATTTTGAGTATTTAACATGACGTGTGACACTCCTAAGTGCATAAGCAAATGGAGAGAGGTTTCTTTCTTCATATGATCCCGTTAGTTCTAAGATACAGCACAAATCGATGATAGTAATGACCTAACTCTTGAAATAAAACAGTCATAATTTCAGTCTTTGCCAATTTCTTACCTTTCTTTTTGTGAAATTTACTTTCATCACTTTCAGTGTTAACACAATTTTTTTCTGATTTTCTAAACATTCTTACTCTAATATTTAGTCCAACACCTGTTAATTCATTAAATGGCCTTTGCTTTCACTGAGCAAGAAAATTAAATACATTCATTGATTCCCCTGTCTTTTTACACACTCATGATACTTATCTAAATCACCACCCAAGCCTATGGATAACAGCCATTAAACCTCTCAAATCCATTCTTTGCCCTTCACTCCCAATCCAGATGATCCCTACCATTACCCTGGAAAACTGCAGCCCGTCTCTAAATCATTCTTTCTCTCACTTTCTTACTTTCTTCCAGGCCGTTCTCATCTGCAGACAAAATAATCTTTCTAAAATACAAAGTAGATAGTATTCTTCACTGACATTATTTTAAAAGTTTCCACTTGGTTTCTTAGCCCCGTATTATAAAACAAGCACAACTTATAAATGTCTAACCTGGGGTCTTCACTGTTCTCCACATTCACTCACCTCCACTCCTCACACCTGCCTTTTTATTTTCTCTTTATCATCACTGGGTCTTCGTGTGCACTGTTTCATTTTCCCAAAGCAGTTTTTATTTCTTTGAGAAAGATTTCTCAAGCTTTTAGGACTGGATTGAATTCTCCAGTGTTTTATTTCCCAAGGTTGTGGTTAACTGTGGTGTAGCCCACACTAAATTCTCCTTTGCGGCTCTCTGCAGGAGTGAGTGCTAACCTCTAGCATGGTGGGTGGGCACGTCGTTCTGCACTAGATTTGAGAGCGCGTGGAGTTTGAATAAGATGGTGGGATTCAGGCTGGGGCTGAGACAACACAGCTGGCCTGGCCAGGGTAGGTCACATATGAACTTTACCTCATGTCTTCCATATTATTGTTTTGTAAAGTTGATTTTAACCTATAGTGCATGAGTTGGTTAATTTAGAACAATGGATTTAGGAGACTAACTTCTGAATTGGAATGTTGTTATATGAGTCATCGGTTAGTCAATTATTGTTTATTATGGCTCGTGGGTTATGGCAATTACTGTTGTTTAAGTGCTAATTACTGTTGGTTAAAATAAGGTTTGGTATGATTCTTGCTTTTAATTTTATGTAAAAACTGTGATTTTTGAAAATGGAAGACAGGACAGTCTTGGAGAGACTACTCACACTCTGGAATTGCTGGTCTTTTATGAAGTTTGGTGGACCTGTCCCCAGTCTCTGCATGTGGGCTGACAGTGACAGATGGCCAGACCCTCTTTGTCCAGTAACATTTCCATACTAACTCTGTAGCATTTAGCTTAGTCCCTGCCTCATAATTGACCCTCAAAAATATTTGTTCAGTGAATATGATCAATTAATATACAGTTGTTAGGTAAAATTTTATATAAATACTTAATTTTTATTATCAAAACATATGTTCGTATGTTGGATAATATAAAAAGGGACTAGAAACAAAAGTCTAAATGATAATAATGCTATAGTGTCTTTATTCAAGTAATTATATAATTTACTTTAATCTGCCTAAATAACAGCAAAAAATCGATGAACTATTATTTTGGTTTGTTTTATTTTGTTTTGTTTTGTTTTTCAGAGGCAAGGTCTCACTATGTCACCCACACTCCTGGTCTCAAACTATCCTCCCAACTCAGCCTGCCAAAGTGCTAGGATCAGAGGCATGAGCCACCTTGTCTGGTGGTTCTGATTGTTTGAATGATCAAATTTAGAGCTTTTTCACACATTGTTGACTGATTATGCCACAATTACTTGGTAAATTAGAGACGATCACAAGACTGGAGCTCTGTAATTCTAGAAAATACAAATAAAAATGGCATGTCTTTAGGAGGATATGTTAAATAAATTGAATCAAATCATGTCCTTTTGAAACTACTATGATGTATCAATCATATTTTCCTTAAGAAGTCATTACCTTTTCTTTTTCTTTAGTGGAGTGGAGAAGGAAACTTAAGTAATACATAATTTTCATTCCTTTTAATTTTTTGAGATAAAAGATTATAGATCCATAGAATAATATTTCACTAAATTTCTAACATTTATTTATTAAAAAATTCCATCATCTATGGGTGGTGCCTGTGACTTGAAGGAGTAGAGCGCCGGCCCCATATACTGGAGGTGGAGGGTTCAAACTGGCCCCACCTCCCCCCAACAAAACTGCAAAAAAAAAAAAGAAAAATTTCAACATCTGATATTTTTTATAAGTTCAGACCAAAACCTTTGCAGATTGAGTTAAATTATGTTGCATTATAACATTTTTCTACAGCATACAAGATTCACTTTTTCCTTCAATCTCTCATAATTAAGGCCGTTTTTAAAGCAAGATAATATTTTCTACTTATTTGTCCAGTAAGTTTCCTTAGGAAAATCATTGCTGTTCTTCCTATCTGGAACACAATACTATTTTAATACACTTAAAATAGTTATAGTTGTTTGTTTTAAAAAAAAGAAAAACATTTATCACCAACTGCATTGTACACTGAGATACTCCCTTAGTAATGACTGAGATCAAAATAGAGAAATTTTTTTTCTTTCTTTTTTTTTTTCTAGCAACAGAGTCTCACTTTGTCACCCTAGGTAGAGTGCCTTGGTGTCACAGGTCACAGCAACCTCCAACTCCTGGACTTAGTCGATTCTCTTGCCTCAACCTTCCAAGTAGCTGAGACTACAGGTGCCTGCCACAACGCCCAGCTATATTTTTATTGCAGTTTGACTGGGGCCAGGTTCGAACCCACCCCCGTGGATATGTGGGGTTGGCGCTCTGCCCACTGAGCCACAGGCGCCGCCCAAAATAGAGAAATTTTATATAAGATTTAAATGTAAATAGCATTCATTCAAAGTAAAATTTTTATGCTTAAGATCTTATTATAGTAGACAATCTAATACATGCCTGTGCAAGAGAAAAACTCAATTTAATTCATGATGGGGTGAGGAGGGAGGTAAAGGGTAGAAGGAACGGAACGGGTGAGCTCCCACATTACAGGCACAACTCCTGGTGTGGGACAACTACAACAGGGACTCTACCTAACAAAGGAAAACGATGTAACTTAATGATCTACACCCTTGCAATAAAAAAATATATTGAGTTGAATTTCTGTAAGACAAACTAACAACTTGGTATATTCTTGCCTATTTTTAATTATGTTCAGTATTCTAACTCCAGTTATTGAAAAGGGAGTCATAAATATGACAGATGCTGATTAAAAACACATTTCAGGATTTCTTTACATACTAATGACATATATATCATAAAGAAAAAAGAGAAAAGTTTGTATGTTCCTTTTAGAAATTTTTCATATGTTTAATTCGTAATGTTCAAGTGATGTTTTATGAAAAACACTATGTAATAAGAATGTCTTTAGAAAATACCGTCTATTTTAATTCAATAGTAATTTCTTCTTTAAAAAATATAATAAATGAAATTTTAGTTTTAAAGACTGTCTATATTGTGATTATTTCTGCTACAACTCAAGAAGGCTAATTTTGAATAACATTTAGACTGCTATAAATGTGCTTCTAAAATGCCATTCACATACACAAAATATGGCCTACACTACAGAAAGACGGTGGCTCTCACTCTATCTCTGGATAAGGTAAGACAGTAATGTAACAAAAATAGAAAAATATCATCGGTTATGGAAATATATAGCTATATATTCTTTCTGACATATATGTAATATTAAATTTAAACACTCTGAAGTCCAAAGACCGTTTTATCTCATTTACTGGAGAAGCCAATGATCCATATGCATTTCTCAAAATATTATGAAATTCTCTCCTTTGATTTTAAGTGGCTTTCATAATAGTATTTGGTATTTAGCTCATAGAAGACAACATTTTTAAGAACTTTCATGTTTCTACGTTGCAAAATATTTATTCTTTATTTTATGCGGGTTTTTCTGGGAATTGGTTTGACAACATTAATCCTCGATAAACAAAAATATAAAACCCAGTTACAAGGCAATAGTTAAACTCAACTTCCATGTGGTTTTAATTTTTTAAATTTATTAAAGTTTTTCATCTTTTATGTCAATATGTCACATTATTACCAATTTTGACATTTATGGGTTTCTTAAATATTAAATGCAACTTAAATACATATAGGATACTTTGTATTATTTTACAGTTATACAATAAAAATTTGGGTGCAGGAGTAGATTTTACGTTTGATCTTAGCCAAAAGGCTGAGAAGCAAACGCATGAGTACATTTTAAAGATTTTTTATATCCAATGCTTTAAAATATTTTTGTTTCTCATTATGTATAAATCTACACACTCCCACATGCATAACTATTAAGAGCCATTGCTCATATTTAGCACAAATTTATCAGAGGTATAAGGCAAACGTTAAGTATATTCTATTTATATTATAGTAACACATTATTCTACTAATTCACTTGCATGACTATGCATTTTCATAACACAAGGGTAGTGTATTTTCATATTATAATATCTGTCAAAGAAAACTGCATAATCTGATGAGAGAAGTGACGTGGTTTTTATGATTGACTTACAGTAGTAGCAACCGTTGACTTTAGGCATAGCTAGATAGCACTGTCCTTAGTTAAATTTCTGTGAATTTTTAAAGATAGAATATTATTTAAAAAATTATTTTAACATAATATATTGGAAAATGTCTCTATTTCTTCAGTATTTTACAGTAGTCAGTAGAGTTTTACACATTCTTTTTTTTTTGTTTGTTTGTTTGTTTTACACATTCTTTTTTTTTATTGTTGGGGATTCATTGAGGGTACAATAAGCTTGTTACACTGATTACAATTGTTAGGTAAAGTCCCTCTTGCAATCATGTCTTGCCCCCATAAAGTGTGACACACACTAAGCCCCCACCCCCTCCCTCCATCCCTCTTTCTGCTTCCCCCCCCATAACCTTAATTGTCATTAATTGTCCTCATATCAAGATTGAGTACATAGGATTCATGCTTCTCCATTCTTGTGATGCTTTACTAAGAATAATGTCTTCCACTTCCATCCAGGTTAATACAAAGGATGTAAAGTCTCCATTTTTTTAATGGCTGAATAGTATTCCATGGTATACATATACCACAGCTTGTTAATCCATTCCTGGGTTGGTGGGCATTTAGGCTGTTTCCACATTTTGGCGATTGTAAATTGAGCTGCAATAAACAGTCTAGTACAAGTGTCCTTATGATAAAAGGATTTTTTTCCTTCTGGGTAGATGCCCAGTAATGGTATTGCAGGATCGAATGGGAGGTCTAGGTTGAGTGCTTTGAGGTTTCTCCATACTTCCTTCCAGAAGGGTTGTACTAGTTTGCAGTCCCACTAGCAGTGTAAAAGTGTTCCCCTCTCTCCACATCCACGCCAGCATCAGCAGTTTTGAGATTTTGTGATGTGGGCCATTCTCACTGGGGTTAGATGATATCTCAGGGATGTTTTGATTTGCATTTCTCTAATATATAGAGATGATGAACATTTTTTCATGTGTTTGTTAGCCATTCGTCTGTCGTCTTTAGAGAAAGTTCTATTCATGTCTCTTGACCATTGATATAAGGGATTGTTGGCTTTTTTCATGTGGATTAATTTGAGTTCTCTATAGATCCTGGTTATCAAGCTTTTGTCTGATTGAAAATATGCAAATATCCTTTCCCATTGTGTGGGTTGTCTCTTTGCTTTGGTTATTGTCTCCTTAGCTGTACAGAAGCTTTTCAGTTTAATGAAGTCCCATTTGTTTATTTTTGTTGTTGTTGCAATTGCCATGGCAGTCTTCTTCATGAAGTCTTCCCCCAGGCCAATATCTTCCAGTGTTTTTCCTATGCTTTCTTTGAGGATTTTTATTGTTTCATGCCTTAAATTTAAGTCCTTTATCCATCTTGAGTCAATTTTTGTGAGTGGGGAAAGGTGTGGGTCCAGTTTAAGTCTTTTACATGTAGACATCCAGTTCTCCCAACACCATTTATTGAATAGGGAGTCTTTCCCCCAAGGTAAGTTCTTGTTTGGTTTATCGAAGATTAGGTGGTTGTAAGATGTTAGTTTCATTTCTTGGTGTTCAATTCGATTCCAAGTGTCTATGTCTCTGTTTTTGTGCCAGTACCATGCTGTCTTGAGCACTACGGCTTTGTAGTACAGACTAAAATCTGGTATGCTGATGCCCCCAGCTTTATTTTTGTTACTAAGAACTGCCTTAGCTATACGGGTTTTTTTCCGGTTCCATACAAAACGCAGAATCATTTTTTCCAAATCTTGAAAGTACGATGTAGGTACTTTGATAGGAATGGCATTGAATAGGTAGATTGCTTTGGGAAGTATAGACATTTTAACAATGTTGATTCTTCCCATCCATGAGCACGGTATGTTCTTCCATATGTTAATATCCTCTGCTATTTCCTTTCTGAGGAGTTCATAGTTTTCTTTATAGAGGTCCTTCACCTCCTTCGTTAGGTATATTCCTAGGTATTTCATTTTCTTTGAAACTATGGTGAAGGGAGTTGTGTCCTTAATTAGTTTCTCATCTTGACTGTTATTGGTGTATACAAAGGCTACTGACTTGTGGACATTGATTTTATATCCTGAAACATTACTGTATTTTTTGATGACTTCTAGGAGTCTTGTGGTAGAGTTTGGGGTTCTCTAAGTATAAGTTCATGTCGTCAGCAAAGAGGGAGAGTTTGACCTCCTCTGCTCCCATTTGGATTCCCTTTATTTCCTTGTCTTGCCTAATTGTATTGGCTAGAACTTCCAGCACTATGTTGAATAGTAAAGGTGACAGAGGACAACCTTGTCTGGTTCCAGTTCTAAGAGGAAAAGCTTTCAGTTTTACTCCATTCAGTAAAATATTGGCTGTGGGTTTGTCATAGATAGCTTCAATCAGTTTTAGAAATGTGCCACCTATGCCTATACTCTTCAGTGTTCTAATTAGAAAAGGATGCTGGATTTTATCAAATGCTTTTTCTGCATCTATTGAGAGGATCATGTGATCTTTATTTTTGCCTCTGTTAATATGGTGGATAACATTTATGGACTTGCGTATGTTAAACCAGCCTTGCATCCCTGGGATGAAGATTACTTGATCATGATGAATGACTTTTTTGATGATAAGCTGTAATCTATTGGCTAGGATTTTGTTGAGAATTTTTCCATCTATGTTCATGAGTGAGATTGGTCTGAAATTCTCCTTTTTGTTTGGGTCCTTTCCTGGTTTTGGTATCAGGGTGATGTTTGCTTCATAGAATGTGTTGGGGAAGATTCCTTCTTCCTCAGTTTTTTGGAATAATTTCTGCAGTACAGGAATAAGCTCTTCCTTGAAGGTTTGATAGAATTCTGGAGTGAAGCCATCTGGACCAGGGCATTTTTTAGTTGGAAGATTTTTTATTGTTTCTTTGATCTCAGTACTTGAAATTGGTCTGTTCAGGAGCTCTATTTCTTCCTGGCTAAGTCTAGGGAGAGGGTGTGACTCCAAATATTGATCCATTTCCTTCACATTTTCAAATTTCTGGGCATAGAGTTTCTGGTAGTATTCAGAGATGATCTCTTGTATCTCTGTGGGATCAGTTGTTATTTCCCCTTTATCGTTTCTGATTGAGGTTACTAGAGATTTTACTTTTCTATTCCTCGTTAGTCTGGCCCATGGTTTATCTATTTTATTTATTTTTTCAAAAAACCAACTCCTTGTTTCATTAATTTTCTGAATGATTCTTTTGTTTTCAATTTCATTGATCTCTGATTTGATTTTGGATATTTCTTTTCTTCTACTGAGTTTAGGCTTAGATTGTTCTTCTTTTTCC
The DNA here is from genome assembly GCF_027406575.1 of Nycticebus coucang. Classification (NCBI taxonomy): domain Eukaryota; kingdom Metazoa; phylum Chordata; class Mammalia; order Primates; family Lorisidae; genus Nycticebus; species Nycticebus coucang. The sequence continues at coordinate 479,024 of NW_026515579.1, forward strand.
AATTCCATAAGATCTCTTGTGAGATTGTTGATGTGCTCTCTTTCTGTTTTTCGAATGTAGGCATCTAAAGCGATGAATTTTCCTCTCAAAACTGCTTTTGCAGTATCTCACAGGTTTTGGTAGCTTGTGTCTTCATTGTTGTTATGCTCAAGGAAGTTAATGATTTCCTGTTTTATTTCTTCCTTCACCCATCTGTTATTCAACAGAAGATTGTTTAGTTTCCATGCCTTTGGGTGGGGTCGAACATTTTTGTTAGAGTTTAGTTCCACCTTTAGTGCCTTATGGTCTGAAAAGATACAAGGTAAAATTTCAATTCTTTTGATTCTGTTGATATTAGTTTTGTGTCCCAAGATATGATCAATTTTGGAGAATGTTCCGTGGGGTGATGAGAAGAATGTATATTCTTTGTCTTTGGGGTGGAGTGTTCTATATGCGTCTATCAAGCATAGTTGTTCTAGGGTCTCATTTAAATCTCTTATATCTTTGTTTAATTTCTGTTTAGAGGATCTGTCCAGCTCTGTAAGCGGTGTGTTAAAGTCTCCTGTTATGATGGTATTATCAGATATCATATTGCTCAGACTGAGTAAGGTCTGCTTCAAGAATCTGGGAGCATTTAAATTGGGTGCATAAATATTTAGAATTGAAATGTCTTCTTGTTGTAGTTTTCCCTTGACCAATATAAAGTGACCATCTTTGTCTTTTTTGACTTTAGTTGCTTTAAATCCTCATGTATCTGAAAATAAGATTGCAACTCCTCTTTTCTTCTGAATTCCATTTGCCTGAGAAATTTTCTTCCAACCCTTGACTCGGAGCTTTAATTTGTCTTTTGAAGCCAGGTGTGTTTCTTGCAGACAGCAAATGGATGGCTTGTGTTTTTTAATCCAGTCTGCCAATCTATGTCTCTTCAGTGGGGAATTCAAGCCATTAACATTTATTGAGATAATTGATAAGTGTGGTAGTATTCTATTCGTCTTATTTGGTGAGAGTCCATTGCTTAGTTTTATCTTTTGCATCAGTGTGGAGGTTAGGTTCTGTCCTTTGATTTCTGAGTTCTTACTTTGCTGCTGATCCATTGTGGTGGTCAGTGTGCAGAACAGGTTGAAGTATTTCCTGTAGAGCTGGTCTTGTTGTGGCGAATTTCCTCAGTGTTTGTATATCCGTAAATGATTTGATTTCTCCGTCAATTTTGAAGCTTAGCTTAGCAGGGTACAGAATTCTGGGCTGAAAATTGTTCTGTTTAAGTAGATTAAAGGTAGATGACCATTGTCTTCTTGATTGGAAAGTTTCATTAGAGAAGTCTGCGGTCACTCTGATGGATTTGCCCCTGTAGGTCAACTGGCGCTTACTCCTGGCAGCTTGCAGAATCTTTTCTTTTGTCTTGACTTTGGACAGGTTCATCACAATGTGTCTTGGAGAAGCTCGGTTAGAGTTGAGGCGACATGGGGTCCGATATCCCTCTGAAAGCAGTGTGTCAGAATCTTTGCTGATATTTGGGAAATTTTCTTTTATAATATCCTCTAGTATGGCTTCCATTCCTCTGGGGCATTCTTCTTCCCCTTCTGGGATTCCTATAACTCGTATGTTGGAACGCTTCATAAAGTCCCATAATTCTGACAGTGAACGTTCTGCTTTCTCTCTCTTCTTTTCTGCCTCTTTTGCTATCTGAGTTATCTCAAAAACTTTGTCTTCTAACTCTGAAATTCTTTCTTCTGCATGGTCTAACCTGTTGCTGATACTTTCCATTGCATCTTTAAGTTCCCTGATTGACTGTTTCATTTCCTTCAGCTCTGCTATATCCTTTTTATATTCTTCATATCGTTCATCTCTGATTTGATTCTGTTTTTGGATTTCCTTTTGGTTATTTTCCACTTTATTAGCAGTTTCCTTCATTGTTTCCATCATTTCTTTCATTGTTTTCAACATGTGTATTCTAAATTCCCTTTCTGTCATTCCTAACATTTCTGTATAGGTGGAATCCTCTGCAGTAGCTACCTCATGGTCCCTTGGCGGGTTTGTTCTGGACTGGTTCTTCATGTTGCCTGGAGTTTTCTGCTGATTCTTCCTCATGAGTGATTTCTTTTATCTGTTTCCTTGTCCTAATTTTCCTTTCACTTCCTCTTGCTCTTGAAGTTCTTGTGTCTGTGGACTAAGGGTTACAATACCAGAAGGGTGAGAAGGTTGAGGAGCAAAAAAGGGATGAAAGAAAGGAAGACCGAGTGATAAGAAAAAAAAGAAAGAGAAAGGAGAGGGTGTGGGGATAAGGAATATTGACAGAAAGAATAGAGGTACAGAAAAAGGGAGGCAGGGCAATATAGGTGTACTGTAGGGTACTTTGACACAACCTTAAAAAACCCCACCTCCTGGGGGTGCCCAGTTGGGTGGTTCCCTTGAGGTCAGCAGCTCTTTGCTAACCTGATCAGACACAGTACCCCACCTCCACCAAGTAGATAGGAAAGACAAAAATGGTATAAATCAAACCAAAACAAGCAAACAGAAAACTTTACGGGGATACAATTGGGTGAAAAACCAAATGATAGCGGTAGAAACACTAGCAAAAATGAAGTTGTAGTTATTAAAAACGGTGGCAATGGGAAATTATAATTAAACTAGAAAAATTGAGAAAGAAAAAGAGATCTGTATGGAAAAGATTGAAATTAAAAAACAAAAGAACATCAACAACGTCAAAATAAACAAAAATAAAACCAAACAAACAAAAAAAAGAAAAAAATACACAACCAAAAACAAAGCAGTTTGTATATGTTATTGAATATTGTCTGGGCAACACGTGGTCTTCTGGAGTATGAGATGTTAGTCACAGTTCTGATACGACTGGAGGCTGCTGATTTCTCAAACCCCAGCAGGTAGACACCCTCAATCTCTCTTCAGCCCACTTAAAAGGCACTTTGAACTTGTAAACTTGCTGAGCAGAAGCTTTCCCAGCTTTCTCGCTGGAATCACTGCTGAAGTGGCTATCCACTTACCCAGTGTGCCAAAACCGGTCTCACTCTGCCCCTGAGGGTTAGGGCTGCAAGGCGGCTCAGACCCCACCCTTAGGCTACTTGGTTGCTGGGTTACCAGCTCCCACCCGTTTCTAGCTCTGCGACCCTGAGGGCGGAGCTTGCCGGGGCAGATCACTGGCAATGGTTCTGTGTGACCCACCGCCAAACACTATTAGCTCCGTCTGGCTCAGAGGCTCAGACTGGGGCCCTAGACAACAGCCAAAGTTCTCCGCACGCCCGCTCAGGCCTTCCCCAGGGCAGTTCAACTCAGTGCCAAGTCCAAGGACATCAAAACAGTTCACAGATAAGGCCTTTCTGGTTTGCAGTCTCGCTGCTACTGAACTTACAGTTGTGGGTGGGTTTAGACGGATTGAACACACGCGACCACTTGCCGGTTTTCCACTGTTTTAGTCCTCCTCTTGGGGTCCAGAAGTCTCTCGCTGACTCCCTGTATCCTCATAGGAGTGATGCTAGGCAGTTACCACCAGCCAGAGATGCCTGGAGTCCTATCTCCCCAGACTCACGGTGCCCATATGCAAGGAAGCTGTTACTCGGCTGCCATCTTGCTCCGCCTCCCTGTCCACCAATTTTTTTCTGTTTTACACGTTCTTAAGAGATTTTTGTATGTTTACGGTTGTTAGTAATACATTATCCTTTAACACTGCCATCCTTCATCATGCTTACTCTGAGACAGAAATTACATTCAGCGATTTAAATAATTCCCTATTTTCACACCAACTACAATGTTGAGACTTATTTTGGAGCCAAAGGAAGTTTCTGGGAGACTTTACTTTTACTCACTGGATTAAAAAAATAGATCGCTGATGATAAGGATGAACTGTGTCGTCTACAGTTACATTCAATATGAGTGTGGAATTTTTCTGTTCATTGTGACTTCCTAGCAGCAGATACTAATTCCAGACAATGTGTGTGATAGTTCCCCACATCCTTTCCACTGAGAAGATTTATGCCCGCTCAAAATATCTCAATACAGTCCAGGCAGAGTGCAGGTACCAGCACGTACACCCCCTCCCCACGTGGGCTGATGGTCGTATTGTAAGAGATTCACTGAGCGCTCTACATCCCTTTTCACTTTCTAATACTTATTCCCATTTTGTCCTTGAGTCTGCTGCTGGTTTTTTGCCAGTTTTCTACATTGAAGCTATACCCGAATGTTTGGCTATCCCAATCATGTACAAAAGCCATGACAGATAAGATAGGAAATAGGAAAAATAGCAAACTGAACACCACCAACTGCTGGTGGGAGGTGGAAGCACATATCCATCAGCGGTTTTTGTGGCCATCTGGAGAGTCAAGTTCTTTCTTGTGAAATTAATAGTTAACTTATTAACATTATCTGAGACAGGCTGTTATCCTTTTTCTTCTCTCTTTTTAACATTTCGTTATTTAGTGTATCATTAAATGAAGAACTAGTGTGGTGATTTCATCCCCAAGGACACAGTATGACAAAAGCAGCAGGCACCCCTGAGTGGGAACGTGTGGGAGAACAGAAGCATCTGACCCAAGATTAAAAAATTAAAACTCTGACTAAAACATTCAGTTGAGGGAAGAGTCTGTTTTTCTTTTCTGTATTTTACTTGAGTTATAAGTTGACTAAAATTCATTGTGCAGTGATGATGAAAATGAAACTGTACCACTCAACTGGTACTTAACACCCACAATCAGTCTTCATTTTTTAAAAGATCAGCTATGAAAACTGTAGCGTTAAATTTTAGTTAGTAGAATACACTAGCTGAGAATTGCAACTATCGTGCCCCAAAATGGAAGAGTCAGATTGCCAATCGATCTAAAGTTGAGGAATTTAGATCTTCAATTCAGTAAGCAAGCATACCCACTAGAAGAATGAAATGAGGAGTAATTTTGCACATGCAGGTGCTGGTCTAATAGCAAAGGTCACTAGTCTGAAATAAAAGTGAAAACACACCTACTTATATGTTCATGAATGTGTAATTCATCTGCATGAAAATGTGCTTAATAGAAAGGGTGTGTATATGTGGTGTGCTAGAATGTGGATGAATGGGAAACTGACATTATAATGTGAAGCATGAGGTAAGTCTCATATAAACAGACAAGGATAATGTTTCAAGAAACATAAAGGACAGAAAAATTAATTTGACTTGCTGTTTATACATTCTATTTTGGGTTTATGTTTTCAACATTAAATTTTATTTTGTATATTTGAAATGAAGAAAATTTAATCTGATAGGATGGTGAGGAAGAGAAATAACCATTGCTTTACCTTCCTAATGCGTAGAGTTACAGCCTAACCACAGAGGAGTAAGTACTGAACACATTGAGAATCAAAAAATATTTCAAAAAACAGTAATATCTAGAGTAACAAGGTGGCTGGAAGAAAAAAGTGGCTTTGGTGTCGGAAAGACTTGGGTTCAGAAGCCCATTTCAAAGTATGTCTAACCATTTACTTTTGCACAATTTAACTAATACTATGTTCTTCATGTAACTAAGAAAAATAATACCTTCTGAGAAATTTTATTATGAAAACTAAACTTTTTATTTTTTATTTTTTTTGTAGAGACAGTCTCACTTTATGGCCCTCGGTAGAGTGCCGTGGCCTCACACAGCTCACAGCAACCTCCAACTCCTGGGCTTAAGCGATTCTCTTGCCTCAGCCTCCCGAGTAGCTGGGACTACAGGCGCCCGCCACAACGCCCAGCTATTTTTCGGTTGCAGTTTAGCCGGGGCCGGGTTTGAACCCGCCACCCTAGGTATATGGGGCCGGCACCCTACCAACTGAGCCACAGGTGCCGCTCCAAAACTAAACTTCTTAATACATGTGAAAGCACTTAGTCTAACAGTAAAAACTTGGTAAATTAAGTTTTCTCTTATCTTTCCTTTATTTCTTTCCCATTTTTGTAGTGTAGATCAATTAGAGAGTTCAGAATATCTGTAGGCTGAATACAAAAAAAAAAAAAATCTGTAAATCCTGACTCTCAAGAACAGATAAAGGAACACTCGAATATACATCTGGAACAAAAAGAAGTTTCTACAACTAAATATTTATGGTCTTTTTACATTCTCAAAACTCTGGTACTAAGTCTGAGTTATCCAGTATGTAATTTTATGAGGTGAACAGTTTGGAAAGATTAAAAAAAAAAAAAACTGTAATATACTTACCCAAAGATTTCTTAGATGTGAATCCATAACTAGACAAACATTGGATCTCATAAGGGATATTTTTGGCGATCTCATTGCAAGACTTAAAAGATGGATGTATTTACAAAAAAAAAGGTGGAAGTATTTAGTACCATTTATACTCCCTGTTAAAGCATTAGGATTTCTCTGTTCTCATTGGCTTGGTAATCTAACCATTAATTTTGCATGTTTGACAGAAGTGAACTATAAAACTATCATAGTTTACTTTCAAATAAACACTAATCTTTAAACTGAGTTTAGATTAGCATTTCCAATTTTTGTATTATAATATCTATTTCCTTTGAAAATTCATCTTTTGTATTTAAAACTCAACTATTCTACAACTGTTGAGAAATAAAAAAGAAATTAATATTTTACCTAATGTATAATTGCTTTTTATATATTTATTTATTATTTATTTATTTATTTTTGAGACAAGAGATTCACTCTGTTGCCCCAGGCCAGAGGGAGATAACATCAGCCTAGCTCACAGAAACCTCAAACTCCTGGGTTCAAGTAATCCTAATGCCTCAGTCTCCCAAGTAGCTGGAACTACAGGCGACAGCCACACTCCCGTCTACATGCTCCCTTATTAGTCGAGATGGGGTTGTTCTCTTCTTGCTCAGAGTTGGTCTCTGAACTCCTGAGCTCAAGTGGATCCACCTACCTCGTCTTCCCAGAGTGCTGGGATTCCAGGCATTAGCCCCAGCGCCTGCCCTCAGCTGCTTATCACTGTGGTCATTTCCATAATGAAAAATGTATAACCAATATTACATAAAAGAAGCATTATATTATATGTAGATCCATATCCTAGTAGTATGGGAGAGATATTTTCTCAAATAATGTGTTTGGAAATATGGAAGTATCATCTAGTCATTTAGAGGCTGTGTTTACACTGTCATTAGTTCTTCCAATTTTTTTTCTAAACTGTTATCTTGTCTGTCACTTCAAGCTACTAGAAATGTTCTGATGCCCTTTATGACGTAATAGGATTTCCACAATTCTCTAATTGTTCAATCATTTTCTTCTGGAAAGGTTATAGTTCAAAACATTTTTATAAGAAGTAATATGGTAAAATGACAGACAACTGTGCCTCAAACAATTTAAGTTGTAAAATTTTAATAAATCAGTGCTCAGGGGCATACTGGTTTTTTTTTTTTTTTTTGAGACAGGGTTTCACTTTGTCGCCTCAGTATAGTGCTGTGGCATCACAGCTCATAGCAACTTCCAGCTTTGGGGCTGAGGCAATTCTCTTGCCTCAGCCTCCCGAGTAGCTGGGACTAAAGGCTCCCGCCACAACATCCAGCTACGTTTCTGGTGCAGCTTGACCAGGGCTGGGTTTGAACCCACCACCCTCAGTATATGGGGCCAGCGCCCTACCCACTGAACCACAGGCGCTGTCCTCAGTGGCATCCTGTTAAACAACATACTTGTCAGTACAATTAAAACAAAACCTTAAATAAAGGTGGAATCATTCTGATGTTGAACTTATTTTTATATAATTTCTCAGTTATTAAATGATCAAATAATTATTTTTATTATTTTCCTATCATAACTTTTCTTCTGTATTTTTTTTCTTTATTCAATGAATAATTTCCAGTTCTTAAATCACTAAAGATTAGAGACACTTTTGGTCTTTTATCATCTTATAATTTTCCATTTGTAGATATCTTATAATATGTTTATATAGAGAGTAGGTATACAATGGGAAAATGTACTTATGTTATTTCGATATTTTGGAATGTCAATACTAGTTTTTGCAAAATAATTTTATTAATTCTTTTCTTAACCACTTCAAAAAGTGAGCTGAGAGTATACTCTGTTTAAAACATAACTTATCTAAAAAATCCTACGCTTAAATATTCCCATAATCTAAAAATGAAGAAAAAGAAAATTAAAACAATAAAAATAAACGTATGAGTTTAAAGCAAATTATCAGCAAATGTTTCAAGCATAAAAAAGAGCAAGGAAAGATGAAGTTTAATTTTATATTTAAAAGTTAATGTGTTTTTTTCTTTTTTTGCTGCCACCTCCAGCATATGGGGCCAGTCCCCTACTTCTTTGAGCCACAGGTGCTGCCCAAGTTAATGATTTTTTTTCATTTTAATATTCTTAATGTAAGTATTACAAACATGTAAAAAAGGAATAAAAAGAAAATAAGTTAAATAAAGATAGAAAACAATTGATGCCACTTTACTAATTAATATAATTGAAGGTAAAGATTTTTAAAAATGGTTTTAAAAATGATTTTTAAAAATTTACACTGGGGTGGGGAACATTTCATGTTGGAAGGTTGTGATGATTTAACTGTAATCAGATAAGGTCACATTCAAGAAAAGGTATTATATGTTGTAAAAACCTCACTACTATGTACTGAATATTTTCAAAAAACAAACACTGTTAACTTTAACATTAACAAATGCTTTTAATGACTGTTTTTTCTGCTGTTTGTTGAAAAGCATTTGAATATTTGGCTGCAGTGTGGAGTCAGTCATCTGTGATCTTAAGGGCGTCTAGATTTGGATTGGGTAAGAGAATGTGAATTTGCTACGAGAAGGGGTTAAAAAGAAAGAGAAAGCATTATTCAGGCATATTGCTGAAGACTTATACATTCTACTGCATTTTTCCTTATTTCAAATGGCTCTTTCTTAGCATTAACCAATGGCTTGCAAATTTCTTCTACTGAGAGCTCAATCAATTCCATCTGTAGTTCCTCAGGTGCCTTAATATCAACTAACTGAGACTAAAATGCTTATTTGACTGTGATGACATGATTCTCAAGTCAGTGAACCTTTTATTGTATTCTCCACTTAATAGGTGGATAACAGTTGCATATTCATGAAATGATTCACATACATCATCCTGCTCTTTAGTGACCTTTGCTAAATTTGGAAAATGTTCCTCTGAAATTTCCCACTAAAGAAATGTTTTGGGGAAAAAAAACCCAACTTTTTCTGAAATGCTTGGCTCTTTCTGTCACACATTTTGTGCAGAGTTTGTTTTACCTTGCAAAGAAATACTCAAGTTTTTTTTTATTTGACTTGATATCACTCAGAAATTCTGCATTCTCACAGAAATCTTCTTTCAGGGGCGGCGCCTGTGGCTCAAGGAGTAGGGCACCGGTCCCATATGCCGGAGGTGGGGGGTTCAAACCTAGCCCCGGCCAAAAACCAAAAAAAAAAAAAAAAAAGAAATCTTCTTTCAGTAATCCAAACTTCAGATTCCAGTGTTCATGAAATGTAATTATCTTTGTTGCAGAGATAAAAAATTTTGACTAAAAAAAAGGAAAGAAAGAAATCTGGCTAACATCTGCCCTGTGATAGCCAACTTACTGTAGAGTGATACTGCAGACTCATGCCAAAGACCTCATCGTTCAACTTCAGCTGTTACTGAGCTGATAATGCCATGTCATTTGCATGAATATAATTAATAAAACTCACAACTTGATGTGAAGTGACACTTAAAATAGTAGTGTTAGCAAAGAGATTTTGCTGATTCAAGGAACAATGAGAGCACCTGGACCTGTTAACATTTTATCTGTGCAATGAACTCTTTGTGTTTTCCTGTCAGGGAAGGTACACCACACGTACGCGCAGAGACTAAACTTACCAAATGCAGTCCAACTTCACAATATTTGTCTTTAAAAGTTGCTGAAGATATCTATTTCCCACGTTATATTCATAAGTGTCCAAAGCAAGTAACTCTTTGAAATAAAGAAAATCTTCTGTTATGACCCGAATGAAGAATAGAACCTGCTCCGAGTCAGTAGTATCAGATGATTCATCTAAAGTGGTTGAATAATACATTTTTTCCTTTTGAAGTATTGCACACAGCTGTTCTGTTAAGTTGAAGGATAATTCATCTTGCTGATCAGTTACGGTTGTCCTTGAAAGAGACAGTTGTATTTACCCTGAAACATTGCTGTGGTCTAAGCATCCTACAACTTCAACAATGCATTCTTTCCTTCATGATTTCTGCATCACTAAATCGCTTCCTCCCCCACCCCCGAGTGTGTCAGCTACTTTATAAGCTGCTGTGCTGGCATTATTTCCACATCTTATTGCTGCTTGAAGCGATTGTCTTTGCTTTTGCTTTTCTTGTTTTCATTGCTTCGATACAACAACCATCCATGCCTCTCCATCTATTTTAAAATACATCTGGTCCTTGTGAGTGTTATAAGGCTGGTGAGCACTGAATTTCTTTAATGTTGATATTACAGTATCACAAAACAAGGCAATAATCTTATCTTTAGCAGAAACAATAGTGCAATTTCCAATCCTTGTTAAACAAACTGTTCTCTTCCTTCCGTGTTCTCTTGTTCTTCTTGACACGATGGCTTAAGCAGACAGAATCACAAAATACTGTCGAGCTGTGCAACGATAACAGAAGCACAGGGCACAGACTGAATACCTGAGCCCCATAAACTCCCACCAGCCAGCCTCGTGGGGTAGTGGTGCCAGTCAGATATGAGAAGTTGGAACTAAATCGTGAGCACAGCAGCCGACAGTTTAGCCCTATGGCTCATTAATGTTCTAACTGTGCTCGTCAATCTGGAAAGGTTATTTCACTGACACTTTATTCTTTGATATTCTAAATACATTAATTTAAAATAAAAATTGAAATATAAAAGATGAACAAAAATTTGTTAATAAAAATAAAAGCATCTGTCCTGAAAATTTAGATTTAGTCAAATGGCCACACTTAAGGGCCTAGAAGGCCACTGGCTCCCCACCCGATGTCTAATATTAGCCTAACTTGTAGAACGTCTGAACCCAAAACTTACGAAGAAGACTGGGATTTGTACATCTGGAATTTTTGTCATTTTTTAATATCGTTAAGTTTCTTTCACTTCCACAATGGTTTCTTTATATTATAATACCCATAGGTACTATCCCTTATATTACAAGATCGGAATAAATTGGTTCTATGTAATTTAGAGTATTGTAAACACTTATTTATAGTATAGATCATTTGAAAACTAAATCTGAGATTGAACAGTCTAGTGGTATAAATAGAATTAGTTTGAAGAATCCACAAATAGCATGTTTTCTGGTTTATGTTATTCTTTCCTCATTCTTTATTTCAGGGTTAATTAATATGATCCAAAGTCTTTATGAATAAATTTTATGAAACATTTATTTCCCAGTGGGGTTTTTTTTTAAGTAGAAAACAATGAAATAAATGCAAGTACACATTCAGAACTTTAGAAATTTAGCCTAAGGAAGAAGGAAATCTACTTTTTTAACAATGTTAATAGCTTAGTTTTCGCCCTTATGATGTTAATATTTACTTTCCTCACCTCACTAATCCTTAATGGAGATATGAAAGGTGTATGCTGAGCCCTACCGACCCCCAGGGCTTGAGAAATGCAGCCTGTTCCTTAAGGCTCCCCATTCTCATTCCCTGCTGGCCTGATCCAGTTGCCTAACTAGCATTCACTTCACTGTTCTAATTTTTACTTCTGGTCTACCTGCCAGGATGTAGGCCCTTGCCTAGACTTTCCTTAACTTCCCTCTGACATACTTCCTAGCTTTTGTGAAACCCCTGGTGCTTGGGGATACTTCCTATACATCATAGGCCATTTACTTCCAGGGTTACTAGACTTAGCAGAAGCTAAGGAAAACAAAGCACCCAGCCAAATGTGAATTTCAGATAACAATAAATAATTTTGTGTATAAGTAATACCCCATGCAGACTTATGGAGCATACTTATACTAAAAAACAACAAACAAACAAAAACTATTCCTTACGCAGCTCTCCTTCATAATTAACTGAGTGTCTTGGTTTTTTGGGGGGTAACCTGCTTGGAGTAACCCCCAAAAACATATTTTACACATAGTTTCTCAGATTCCCATCACAAGCCAGGACAGAGGTAACTAGCACTTTTATCTTAGACATAAACTAAACTCCAACATATGAAAATTCTAATAGAAAGGGAAACTTTAGGGAAGACGTTCCTGCATTTTTTCCATCAGACCACAAAGTTCAATTTAGAACTCCAGCTTCTACCAACAGCTGTGGGAGTTTGGCAGCTTCCGCTCCATAAGTCTCAGTGTCTGTATCACCATGTACTGATGATGGTGAAACTTCCTCAGAGTGGGGCTGTGACGGTGAAGGTGAAGTCCTGAGTCCCTAGGGAACTGGCATATGTTGGCAGTAAACTAATTTAATTGCTGTTGTTATTAATACTAACAATACTATAGGTTTAAAATTATGAGTCTGTGAACTAAAATGAAATCTTCAAGCTCCCCGTGAGAGACTGACAGACTGGACCTTCCCTTGGTCCAGTGGTTCCCTGAAATGAGTTGGTCGCCATGAGGAACATCAGTCCCGCCTCGCCGCGCCCCCTCTCTCCTTGTTAGAGATTCCACTGTGTCTCATTACCAGGACTGATACTATTGGAAGACACACCTGCAGTTAGTTCCTTAGTAGCTGTAACAAACCGCGTCAGTCTGGGCATAGGTGCTGTAGGTTGTCTCTCATTAAGAGACCCTCACGTTAACTCAAGCACTCCCTTTCACTGACAGCTGGGCTTTTAGACAAAGCCTAATTCTTTCAGCCAATTGTCAACTGAAGAATCTTTGAACCTCCTATAACTTCTGGGCCCCCCACTTTGAGATGTGCCATCTTATTAAGCCAAATCAATACCTTCCTGCCTCCCTGAAACTGTAAAACCAAACTGTAACCCCAGGACAGTAAGTCCACTTCCTCCAAACTGTAACCTCATGACAGTAAGACCATTTGCTCCAAACTGTAACCCCAGGACAGTAAGTCCACTAGCTCCAAACTATAACCCCAGGACAGTAAGTCCACTTGCTCCAAACTGTAACCCCAGGACAGTAAGTCCACTTGCTCCAAACTGTAACCTCAGGACAGTAAGTCCACTAGCTCCAAACTATAACCCCAGGACAGTAAGTCCACTTGCTCCAAACTGTAACCCCAGGACAGTAAGTCCACTTGCTCCAAACTGTAACCTCAGGACAGTAAGTCCACTAGCTCCAAACTATAACCCCAGGACAGTAAGTCCACTTGCTCCAAACTGTAACCTCAGGACAGTAAGTCCACTAGCTCCAAACTATAACTCCAGGACAGTAAGTCCACTAGCTCCAAACTATAACCCCAGGACAATAAGTCCACTTGCTCCAAACTGTAACCCCAGGACAGTAAGTCCACTTGCTCCAAACTGTAACCCCAGGACAGTAAGTCCACTTGCTCCAAACTGTAACCCCAGGACAGTAAGTCCACTTGCTCCAAACTGTAACCCCAGGACAGTAAGTCCACTTGCTTCAAACTGTAACACCAGGACAGTAAGTCCACTTGCTCCAAACTGTAACCTCATGACAGTAAGTCCACGTGCTCCAAACTGTAACCCCAGGACAGTAAGTTCACTTGCTCCAAACTGTAACCTCATGACAGTAAGTCCACTTGCTCCAAACTGTAACCTCAGGACAGTAATTCCACGTGCTCCAAACTGTAACCCCAGGACAGTAAGTCCACTTGCTTGAGGCTTCTTGGGTGTGGCTCTGGGTTATGGTCCTCAGTGTTGGTTCTTAACAAACCTCTTTAAACTATAGCTTCTTTTTCATTGGCAAATCCAAAGATGCCTTGTTCAGTACTTTCTTAGGGATATTCTGATCACATGGCAGGCTGCATTATAATATCCCTGTTTATATATTACATGACAAGTGTATTCCTTAAGAGCTCGGTTATTTTTACTATAACAACATTCGTTTTATTTTAACAAATTAATTTTCTATTCTAGTCTATTGCAGAATATTTGCTTGAATGTTCAAGGACACATAAATGGCAGTATGTGATGTGGTTTGTGGTCTCAGGGTCAATATTTTTTTACTGCTTAAACCTGTTTGCATATAGGAGGTTTTTCCTGGACCCCAAGTCCAGCTTCCTATCCTGCTGTTAGTATGTGACACCCCCCTTCCATTATTAAGTTGCTTGCCTCCTGCGTTATTCTTTCTTAGAAAACTGGTGATTTGCCTCTCATCTGAAAAATTTCTGATTTGCCTCTCATCTTAAAAATTAAAAAAGTAATCTTCTAGAATTTAGGGCACACTGTATGTCAGGTAGTTCCAGTAGGACCTTTCTGTGGAATAAGTATAAAAAACTATTTCTGTGATCGCTATTTTTGATGTTCAGAATATCTAGTTTATTGTCACGGGTTTTTTTTTCCTTTCTTCTTGTCTCCTAAATCCCTTGTTTAAGCTAGATGTAGTACAAATTACCAATAGCCTAAGTTCCAACTATGAGGCTTTCATTCTATTTATGAGCATAGTTCTCTAAAGAGAAAATAAATAAAAAATTTAAATAGTAATGTTGCTTACACAAAATCAGATTAATCAGATTAATTACTATACCATTACCATCAGCACACAAATATGTTGCAATATTCCTCATGAAAAGCAAAACCAGTCAAAAGCCTCTCTTGCAGCCACAGCCCCTCCTGGAGCTCCCCATTCCACTTCAGAGTAAGCCCCTCTGAAAGAATTCCCTCACGTTGCAATTTCTACTTCCTCTCTTCCCATTCTCATTTGAATCTCCATTAAAGAATTAGTTCCTGCTACCCCATCAAAATACCACCTCTTTGCTACCAATAATATCCACATTTTTACACCCACAATTATACACAGAGTCATGTAGTTTTCACTGGGTTCATTCTATATTGATACATATATCCACTCCTTCTTTCTATTTTCTTTCTTTGGTCTTAAATTGATACCATGTCATCCAAATAAAATGGTTCCTCCATTCTTTATGCTGGTTCCTCTTCCTCCCCCCTCTGACTATATATGTGGTCTATCTACGACTCCCCATGAGGGATATAATCCTGTCTCCTGGCCTTAAATACCATCTCCATGCCATTAGACACAATTTACATCTCTAGCCCCTATTCTCCCTTGAATTCCAGAGGTCACTTTAAATCGAAATGGCTCAGATGATGACACTGTCCCAACCAAGCACGTCCTCCCACGGTTACCACTGTCACAGAAAATGTCACCTCTGCTATTCTGATGGCTCAGGTCAAAAACAACCTTGGGGAATCTTTCTGTCCATTTATTCCCTCATATCTCATACCCAATATATCAGCACATCTTGTCAGACTTTCCTGCATAGTATATATGGAATCTGACCATTTCTTTGCACTGTCACCTAATCCAGGACACCGTCATTCCTCACCTGGAGTACAGCCGTAGCCTGTTCACTCTTCTGTCTGCTACAGCCCTGGGCACCTGTCAGTCAGACACTTCCTTGTGAAGTTTGAGTCAAATTATGCCAGTCGATTGCCCTGAATCTTTCATGGATTAACACGTCATTCAGGGTACATTCCAAAGGCTCATGCAGGCATCAAATTCTGTATACTTTGGCCATCTGTACTTGCCAACCTTGCCCCCTAGCACTTTCCCTTCACTTTCCTATTCCAGCCACACTAGCTTTCTTGCTGTCCAGCAATATTTCCTTAATACTATAATAGAACCTTTTTCCCCCAGATATTTACATGAATTACCATCACCCTAGTCTAATATAACTCGGTCCAAGGCTTTTCATGACTACCCTAAAAATAATATCACATTCCATCCACATCATTCTCTAGGCTCCTGTGTTTAATACTTTCAGCACCTTCATCACAAGAGGACACGTTATATATGCATTGCTTTATTTTCTTTTTCCTTCCATTGGACTGAAAGGCTCTTGAAGGTGAAGATTTTCTGTTTCCTGTGTTCCCCCAATGTTTTTCATTTGCTTTTTTCTCTTTCCCTGTTTCATTTACTGCTAAATCTCCATGACTTCTGCAATGCCTGATGCATATGGGTTTTCAAAAATATTAACTGGATAAATAAATGGAAGAATGAATAAACAAATCACCACAATATTAGACCCAATTATAACAAAAGTTTTTTACTTGAAATTAGCAAGTACTATGTGAAAACTATCGATTTTTATTTTGAGTAGTTGGAGAAAATTTATACTATTCATGCTTCCAGAAACCTTATCAGACCACCAAAATTATGTTTGATGTTATGGCTTTTAATCATGATCTGAAATTCTTTTTTTTTTTTTTTTTTGGTAGAGACAGAGTCTCACTTTATGGCCCTCAGTAGAGTGCCATGGCATCACACAGCTCACAGCAACCTCCAACTCCTGGGCTTAAGTGATTCTCCTGCCTCAGCCTCCCGAGTAGCTGGGACTACAGGCGCCCGCCACAACGCCCAGCTATTTTTTTGTTGCAGTTTGGCTGGGGCCGGGTTTGAACCCGCCACCCTCGGTATATGGGGCCGGCGCCTTACTGACTGAGCCACAGGAGCCGCCCGATGATCTGAAATTCTAACATCACTGAGTTGTTATCTTTATATTTAAAGACTTATTAGAAAAAATGCATTTTCCCGGTCAATATTTTAACACAAGTCATAGAATACTACTATGTTGCTATGAATTCTTACAAACTGATGTATCAAAAAGCATTCAATTTAATGTATATAAGAGTAAAACCCTCTTGTTTTTACAGCATGGAGTTCTGTTGATAAGTTAACATTCATATTTAATTACAATGTCTGTAGATCATCCCCTGAGCATCTGGTTAACAGTACCTATTACAATAATATAAATGAGTACAGACAAACTATTAGAAAGCACAGGAGTTCAATTATACTTTTTGAACTTTGATATTGAGTATTACTGATTAGGCAGAAAAAGTGAATCAAGAAAAATTTCTTGGAAATCATCAATCTGAGCAAACATAGTTTAGTCATATCTAATTGAGAAGCCGTCAGAAAAAATTAACCAGGAAATCATTTAGATTTGCCTTTTGGTTACTGCATTTTGTCTGAAGGCCACAGTAAGCTGTTATCTTGTACATGACAGGCCTTTTAAAGCATGTCTGTGTATTATGGGCATTCATGAAATTGTAACATTGATGTCCAAATAATAATTTATTTATTAACTCTTAAATTAGACTAAACTTAATTCGCACAAGTGGACTTAATATTATAATTTTTCCAAATAAAGAAAACATTTAAGGAAACATAGAAGATAAGAAACAAATCCTCTAAACAAGCGTCTCCACGTTTTAATGAGCCCTCTTCTACTAAAAATGCATTAGTTTTTTCCTCCTGCACTGTGAGAGAGGATTCCGACTTACTTGGTCAAACGTATCTTAATTTTATAGCTCTCTTTATGGATTTGGACCTTTGGGGGACATCTGTTTCTCCATCTCATTCCGCTGTCATTGATGGTAAAATACTGCTGCCCTCTCAAGTGCTGCTTCCAGTGGCCCTACGCATGCTTTAAATTGTCCCATAATGTAATTCTTTCCTTTCCAATGCGTTACACTAATGCATACCAGGGTTTTTTTCACTAACATTTATATTCTGTTAAACTTGAGGTAAGTTACAGGAAAGCTGCAGTTAGCATTTCTTGCCTTATTAATTTCTCAGTGATTCCTCACTTTATTCCTAAGGGGAAATAAAGGATTTTTTTTTTTTTTTTTTTTTTGGTAGAGACAGAGTTTCACTTTATTGCCCTCGGTAGAGTGCCGTGGCATCACACAGCTCACAGCAACCTCCAACTCCTGGGCTTAGGCGATTCTCCTGCCTCAGCCTCCCAAGCAGCTGGGACTACAGGTGCCCGCCACAACGCCTGGCTATTTTTTTGTTGCAGTTTGGCAGGGGTTTGGTTTGAACCCACCACCCTCGGCATATGGAGCCGGCACCCTGCTCACTGAGCCACAGGCACCGCCTGAAAAAAAGGATTTGAATTGATAGAACATCAATGCTGTTATGATAGCAGTAAATAACTCTAGAGGTTTTGAGTCCTGACCCTTCTGTCAAGTTAACAAAATGTTCCAGTTGTGTTAATTATGATAATATAGCACAAATAATTATAGAATCAGGGGTAAGGCTTTTTCCCTTCACTTTGGAAACTATATGAACTATTATCTGTCAGAAAATCTGATTGTAAGTTTGATAATAATTGGACTAGATGGCCAGATGACAGTCCTTCACAAACTTAAACTTGTCTCTAAATCTCATGGTATCTAATTTTAGCCTTTTCTCTGCCCTTAACCTCAGTAACATTAACCAGGCAGCTATCTGCATACTAACGTGTTAAAATTACAAGTGTGCAACTAAATGGACTTTCTAAGCATACTTAATGGCTGTATTTAATAATTCATACTGAAGGCAGCCTAGCAAATGTATAATACAAAGAAATGAAAGTTAATAGTTTTGAGTCACTGTTAATCTTTTTTCTGTCACCCATTAGTAGCAATTCACTTTTCCTCTATGGCCACAATTTTCTTGTCTTATATACTATAGTAGATAGTGTCATCATTTCAGCATTTTTCATTCTAATAATAGAATCCATCTACTATATACCTTGTCATTTTGACGGTACTGTTAAGAGCACCTTTAACTATACTCATTTGCTATGTTAGAGAGACCTCTGAGTAAGAAATATATTACAATGAGGTTCTAGAATATTTGTTTTATTAAGTTTTAATATAAAAGAAAAAAATTAAATTCAACTGTAATTTGAAAATTAATTTCTTGGTGGAAGTATTTGCACGTAAGCTATCTAATGAGTACAGATAGAGTCTAAATTCTAACACAGAAATTTAGAATGAAGTAGTAGAGTTCCTCCATCCACATTTTCTTTAAATTTTTCTCTAGTTTTGTTGTTGCCATTTGAAAGGTAAGAATGATTCCCAGAGAGAGAGAAATAGGGTAATCAAGAAAACATACCCATTTGGGAATGAGTGGAGTTTAAATATTATTATTTCAATCACGTTCTTTCTTGTGTAATATATAAGTAAACAAGACAGTTATAAGCATTTAATGCTAAATATTATTAAGTTAACTTCATCTTGAAAAAATACAAATAATGCATTACTGAGTGCATTTCTACTTTTTTAAAGAAGTTATCGTGTCTACATGAAGCACCCTTCTCTCACTACATGCGTGCAAGTGTGTATGCGTGTCTAATCAGATCGAAATTATCAACTTTAGAAATTTGTCAAATATGCAATTTCTAGTAATTACAATTACAATTTACAGAAGCACACCTATTTATACATTTTCCAATTTATTTTTTGTAGAAAATTGTATACATTTTGTTAAAAATATGGCTTAGCATTTAATTTAATCTCATCTACTCCCATTATAAAAGTCGAGACCTGCCCTTACTAATTTTATCCAGGTCAGGTAATCATGGCACTAAAAAGTTTAATAATACATTTGTGTTACCACTTAATAAATTATTCCATCTGTGATATACTGACTTACAGTATAACATCCTTAAAAGTAAAACCCCTGTGATATTATTTACAAATCACTCTGTTAGTAACTTTTTGGCTTTATGATACCAAAGTTGAACAAAATAAAAGTGATGTGTTATAATATTTATTTCCAGCAAAAAGCATTAGAAAATACCATTTCAGAGAACCTCGGAATAAATGAATCATCACTAAAATTAGAGAAGTAATTTTTGTAGTACCTTTATTTGTTTGAAAACTTAATTAGTTTGAGCCAGAAAATTACACAGTTTTGAAGTGTACCTTTGTTTGAAAACTTAATTAGTTTGAGACAGAAAATTATACAGTTGTACGCTTCTGAAAGGAAGGCATGTTTAATATTAGAGAGAATGTATTGAAGCAGCATGGGCCTGATAGGAAGAAGGGAATGATTTTTTTATACGGAGAGCAGCCCCCATTGATGGTAAGGGATATTTTAATATGCTGATGAGCTAGGTATTTGTATATTCCAATTTTATAGACAAAACAGAAATCTGGGGATTTTTTTAAATCAGTTGCCTAAATTGCACACACAAAGGATCTGTAGAAAGACCAACACTGGGCATGTTAGGGGGGCCAGGAACACTGGGTCCCAGCTCCTGAATGGCTCCCTCTGAGGCCGCACACTGACAGGCTCTGAATAGAGCCGCTACCCGGGATGCCAGAAAGAGGAGACGGTCTGCAAGGGTAGGAAGCAACCAGAGGGCTGAAATAACCATCTGCTCCCGTTTACATTATACTGCTGATTGTATTTTGACATTTTGACTTATTTTCTTCTTGAGTATGCTAATTTCAATTGTTAGAGTAGTGCTGACAATACATCATTAAGTATCATTTAATTTAGCCTCCTTGGCCATCAAGTTATTTTGGGGATGAATGACCAGCAGCTAACAGTTATGTTGTACTGATGTTTTAACATACGACAGGATGTTGGATATAATGCAGATATGGACTGGGTGCCATTTGAATGTGGTTTTATGTTCATTTACAGATGGGATCACAGAAGAGCAGGACCAAGGGAAGTATATATAGGAAGTAATTCCAGTGTAAAAGGCCTCAGTTGTACTGTGGCTTGTATTTTGTAAGGAATCTTAATGTAACCAAAAATAGCATTGGAATGTCATTTAATATTATCAAAGAATAACTTAATTTTGCTTGGAAATCAACACAATTTAGATGCATCCTTGACAAAATCTTTTAAAGTAACTGAAAAATGAGTTTTTGTATAACTGAATGAGATATATAAAAGTTAATATGCCCTTAAAATACAAATGGGAGAGCACTTTAAGGTTTCACCTTCCTCAATGAATGGGTGATTAAAAGGGAATCAGTACTCTTTTCATAAATGATTATAATACTGCACAAAATTATCAAGACAGTGATTTTCAGGAAATTTGAGAGAAAGAGAACTACGAAGTGAGTCCATGCTTACTGTGTTTGTTTATGTGTTTGGAGGGCTTTTTGTATATTTTGTTTTTGTTGTAAATGGAAGATAATGTCTAAATTGCAAGGGGCTTAAGCTCAACCAAAGTAAGATAGCTTCACTGAGGCAAAGTGACGGAAATCAGAGTTCTGGGTTACAAAAGAAGCTGGAGACAAGACTCCCTGAAGAAGGGAATGATGTAAAGAGGTAGACTAGAAATCTCTGCGGAGGGATTTTTAGATCTTTAGCTGGTGGCTGAGTTGAAGATATGCAAAGAGAGCGCTCCAGAGGCTGCCCAGAGAGCGCATGCCCAGGACAGAGCAGACAGGGGATGGCAACCAATGCTGAAGAAGCTGGACGTCAGGACAGAAGTTTATTATGTTGTCAGGTGGTTTGTTTTTTTACCTATTAATTATATGCCAATAATGCTTGGCAAGCAATCTAGTGGAAGACATACTTTAGAGGTAAAGGATGAGAATGAATTAATCACACCAAGCATAAGAAATGGTCTATTAAAAATATAGACAGGTTGAAAATAAAAAGATGATGCAAAATATATTATTCAAACATAAACTTGAGAAACTCGGTGTGGCTATCTTACTATGAAACAAAGCTAACTTCAGGGCAGAGAAAGTTGTTTTGTAATGATAAAATAGTCAATCAGGAAGAAATAAGTGTAAATGTGCGCAGCATACTTAGCATAAGGAAAATACTAAAAGAAAAATTAGCAGGGATAGAGGAAGAAATAATTACAGTTAGGGATGTTAACACAAGTCTCCCAGAACTTGGGCGGCTCCTGTGGCTCAGTCGGTAAGGCGCCAGCCCCATATACCGAGGGTGGCAGGTTCAAACCCGGCCCCGGCTGAACTGCAACCAAAAAATAACCGGGCGTTGTGGTGGGCACCTGTAGTCCCAGCTACTCGGGAGGCTGAGGCAAGAGAATCGCTTAAGCCCAGGAGTTGGAGGTTGCTGTGAGCTGTGTGATGCTATGGCACTCTACCGAGGGCCATAAAGTGAGACTCTGTCTCTACCAAAAAAAAAAAAAAAAAGTCTCCCAGAACTTGAAAGAAGTAGACAGAATTATTAGAAAGAATGCAGAAGACCCGATAACCATGAACTAATTAATTTACAGAACTCATCCTATCAAATAACTGAGGAACACGTATTTTTAAAGACTATATTAAATATTAACCAAAATAGATCATATGCTGGGACATAAGAGAAAGCTCGATCTATTTCAAAGGAAGGAATTTCACAGAGCTCTATGCATACTTGCCTACTACACCTGAATTAAACTGTAAGTCCCCAACAACAAAATGCCTAAAAATTCCCCAAATATTAGAAGTTAAATAACAGGCTGTTGACCAGGCATGGGAGCTCATGTCTGCAATTCCAGCATTCTGGGAGGCCTTAGTGTAAATATTGCTTACACTCAGGAATTGGAGACCAGCCTGAGCAAGAATGAGAACCCATCACTACTAAAACTAGAAAAAAAATTAGCTGGGCATTGTGGTGCACACCTGTAGCCCCAGTTACGTGGGAGGCTGAGACAGGAGGATGGCTTGAACCTAGGAGTCTGAGGTTGCTATGAGAAAGGCTGATACCACAGCACTCTAGCCTGGGCAAAGAGTGAGACTCTATCTCAAAAATAAATAAATGACATGCTGTTATGAACAACCGATGAACAAAATATCAAATTCACTAAAAAAAAAATTAAAATTATTTGAATTCCTTATGATAAAAATACATCATATTATACCTTACAGGAAGAAGTTTAAGTAATGCTTATAGGGAAACATATTTTCAATGCCTGTATTATTTGAGCTCTGAAAAAACTATATATTCTCCCTTCTAGGATCCCTCTATTTTTTAGTATTGGGTTAAAAATCCTAGAGAATGCAATAACAAAATTAAAAATAAGAAACAACTAACAAATATTAGAAATAAAGAAGCCACTTGTCCACCACAATTTACACAAAATTTTTTTCCCTACATATAGAGATAAAAAAGTGACAAAAATTTCCCTACATATAGATCTATAAAAGTGACATTTTATAAGTAAAATTAGCAAGATTGCATGACATGAGGCCAATATAAATGTCAGTTTTGTTTCTAGATATTAGCAAACAAATACATCTGAAAATGAAATTTAAAAGTATGTAACATGTTTAAGGATCAAAAAGTATATGAAAGACTGCTACACATAAATCTAAGAAAACTAGAAAGGGAAAGACATTAATGAACCTAAAACAAAGTTAAGATAACCAGTCTCTTCAAGCTAACCAATGAAAAGCTAGTTCTAATCTTTACAACCTAAAATAGACATAACATTCTTTTTCAAATTAAAAAATTTGCTTTTGCAAAGTGTATCAAAATATTTAATTTTAAGTCATACTTTGTAGATGTATGACTGAAAACCCTCTGAAATTGGTATAAGAATAGACATTATATGTAACATTTAATGGGAAAAATAAAGTATTCTCTATCATAGCCACAAATATATGATGAATTGATTTCAAGAAAGTTGCCCAGGTAATTCAATAAACAAAGATCTTTTTAATGATTGATGATAGAATATATAAATATTTTTATTGGATAAAACAAACCTCAACCCTTACTTAAGAAGTTCACAGATATTAATTTATATATATATGGACCACAATGTAAAAAACTAAAACCATAAAGCAAACACACAAACAAACAAAAAAACCCCCACAAAACACATTTTCACAAATTGTGGTGTATGAAAAGATATGTTAGACAAGAGAGAAATAAATTAATAAATTTAGTTTCACTGAAATTAAAAATTCTGCTCTTCAAAATATTAAGAAAGCATTATAAAAAACATTTTAAAAATTAAAAATCAAAATATAGACTAGGAGGAAATTTGTCAAAATGAGTAAGATCTGTATCCTAAATATGTAAGACTCTTATATTTCAATCATAATTAAATCTAGTAAAAAAATTGGCAAGAGACTTAAGCACTTCAGGATGGAACATTTACAAATGACCAGTGAGTGTGTAAAAAGATGCTTCAGACCATCAGCCACCAGAGATGCAAAGCGGACTCACAACACACGGCCACCAGAAGCGACATATTTCCAGGTGTTGCTGAGGCTACGAAACTTATGAGACTGCAGAACATCTTAGCAGTATAAAGTTCTGGGAGTATAAAGTTCTCAAATAAAGAAAATAGCTGGATAGTTTCTTACAAAGATAAATGTGGGATGATATACGTTCCCGCCACTTTTCTCCTAGTTATTTTACTGAAAAGAAAAACAAGTATCAGCAAAGGCTTTCTGTAAAAATATTGCCTGGCTTTTCCATCATTCTCCTTAGAAAGAAACAACCTATAGGGGATGGATGAACAGTGGTATCATCTCTCAAGGAAAATAGTACCCCTGCACTGAGTAACACATGATCTCCTGACACATACAACACAGGTGAATTCAAAATTCAATTCATCAGCACAAAAGAAGCCAGATACAAGACTCCATCCCATTCGATTCCAATAATACGAAGTTCTAGAAAAGGTAAAACTAATCTATGATAAAAATATACTCAGTGGTTGACTGGGGATGAGGAATAAGACTACAAAGACACAGAGGGAGTTTTCTAAGACAGTGAAATTATGATTTATTTTGATGTGCTGGTATTTAACAGCTTGCATATGTTTTTCAAATCTTATTGATCTTCAAGTGTAGGTATGTACATTACTGTATTCAAGTACAGTTCAGTAAAATTTATAAATAGCAGGCATAGATTTACTATTTAAGAAGAAGACTAATTGGTTAAAACATTTTGAACCATGAACTTGAAAACTCAATTTGCTGAATGATAAATATAGCTCCAGTTCTGCATTTTACGTTCTTAATGAGCTATTTGGGGGCTCTGGGGAAGTACAGAGAGGAGACTTTCTCAACCTTGGCATTATTAACATTTTGGAATAAATTATTATTTGTTGTGGAGTGCTGTTCTGTGATTTTAGCAGTTTATTTTATTTATTTATTTTTTATTTTTTTATTGTTAAATCATAGCTGTGTACATTAGTGTAATCAAGGAGTACAATGCGATGGTTTCATATACAATCTGAAATATTTTCATCAAACTGTTCAACGTAGCCTTCATGGCATTTTCTTAGTTATTGTATGTAGACATTTGTATTCTGCCTTCAGTAAGTTTCGCCTGTACCCATTTTACAAAGGGCTCCAGATATTGGTAAGTCTCCCCTGGGGTAGAGGAAAGGGGCCTCGGGTGAAAATCACCACCTTTGAAAGCCAAAGAATTGGAACACCTATAATACAGCGGCAGATGGATTTCCAAACACGGCAGTTACCTACTTTGTCTCACTGGAGTTCCCTTGGCCACTCCGTGTCTCTATGTTTAGTTACACATATACTTTGATAAAAGACGATGAGTGCCAGGAGTTATCATTACGTTTGCCATCAAGTCAGCTATTAGTACGTAGGATGTATCGTTATTTCTATTGAACTGTGAAAATATGGACTATAAAGAAAATCACTTACTAAATACGTTGTTACAGCCTCACAAGTTTACAAATTTACTTTAACCCTTTGTGGTTTATAATCTCTATTATATACAGTTATGATTGTAATTAACATGTTAGCCTTTATCTCTTTTTAATTATTATACATTATTTATAGAAGAAGTACTATATTGCGATTCAATTATTTATTCTATTCAGTGTCAAAAGCTGTGTGTGCCGTAAAGAAGATATTTAGAACATCTCGGTGCTCCCCATTGTGACACGAGAAAACATACTATAAATTCCTTAGTGATTTCAACATGCAAAAGATGAAACCCTTTGGAAATTTCAGGCATCAAGGACTTTAATAAATGTGTATATTTAATTATTTGCAATCTCCAGAATTTTAAGAAAGAATTAAAACCATGCAAATCATTCCGTATGGATTCAGTTTCTAGGGAGAGAACAGAATGAGACAGAAGTAATTCTAATGATGCTCTAAAATTGTTATGATCCTTCTTTTCTTGAGTGGAAATTTAGGCTGATGTTGAGAAAGCACACTGGACAACTAAGTTCATGAACTTATCCTGGAAAGGGTGCAAAATAACTCATTGCCAACTATCACATCTTCCAGGTACTCTGCTTGGGAAGCTATAACTGATGCCAGCACCCAGTCCAGCCTGCAAAGCAATTTTGGAACTCCTTTTCTGCAATGGCTATCAGAGCTGTCATCCTATGATGTCTGACAAATAAGGTTATGAACTCATCATACCTTATTGCTAAATATATGGCACATTATTCAACTATGGTCACTTTCAAAGCAGTCTTCTTGGCCATATGGTGGCTGCAGTGATATTCAGCAATGGGGTATGTAGCATTTTTTTCTAGGATGAGTTCATGGAATTAATTTTTAACCTCTTAAAATATTTCATAGCTATGTATAATAACCCACATATCTAAAACAAACAATAAACTTACAAATTTTGCTCACACCATCTTTTGCCAACTCTCATTTAATATTAGTCAAATATCTGTGAAGTACCATAAACACTCATTTTAGTACTTCACCGCATATAACAACAAAATGACAGTTTTTGTTTCTAGAACTTGTTTAGTTGAGGAAGATAAGCTTACAGTGAACTTTAGGATATAGACAAGTTACCATAAATAGCTTCTGTGAGAGTGAAAGAGGTTTGAAGAAGTTGCAACTCTGGGAATTAAAGATATGCTGTATGAGACATGTAAAAAACAGGACTATGCCATTAAAGAGGTGAGGGTAGGTGTTCTAAACAGGACCCATGGCAAGGACAAAGCACTCCAGTGCGGTTAAGATTGGAACCTTTGTCATTAGAGAGATAACCGGCTTACCCAGAAATCAGTTGCTGTTGGGGTATGTGGGTTGCAGCAAGATTATAGAAGACCCCTTAATGTTAGGTGGAAGAATTCAAATTTTATACACACTAGATAAGCATTAAACAACATAGATAAGAATTACGTCTTACAACTGATATTGTAAAAATATACATACAGTAACATAAGGGTACAAGGAATTCCAAACAGGGGGCAGCAAAGGAAACCAAAAAGCAATATTATCATCAGCACTGTGTTTAATTATAAAAGGCAGTGTGAGTGGGCAGTGCCTGTGGCTCAGTGAGTAGGGCGCCGGCCCCATATACCAAGAGTGGCAGGTTCAAACCCAGCCCCAGCCAAACTGCAGCAACAACAACAACAACAAAAAAAAATAGTTGGGCCTTGTAGTGGGTGCCTGTAGATCCAGCTACTTGGGAGGCTGAGACATGAGAATCACCCAAACTTAAGAGCTGGAGGTTGCTGTGAGCTGCAATGCCACAGCACTCTACTGAGGGCAACAGAATGAGACTCTGTCTCTAAAAAATAAAATAAATAAATAAATAAATTTTAAAAATACAGTATGAGCAATGGATTACTGCATCAAGTGATTGATATAAGTAATCCTTACAAAAATAAATTTATGAATTTCTCTACATTTTATTATTTCATAGGTACAAACTATTCTGATGCATTAAAAATTATTTTTGAGGGCAGCGCCTGTGGCTCAAGGGGTAGGGCGCTGGTCCCATATGCCGGAGGTGGCGGGTTCAAACCCAGCCCTGGCCAAAAACCACAAAAAAAAATAATAATAATATTTTTGAGTTATAAATGTAGTTTTAAAGAAAGAATTTTATTTCCTATAGATGTGTGCATACATTAAGGAAATATATTCCAAATGGCTATTTTCTTCTGACTCTTGAGGGCATATTATCACAATATTTATAACATATGATGGAAAATAGGTGTTTTTATAACGTTTCTGACCATCTCATGTCAGCCATGAGACTGGTCAAGCGACAACAGCTTAACTAAACATGAGACCCCTCATTTCTCTGGCCAAACACAAGTAATCTGAGCTCTCTGAACAAACCTATTAGCAGAAAAAAATGATAAGATGTCAAATGTGTGTTGGGTAATCTGAGGGCCCTTGGCATTGGCATCAGACCTTTTCATTTTCCTGAGCTGAGATGTGTTTCTTTCTGCCCAGGGACCACTGCGCTAAGCTTCAGAACAGAAGAAGATATGTTCTACTGTCTCCTAAATCTGTGACCATTCCACATTTACAGGTTAAACAGGGCTGCCCAATCCCTGGAGTTCTGGAGATAAGCATCTATTCCCATTCAGACTTTGGTTAACAAAGTTAAGTATTTTGAAACATTTAAAAGATGAAATAAGAAAATATGTGTCATAAGAGTTTTATGGTAATAATTTCTTTTAAGCACCAGGTGCTGGAATTGACTTATTAATAAAAAACAAAGCCAGGTTAGGTACACAGAATATAAATAATTAAAATTCTGCTGTGCTTTTTAAAAAAGTCTACATTCAAGACCACACAAAGCTAAGCAAAACCAAACAAATCAGAGAATCATTACAAAACTCAGCACTTACCCATATTTTGCAAAATTTGCCCAGCGTTTCATTATAGATCTACTCAGAATGTCCTCTGCGTTGGTGTAATGAGCTCGTCTTTCCAGAGGCAAACCAAAGACAAATTCAATTTCGTAACCATGCATCACCCCCATCCATTCCGGCCAAGGAAGTTTGGAGGATCGATGTTCAAAATAGTAGAAAAAGGCATTATTTCCCGATTCTGAAAACTTCTTGGTGAACTCCAGGGCAGGGCATATCAAATTGTAATCTCCAACCACATCATCCAAGGCCTCCCGGTAGTTTTCTGGTCTCTGATCATCTAACCAGTCTGTGTAATGAAAAAAAATAGACTCTTTTCCAAATTCACTCACTCTTGGAAAAAACAGTTGTAAACCTTCTTGAAATTCTTTCCTGGTTATGATACTGTTGTTATCTTTGCTGAAACCAGGAGCACCATAGACTAGAAAAGCCATTCCTTCATCTTTGTTAACACCCACCAAAATCTGGGTCTTTTTGAATTGTCCGAGTTGAAGCAGAGAACCTGGTGTGTCAGTGAGAAAATCGCCATCCACCACTGGACCAAAGTTGAATGACAAGGGGGCGGAAGGGGCAACAGACACTTCGTTCAGAAGAATTTCTTGGGGATCTTTACTTCGAAGACACTTTATGATCTCAGTCTCATTCTCTCTAGAGCAACCCGCTAATTTAGCTAAGGTTAGTGTTCTGTTCCTGGCTTCATAAAGAGGTGTTACCGCCCAAGCGGCGTTACAGGATCCACTTTGCAAAATGGCTCTGGTGAACAACGGGTGGCTTTTCAGAGACAGCAAATGAAAGCTAACTGAAGCTGCCCCTGCACTTTCTCCAAAGATTGTCACACTTTTCGGATTTCCTCCAAAGGCTGCTATATGTTTTTGGACCCAGTGAAGTGCCATCTGTTGGTCAAATAAACCCATGTTCCCTGGTGCCTCAGGATTTCCTGGTAAAGCTAAGAATCCGAGGGCACCCACCCTATAGTTCATTGAAACTACAATAACTCTTTCAGTACGAGCTAGAAATTTTCCATTATAACTATGTAAAGAGGATGTCCCAGATTGAAACCCACCACCATAAATCCAGACCATGACGGTGGCGTTTTTGGGTTTAGGCACTGGACTCCAGACATTCAAATATAAACAGTCTTCACTGAGATTAGTATTTGGGTTCCACATCTCAGACCCAGGAAAGCCTGGAAAACTCTGATCTATGATTCGAAAGCAAGAATTTGCGTATTTTGTAGCATTCCAAACCTCAGACCACTTGGTCAGGGCTTGTGGCTTTTTGAATCGAAGTGGACCAAGAGGGGGCTGTGCATAGGGAATCCCGAGAAAGGCTGTTACCACGCCACCAAGAACTGGCAAGCTCATCCCTCGCACTTTTCCATTTCTGGTTGTAATTATGATGTCATCTTCATTTTTGGGATTTCCCAATAAGCACGCAGAGCAGAAGACACCACAAGATAAATCTGATGGATGTAACTGTGCCCCGGCCATGCATACTGATTTCTGAAAGAGAGGTAAGTAGGAAGTTTTATCACCCTCTTGTGTTTAGTATCATACTTTATGGCTGATAATGAACTAAAAGGTAGTAGTTATTTTGAATACTAAAAATTAGGAAAACACATAAATTAGCCACTGGTAGAAAGGTCCATCTAGAAAAAAGTAGACAACAGTTGAAGAAATTTCAGTTTTCAATTTAGAAATGAGACAAGTGACATGGATAGTAGAAAATATTTCATTGTGGAGATATTTATCACCCAACATCTGTAAAGAAGAACTCATCGTTTAAAGAAAAAGTGCAAAGTGACAAGAACGCTGCCACTACAAAAAGCAAGACTCAGAATAAATACCAATTTCCCAAAAATTTACCAACCATGAGGAGCTTCTCTACCTGAGTTACAAGGACAATGGCAAGAATCTTTAACTGGTATGAATGAAAGATAATCGTGGCTTAAAGTTTTTCTGCATTCTGAGTGTAGTCAGTGCATAGGTGTGACAGTAATTTGTTAACTGATTAAAGTATGTGCAGCCAGTGAAGATAGATGTGTCAGCATGGTCAGAGCACTTGTACTTTTATGGGGACAAAATGAATGAAATGTCAGGATCCAAGCTGAGAAACTGTGGATACAAGTGGAGGAAGCAAAAGTAAATTGTTTGCGTTGTAAAATCATAAGTGTTTTCTATT
Source organism: Nycticebus coucang (assembly GCF_027406575.1). Taxonomy (NCBI): domain Eukaryota; kingdom Metazoa; phylum Chordata; class Mammalia; order Primates; family Lorisidae; genus Nycticebus; species Nycticebus coucang. The sequence continues at coordinate 509,566 of NW_026515579.1, forward strand.
TTTATTAGATAATATTTATTTGATAACATAAAGAGGCTATTAGGGGAAATTAAGGTTTTATCAAAAAATTATAATGCAGATCTGAGTTTCTTTTAAATAACAAACAATTTTAATAAGATTCTGGAACTCCATTTGACAAAGAGGGACAAAATGTAATGCTTTTTATTTGTTTATTTATTTATTTTTTGAGGCAGAGTCTCACTATGTCACCCTCAGTAGAGTGCTGTGAGGTCACAGCTCACAGCAAACTCAAACTCACAGCAAACTCACAGAAAACTCAATCCCTTGCCTCAGCCTCCCAAATAGCTTGGACTACAGGCATCCACCACAAGGCCCGGCTATTTTTTGGTTGTCGTCGTCATTGTCGTTTGGCAGGCCCAGGCTGGGTTCAAACCCGCCAGCTCTGGTGCATGTGGCTGGCACCCTACCCATTGAGCCACAGGTGCTGAGCCAATACAAGTCATTTAAAAGAACTAACATTTTCATGTAACTGGAAGAAACCCAATTAAAATAGACACGAATACTGATTCTCATCCACAAAAAAAAATAGCAAAGGTCCACAAATATACAAAATCATTCCATTATTGTCTTTTCAGATGCTATAATCATAAATCCAAGCAAGAAACTAATCCCATGTGCACCAACATCTGTATTAGCTGTTTGTTTGTTTAATTTAGACTGTCTTATAAGGCAGAGATAAGAAATTATCATGATACCTATATCCTAGAACTAGAATATTCAAATTTTAAATCAGCTTCATTTGCCAATACTCATAGGATACCTTGTGATCAAGAAGAATTTTTCATATTTCAATCAACTAATCCATGGTGTATAGCACTTTTTCGGGGCTGGAAATCTAGTGGATATACCTATATCTAGGTCTATATTTAATTGTATCAATATTCATATCTATGCAAATATATTTATATGTAAAATGATGGCTATAATATTTATCAATCAAGTCACAATATTATTTTTTATTCTCAATTTTGATGCAATTGGATATGTAAATAAGATCAGTAAAATATCAAAGTATATGCTATTTTAACATTATTTCTATATTCATAAAATGTAGGTATTATTGTAATAAATGTTGTTGTACCACCATGCATTGCTTGAAGATAGGGATACATTCTAAGAAATCATCATTAAGCTATTTTCTCACCGTGAGAACGAACTTACATAAGGGTATTGGGTATAACCTACTACACCTCACCCTACCTGGTATGTGGGTCTATTGCTTGTAGGCTAGAAATCTGTACAGCATGTTACTATACTGAAGATTATTGGCAAGTGTAACACGATGGTAAGTGTAAAGTATATCTAAACCTATCTAACCATAGAAAAGTTGCGATGAAAACAGAAAATAGGGTGGATTGTTGACCAAAATGTCATTATGCAGGGCATTGCTATATTAGAAATAATATTAAATAAGTAAACTCAACCAATGATTTAAAGCACTCTAAAACCTAATATTTTATTCATTTATTTATTTATTTATTTTATTATTATTATTTTTTTTTGTAGAGACAGAGTCTCACTGTACCGCCCTCGGGTAGAGTGCCATGACATCACACGGCTCACAGCAACCTCTAACTCTTGGGCTTAGGCGATTCTCTTGCCTCAGCCTCCCGAGCAGCTGGGACTACAGGCACCCGCTACAACGCCCGGCTATTCTTTTGGTTGCGGTTTGGCCGGGGCCGGGTTTGAACCCCCTACTCTCGGTATATGGGGCCGGCGCCTTACTGACCCAGCCACAGGCGCCGCCCTCGCCCGGCTATTTTTTTTGTTGCAGTTTGGCCGGGGCTGAGTTTGAACCCGCCACCCTACTCATATGGGGCATATGGGGCCAGCATATGGGGCCGGCGCCCTACTCACTGAACCAAAGGCGCTTATTTTTTGAGATAGGGTCTTGCTCTGTTCCCCGGTATAGAGTGCCGTAGCAGCGTGACTGCTTACTGCAGCCTCGCAGTCCGGAGTCAACGTGATACTCCTGCTTCAGCCTCCCACATACCTGGGATTACGGGAACATCCCACCATCCCCATCTAATTTTCCTACATTTTGTAGAGATGCGGTCTCACTCTTGGTCATGCTGGTCTCAAACTCTAGGCCTCAATCCATTATCCGGCTTCAGCCTCCCAAAGTGCTAGGATTATAGGCGTGAGCCATGGTGACTAATCTAATGAAAATTTTCATTTCTGACGTAATAGTTTCGGAAACACTGCTTTTACTACAATGCTTCCCCCATCCCTGATAATTACTAAATCTTTCTCTTAAGTGGAAGTGGGCATTTGTAGAAAAAGTAGTAGAATGGATTTTTTTTCTTTGTAAAAATCTTTCTTTGGAAGGAAAAAAAAGAATACAATACCAAGTTGGTTTGCTGTAAGCTGCAGTATAATAAATTATTTGCTGCCCTCCAGTTTATAATTGTTCCTCTTTGTCTAGCCCAATCAGTTTTATTCTGAGTCTAAACTAAGGCACGTGTCATTTATTTTTTTCTCCCTTTTTTAAACATATTATTTTGTCTTTGAGAAACAAACATTAAATTTTTGGCCTCTGTACCTTTTGATATACAAATAGTTTGTTAATTTTATCGCAAAGCCTGTAGTATAATTACTACCAAAATATATTTGTTTTGTGTGCAGTCAGTAAGTGTCTTAATTTTCATTGCTTAAGTTTTAAAACAACTGGTATAACATTTAAAAGTTTATAGCATCATTCTCATGTCACTTTGACTTAATAACCATGTCTTACATGCTTTTATTTATACTTTGTGCAGCATAGGTCTCAATGTTATATGACAGTAATTATATAAATTAAAATTTTAATTTTTCAGTAGTGATATCTGAGTTATCACCTTGTAAATAATGTAATTAGTAACATTCAACAATGCATGCTTATAAGCTGGTATAACATCTAAAAGCATGCGTTCATTGCAAAAGTGATAATATACTTTCAACCCACATGTACCTGTTGCAGTGTTATACACCATAATATTAAATCTGTAATTCAATATGAAAATAAGTACATGTCCACATATTCCCTGTTAATATATGCTACTATGTTATATTAACATTACACAGCAATACTTTATTTAAATAAGCATCACACTGTCCTTTTCATAATCTGATATTCTCTCTTCTAACATGTTACTCTGTACCTTTTTCCATTAAAGACTTTATAAGTTTCAACATGTTTATCATATAATTAAATAATCAAAAGATAAATGAAAAAGGGGACTAAGAATGTTGTTAGTCTATATATCAAAATCTTTATTAATTATTAAATCATGTAATAAGACTTCATTGTTTTTCCTTCCATAAATGTCAATGGGCTACTGCACATTAAATAAACAATTAAAATCTGAAATTATGTAACATGTTTATAATAATGAATGGGGAAATTTTTTCCTACCAAGTTCAACTGGGTATCTGAATGTAGATCATTTAGCTTATTAAAATAGTATTTAATATTTGAAAGAAAGGTGGGAATTTTGTTTATAATGCCAAAAGAGAATAAATGATGCGAATGGGAGGGAAAAAAGCTGAAGAATAAATAAATACTATCATGTTTCAAGTTTATCAAATGCGCCAGGATATAAATGTTTCCCGCAATTTGTGGAAACTCTAAACTTTCAAAAATATAACTTTTAATATAAAACCTTAACTAAATTTTGAAAGAAGTATCAAAATTACCCAATTTAAAAAATAATTGCACAATATTATGATTGTGTGTGCTAAAATAATTGATTAAAGAGCTATTTATTTGTCACTTGTGGATAGTAATCAAATTTTCAAAATAGTGGGTCAGATGGGAATTTCTTTAAGGATGCTCAAAAAATATTCAGAATAGTTTTTCTCTGAGCATAGAGTAATTTTATTGTCTTTTAATAAGTCACTACAAAAATGCATTTTTCTACTTAAAAATAAATCCTTTTCAAATGATAGAGAAAGAACTATTTAGAAAATACTTAGCCGGGCGTTGTGGCGGGCGCCTGTGGTCCCAGCTGCTGGGGAGGCTGAGGCAGGAGAATCGCTTAAGCCCAGGAGTTGGAGGTTGCTGTGAGCTGCGTAAGGCCACGCACTCTGCCGAGGGCCATAAAGTGAGACTCTGTCTCTACAAAAAAAAAAAAAAAAAAGAAAAAAGAAAATACTGACATGATCTAGAATAAGCACCACTAAATGTACTTGGTCAAATTAAAAAATTAAGTCTTTATAACAAAGCCAAAATACTTTTTTCATTGTGGCAAGCTAAATAGGATATTGAGGAAGTCTGGCTTTCAGGGACCCTACCAGAAGGAAGGACCCCGGTAGAAGACATTACTTAAGGCATGAGAAGCATCAGTCTGTATCTGGCTAGTCAGGAAGGACATTCACAAACTCATATCCTGTGAATAGTTCATATATTAATTACTAATATTAGAGTCTTGGGTCTTCATTGAAAGATGACTCTGCTTTGGGGTCAATACTTATTCAAGTACAATTCTCTAACATCTCAGAGAGTCTAGTGTTGAGAAGAATAAGCAGGTTTTGTGAAGAAAGTATCAAAATAAAAATACATAATTTAAATTTCTATTATAGTTACAGAAATGAATCAAAGCAGGAACAAATTTGTAGATAAGACATGACTTATGAAGATGTTATTAGTTTATACTTTATAAAAATGAAATATAGAGTAAATTTGAAGTATATTTTTATAATTAAAGAAGCAGGATTATTGCGAACAACAAAATAAAATCTAGGAGAATGAAACAGAAATTTGGAAATCCAGGAAGAAGATTTAAGTAGCATCCAAACACCTGTTATTTCATATCCAAAGATAATTCTAAAAATTTTCATTTAAATTACAAAGTTGCATTTTAAAAGCTTATGCTTTTTATTGAACAAAAGAACTATTTAAATAAGTGAACTTTAATTTTATTTGTCATAACGCTGAGGTAATTTATGTTAAGGCATTAGATAGTAACTCTTAATTGCATTTATTACCATGAAACATAGTCATAAAAATGTAGAAAATGTACTAATACATTAAAAAACATAAATCATAAACAAAATCTCTTTGCTCATATTTCAGGTTTCTCTTAATCACTCATGCATTTTATACCCTTTAATTCTTAATTGTTGGTTAAACTGGAACCAATGTCTTCAAAATAATGGCAGGTACAGGATGAGCAAAGAGTCAATATTTGCTTATTTCTATAATAACAAAACTAACAGCGAATGTATGATATTTTGTTCCTCTTTTAAGACACATTTGTAAAGAAAGAGAAAAAAGGGCAGAGAGGATAAGTTTGTAAATCAAGTTAGGAAATAAATTTTCCTTTTACATGAAAGAAACTGACGTTTTATTTGTCAATTTGTTTTGTTAAAGTTCCAAAAGACAAAATGTTGATTTAGTAAGTACCCTGCTCGGCCAAACAACAAGAAAGTCATTAATTTCATGCTACTTAAAAAATAAAGATAAAAAGGAAAGAAAAGTACAGCAATGCTGGTGAAAGACTACTTCTGATGCTCTTTTAGGGAGGGATTCACTAAACAATGCATTTAAGAGTAAAACAGTATAAATCGTTTTCCCTTAGAAAGCGCAGCAAGAATGTACCTCACAGATTCCACAAGTGCCACAGTCTCTCTACAAAGTTTAACAAATTCATGACTTGCTCAGCGCTTCAGGGAATTCGGTCTGCAGTCCCAGAGTATCAGGCAGAGATGGTGCAGCTGCCTGCTTGCTTCCTCTGTCGGGTCTGCAAGCTCAGGGGCTCAACCCCACAGAGCACCCAAGGGACACAGTAGGCACTGAAGGGAACACGCTCCTTCCAGAGAACCTGGGTCGTTACAGGAGGGTGCAAAATCTGAGCAACTTACCCAACTCTGCCACAAAGATGATAAAGTTTGCAAGGAATCAAAATCGTGGAATACTTCAGAGAACTGCAGGACACAGCTGCTGCTGCAGCCTGTAAATTGGACAGCCCTGATACTGCAATCAACTGTTAGTGACGTAGCTCGCGAGAGTTGGCAGCAGCGACTGGGTCTAGAGGCGGCAGATCTTGACTTTCTGACATCTGTTCCGAGGCTGATGGTCTGAACTCAGCAGTGATTCATGTACAGAAGTATTACCGGGTCGGATTAATGTTTTACAACTGCAGGTGCTCCTCTAAGAGTGAAGGAAAGATAGTTTAGCTTGTTTAACTAAAAGAAGTTGAAGTGTAACAAAAAATTCACTTTGAGGGTAAAACTATCAAAACTTTTAAGATTTTTTTTTCATTTTTCATAGAATACACATTTTTTTTCCTATCGTCTTAAGATTTAAAGATACACACTTTTTTTTCTTTCTTTTTTTTTTTTTTTTTTTTTTTGCAGTTTTTGGTCAGTGCTGGGTTTGAACCCGCCACCTCTGGCATATGGGGTTGGCGCCCTACTCCTTTGAGCCACAGGCACCGCCCTGCACACTTTTTTTTCTAAAAGTAAATGCTGTTATTGAATTAATTCCATTGTATTGTGCCAATGGTGAAGTTAGAAAAAATGGTAAAAGAGAAAATAGGAATCAAAATAATTGCACCATAGACATCAGCTGTGCAAATCCAAAGATCAGTTCTACGAACTGAATGGATGTTTCTGATATGTATCCCCTTCGGATTCCCACACCCCAGCTTTTATTTCAGTCATGTGAATGTCAGCCAGCATTGGTAATTCACTATCCTGGGGCCTTGCCAGAAGTCATGCCCAGGAAGAAGCCACAATTTTCCAGTCAAAACAAGAAAAATACAAGGAAGTCTATAAAGTAACCAAACTCCATAGAAAGGCCCACTTGTCCATTAACTGTGTTACACACGCTGCCATATGTATTTGTCTGCCAGGCTTATTTTCCTTAAAATAGACAATTGAGAAATTTAAGAACAAACAACAACAGAAAAAAACCCTTCCATTAACTCTTCAATGCTTCACTTTTCTGTGCGCTACATTCTTAATCTTTTGCAAATGTTACCTTTCACTTTTAAATCTCTCACTTTTGGGCTCACTATGAACTAATAGGGAGGCAAATATTTATAGGTAAACCCATTTTCAGTTTTTATTTTTTTCTATTTATTTTTATTTTATTTATTTATTTATTTTAGACAGAGTCTCACCATGTCACCCTGAGTAGAGTGCTGTGGCATCACAGCTCACAGCAACCTCAGACTCTTGGGCTTGAGTGTTTCTCTTGTCTCAGCTTCCTGAGTACCTGGGACTACAGGTGCCTGCCACAATGCCCGGCTATTATTTTGTTGCAGGTGTCATTGTTGTTTGGCAGGCCCAGGCCTGGTTCAAACATGCCAACCCCGGTATGTGTGGCTGGCACCCTAGCCATTCAGGCACCAAGCCATCCATTTTTGGTTTTTAGAAGCATGTTGAAATTTCAAACAAGGAAATACAAGAACTGGCTTTTGTTATAATTCTGCATTGTGGCAGTCATTATAAATGACAATTTCCAGTGGATCTCAACCTGTGGGTGGCAACCGCTTTGGACCACTGGAAAACACATCCTACATATCAGATATTTACATTATGATTCATTAACAGTAGCAAAATTACAGTTAAGAAGTAGCAACGAGGGTGGCGCCTATGGCTCAGTCGGTAAGGCGCCGGCCCCATACACCGAGGGTGGCGGGTTCAAACCCGGCCCCGGCCAAACTGCAACCAAAAAATAGCCGGGCGTTGTGGCGGGCGCCTGTAGTCCCAGCTACTCGGGAGTCTAAGGCAAGAGAATCGCGTAGGGTTGGAGGTTGCTGTGAGCTGTGTGAGGCCACGGCATTCTACCGAGGGCCATAAGTGAGACTCTGTCTCTACAAAAAAAAAAAAAAAGAAGAAGTAGCAACAAAAATAATTTTATGTTTGGGGGGTCACCACAACATGAGGAATTGTATTAAAGGATCAAAGCTCTAGGAAGCTTGAGAACCACAGATTCATACGAATGAGTTTATATTAATCAAACAAATACATGAGTTAAATATTATTAACCCCACTTTCAAATGTGAAAACTAAAGCTTATAAAGATCAGAAATTTGGTATATTTACTACCACCAGCAGCTTTTGGAAACAGGATTTTAGCCTTGATTAGTGTGACATCATTTCCTGTCAACTGTTTCCAAGATAATAGTCATTTCTGTGTTTTAAAATTATCTTTTCTGTGAAAATTGCTGCTTAGGCAGAATTGCCTTGATAATAAACTTCACAGTCACAACAATTTGTACTTGGGTTATACTTTCTGTAATAACCTATTACACAAAGTTGCAGAATACATGTCTAAAAGGGGCAAGACTTTTTAAAAGAAGTACTGACAGTTTTGCAATGGTTTTAAAATGCTGTATTTTTGTTTGAAATAGTTATTTTCATGGCCCATGTGAAAGTTCACAGGTTGAATCACATGAGTTTTGAAATCTAAATGTCAAAATTCTTCTCTTCAATATTAAATCCCCTGTATTGATTTCTATGCTAACAATGTAGTTGGTTTTATTGTCAAATCCTGCGATTGTCGAGGGATGCTTTTTTGATATTAGTGAATTCAGGAGCATGTTTTACACGCTTCTAATATTCACTCACAGCGTATAAATATTTCACAAATGCATATATACATATCTAATTTTCATCATTAAACAGAAAGATAATAAGATAATCAGTTAAAGTAGATTTTTATTTTTTATTATATGTTGTTTAAACTGCCTGATTACAAGAACTGGGGATTTGTCCCCTGCTCTTGTATTTACTTCAGGGAGCTACCTTTAGTTTTTTTACTCACAAGGTTTCTCAGCTCAGCTGCACTATCAGACGCGCCTTGGCTGCATCCTGACAGCAGGTCTCTTTCCTGTCTGGCTGGGGAGTTTCTTCCTTCCTTGTGGCTGAGCTTACAGCAGCTGCTTTGCGTCTATGGTGTCAGCATTTTCTCTTTCACATGCAGCGGGAGGATGTGGGTCACACGCAGAGAGCTGGTTTCAGGGTTACTAGGCAAGCGCTATTCCATTACCTCACAGCCTGGACGTTCAGGGATCCCGCTGCTAACGTGGAGTGTGCCTTGTAAATGATGCTGGTGAAATAGCACAAGACACTTGATACGGCGTTAACACTGTCAGCGTTTGCAATCATATATGCTAAAGCTTGGGGAGGACAGCAATCCTAGTTTGGGACCTGCAATTGTTTTCAGCTAGCCGGTCACAGTCGCTTTTGCTTTTAAAGTTTAATTATAACTCATTTACCACTGGGCAGGCTCTTGTCCAGGGGACAGCACTCAAGGATACTTGAGACAGTGTGGGAATCATCAGTCTTATACATTAGTCATCTTTGGGTGCACTATTGCCACAAAAACTTTTCTTCAATTAATTCTTCCTTTCTTATTTTTGTAAGGGCAATGTATTCTTTGAAAAACATATGGATTATAAAAGAAATTATATTTCTACATTTTACATACCGTAGAGGCCAAAGATCACTTAATAAATTACATTAAATTTCTTAAAATCTATGTACATAACCATCTATTAATTCTTGACAAAAGAAGAATAATATGCTAAAAACAAAAATTTCACAAACATAGGAAAAAATATCTATTTGGTAAGAATTGACAATTGATGTTAAAATCACTAGGTTCATGCTAGTTTGACAATGGAAACCCAGATATTTCATTGTCAGGAGAAACCAGACAGACTACAATGAATCTAAATTTCACAACTTAAGCAAGTGGTAGATTTTAGTCATGAATGGTGGACTTAGCAGACTATTCGTTACATAACATTGTCTAGTCTATGTGTAAATTTTTAATTCAAAATTTTTGTCAAGTTTTAATATATGACTTTCATTTTATATGAAAAAGACAATAAATTTAAAAAATCAAATTGTATCACATGACAAAATAAGACAATTCTTGAAAGTGAGATATTCTGTACTAGTCATTTCAACAAAATGTCACATGTAAATGACCAATCTTCAAAAACTTCATCCTACACTTCATGCTGACATGGTCTAGTAGGAAAAGTTTACCCAAAATCATGGAAAAGATTCATTGTTGTCTTAAATTATAATTTTTTACGACCAGAAACAGGCAAACCTGCCAAATTCACATTACTGAGATAATAGAAACTTCATGTACAAATGAGTTAAGGATAATAAAAAGAAAAGGAAGATAAGCTAAAGTTTGAAAAAGCTTGGGAAAAGAGATTTTTAGGTAGGGTGGAGTAAATGAACTAAGAGGCAAAAAAAAAAAAAAAAAAAAAAACTTAAACAAGGGCAGCGCCTGTGGCTCCAAGGAGAAAGACACTGGCCCCATATACTGGAGCTGGTGGGATCAAACCTGGGTCCAGCCAAAGAAAAAAAAGAAAGAAAGAAAGAAATCAACTTAAAGAAAATGATGCAGGAGGCGGAGCAAGATGGCAGCCAGTAACAACTTCCTTGCATCTGGGCAACATGAGTCTGGGGAGATAGGACTCCAGGCATCTCTGGCTGGTGGGAACTGCCTATCATCACTCCTATAAAGATACAGGGAGTCAGCGAGAGACTTCTGGACCCCAAGAGGAGGACTAAAACAGTGGAAAACCGGCAAGTGGTCGCGTGTGTTCAATCCATCTAAACCCGCCCACAACTGTAAGTTCAGTAGCAGCGAGACTGCAAACCAGAAAGGCCTTACCTGTGAACTGTTTTGATGTCCTTGGACTTGGCACTGAGTTGAACTGCCTTGGGGAAGGCCTGAGCGGGAGTGCTGAGAACTTTGGCCTTTGTCTAGGGCCCCAGTCTGAGCCGCTGAGCCAGACGGAGCTAATAGTGTTTGGCAGTGGGTCACACTGATCCATTGTCAGTGATCTGCCCTGGCAAGCTCCGCCCTCAGGGTCGCGGAGCTAGAAATGGGTGGGAGCTGGTAACCCAGCAACCAAGTAGTCTAAGGGTGGGGTTTGAGACGCCTTGCAGCCCTAACCCTCGGGGGCAGAGTGAGACCAGTTTTGGCACACTGGGTAAGTGGATAGCCGCTTCAGCAGCGATTCCAGCGAGAAAGCTGGGAAGGCTTCTGCTCAGCAAGTTTGCAAGTTCAAAGTGCCTTTTAAGTGGGCTGAGGAGAGATTTAGGGTGTCTACCTGCTGGGGTTTGAGAAATCAGCAGCCTCCAGTGTATCAGAACTGTGACTAACATCTCATACCCCAGAAGACCACGTGTTGCCCAGACAATATTCAATAACATATACAAACTGCTTTGTTTTTGGTTGTGTATTTTCTTCTTTTTTTTTTTTTTTGTTTGGTTGGTTTTTTTGTTTGTTTATTTTGACATTGCTGATGTTCTTTTGTTTTTTTAATTTCAATCTTTTCCACACAGATCCCTTTTTCTTTCTCAATTTTCCTAGTTTAATTATAATTTCCCATTGCTGCCTTTTTTAATAACTTCAACTTCATTCTTGCTAGTGTTTCTACCGATATAATTTGGATTTTCACCCAATTTTATCCCCGTAAAGTTTTCTGTTTGCTTGTTTTGGTTTGATTTATAGCATTTTTGTCTTTCCTCTCTACTTGGTGGAGGTGGGGTACTGTGTCTGATCAGGTTAGCAAAGAGCTGTTGACCTCAAGGGAACCACGCAACTGGGCACCCCCAGAAGGTGGGGATTTTAAGGTTGTGTCAAAGTACCCTACTGTACCCCTATATTGCCCTGTCTCCCTCTTTCTGTGCCTCTCTTCTTTTTGTCAATATTCCTTATACCCCCCCTCTCCTTTCTCTATCTTTCTTTTTTTCTTATCACTCGGTCCTCCTTTCTTTCATCCCCTTTTTTTGCTCTTCAACCTTCTCACCCTTCTGGTCCTGTAACCCTTAGTCCACAGGCACAAGAACTTAAAGAGCAAGAGGAAGTGAAAGGAAAATTAGGGCAAGGAAACAGATAAAAGAAATCACTCATGAGGAAGAATCAGCAGAAAACTCCAGGCAACATGAAGAACCAGTCTAGAACAACCCCACCAAGGGACCATGAGGTAGCTACTGCAGAGGATTCCACCAGTATAGAAATGTTAGGAATGACAGAAAGGGAATTTACAATACAAATGTTGAAAACAATGAAAGAAATGATGGAAACAATGAAGGAAATTGCTAATAAAGTGAAAAATAACCAAAAGGAAATCCAAAAACAGAATCAAATAAGAGATGAACCATATGAAGAATATAAAAAAGATATAGCAGACTTGAAGGAAGTGAAACAGTCAATTAGGGAACTTAAAGATACAATGGAAAGTATCAGCAACAGGTTAGACCATGCAGAAGAAAGAATTTCAGAGGTAGAAGACAAAGTTCTTGAGATAACTCAGACAGTAGAAGAAGCAGAAAAGAAGAGAGAAAAAGCAGAACGTTCACTGTCAGAATTATGGGACTTTATGAAGCGTTCCAACATACGAGTTATAGGAATTCCAGAAGGGGAAGAAGAATGCCCCAGAGGAATGGAAGCCATACTAGAGAATATTATAAAAGAAAATTTCCCAAACATCACCAAAGAGTCTGACACACTGCTTTCAGAGGGATATCGGACCCCGGGTCGCCTCAACTCTAACCGAGCTTCTCCAAGACACATTGTGATGAACCTGTCCAAAGTCAAGACAAAAGAAAAGATTCTGCAAGCTGCCAGAAGTAAGCGCCAGTTGACCTACAGGGGCAAATCCATCAGAGTTACCGCAGACTTCTCTAATGAAACTTTCCAAGCAAGAAGACAATGGTCATCTACCTTTAATCTACTTAAACAGAACAATTTTCAGCCCAGAATTCTGTACCCTGCTAAGCTAAGCTTCGAAATTGACGGAGAAATCAAATCATTTACGGATATACAAACATTGAGGAAATTCACCACAACAAGACCAGCTCTACAGGAAATACTTCAACCTGTTCTGCACACTGACCACCACAATGGATCAGCAGCAAAGTAAGAACTCAGAAATCAAAGGACAGAACCTAACCTCCACACTGATGCAAAAGATAAAACTAAGCAATGGACTCTCACCAAATAAGACGAATAGAATACTACCACACTTATCAATTATCTCAACAAATGTTAATGGCTTGAATTCCCCACTGAAGAGACATAGATTGGCTGACTGGATTAAAAAACACAAGCCATCCATTTGCTGTCTGCAAGAAACACACCTGGCTTCAAAAGACAAATTAAAGCTCCGAGTCAAGGGTTGGAAGACAATTTTTCAGGCAAATGGAATTCAGAAGAAAAGAGGAGTTGCAATCTTATTTTCAGATACATGTGGATTTCAAGCAACTAAAGTCAAAAAAGACAAAGATGGTCACTTTATATTGGTCAAGGGAAAACTACAACAAGAAGACATTTCCATTCTAAATATTTATGCACCCAATTTAAATGCTCCCAGATTCTTGAAGCAGACCTTACTCAGTCTGAGCAATATGATATCTGATAATACCATCATAACAGGGGACTTTAACACCCCTCTTACAGAGCTGGACAGATCCTCTAAACAGAAATTAAACAAAGATATAAGAGATTTAAATGAGACCCTAGAACAACTTTCCTCAGAAAGGAAATAGCAGAGGATATTAACAAATGGAAGAACATACCATGCTCATGGATGGGAAGAATCAACATTGTTAAAATGTCTATACTTCCCAAAGCAATCTACCTATTCAATGCCATTCCTATCAAAGTACCTACATCGTACTTTCAAGATTTGGAAAAAATGATTCTGCGTTTTGTATGGAACCGGAAAAAACCCCGTATAGCTAAGGCAGTACTTAGTAACAAAAATAAAGCTGGGGCATCAGCATACCACATTTTAGTCTGTACTACAAAGCCATAATGCTCAAGACAGCATGGTACTGGCACAAAAACAGAGACATAGACACTTGGAATCGAATTGAACACCAAGAAATGAAACTAACATCTTACAACCACCTAATCTTTGATAAACCAAACAAGAACTTACCTTGGGGGAAAGATTCCCTATTCAATAAATGGTGTTGGGAGAACTGGATGTCTACATGTAAAAGACTGAAACTGGACCCACACCTTTCCCCACTCACAAAAATTGATTCAAGATGGATAAAGGACTTAAATTTAAGGCATGAAACAATAAAAATCCTCCAAGAAAGCATAGGAGAAACACTGGAAGATATTGGCCTGGGGAAAGACTTCATGAAGAAGACTGCCATGGCAATTGCAACAACAACAAAAATAAACAAATGGGACTTCATTACACTGAAAAGCTTCTGTACAGCTAAGGACACAATAATCAAAGCAAAGAGACAACCTACACAATGGGAAAGGATATTTGCATATTTTCAATCAGACAAAAGCTTGATAACCAGGATCTATAGAGAACTCAAATTAATCCACATGAAAAAAGCCAACAATCCCTTATATCAATGGGCAAGAGACATAAATAGAACTTTCTCTAAAGATGACAGATGAATGGCTAAGAAACACATGAAAAAATGTTCATCATCTCTATATATTAGAGAAATGCAAATCAAAACAACCCTGAGATATCATCTAACCCCAGTGAGAATGGCCCACATCACAAAATCTCAAAACTGCAGATGCTGGCGTGGATGTGGAGAGAAGGGAACACTTTTACACTGCTGGTGGGACTGCAAACTAGTACAACCTTTCTGGAAGGAAGTATGGAGAAACCTCAAAGCACTCAAGCTACACCTCCCATTCGATCCTGCAATCCCATTACTGGGCATCTACCCAGAAGGAAAAAAATCCTTTTATCATAAGGACACTTGTACTAGACTGTTTATTGCAGCTCAATTTACCATTGCCAAAATGTGGAAACAGCCTAAATGCCCACCAACTCAGGAATGGATTAACAAGCTGTGGTATATGTATACCATGGAATACTATTCAGCTATTAAAAAAAATGGAGACTTTACATCCTTCATATTAACCTGGATGGAAGTGGAAGACATTATTCTTAGTAAAGCATCACAAAAATTGAGAAGCATGAATCCTATGTATAAAATCTTGATATGAGGACAATTAATGACAATTAAATTTATGGGGGGGGAAGCAGAAAGAGGGATGGAGGGAGGAGGGTGGGGCCTTAGTGTGTGTCACACTTTATGTGGGTAAGACATGATTGCAAGTGGGACTTTACCTAACAATTGCAATCAGTGTAACTGGCTAATTGTACCCTCAATGAATCCCCAACAATAAAAAAATAAATAAATAAATAAAAATTAAAAAAAAAATAATTGATCTGTAAACAAGAAAAGCACTGAGAAAGTGATCTGTAAACAAGAAAAGCACTGAGAAAGTTTTCAATAACAAATTCTTGAAATGACACACCAAAAAAAAAAAAAAAAAGAAAAAAGAAAATGATGCAATTGGGGAGACATGCTAAAAAGTAGAAATGTTGGGGATGTGGATACATAGTAAAGACTTACCGTGATATATTTGTGCTAAGGGATTTATCCGTCCTGAGAATCCTTGAATTTGTTAGGAGAGATGAACACTGTTTTTCAATAGTCTTGGTGCAGATGTGTGTGTGTGTGTCTGTACATACTAAAAAGACGCTGGCTGAAAAAATGTACAGGGCTGGGCTCTGAAAGAAGGAAATAAAGCAGACGTTGATTTAGTATGAAGTAAAATATCCAGCATATTAAAAATAATAAATAACCAGCTACTCGGGAGGCTGAGGCAAGAGAATCGCTTAAGCCCAGGAGTTGGAGGTTGCTATGAGCTGTGTGAGGCCACGGCACTCTACCGAGGGCCATAAAGTGAGACTCTGTCTCTACAAAAAAAAAAAAAAAATAATAATAATAATAATAAATAGAATGGTCATGCTACTGTATTAGTGAGGTGGGAAATTGTCACTTTTAACATTCTTTCTCTATTTCTATTTGAAAAATGTCCTAATTTGCATACATTTTATTTAAATAAAAAGAATCTTCTTATAAAATAAATTTGGTCAGTGTAATATCACAATTGGGAGTTACTGAGTGACTCCTGAGACAAGAATTAAAGAAGAGTAGCCAGTGGCTTCCTCTACAGCAGGATCTTACCTTCAAAACCAGGATAATCTGGCCCTGTGCCCTAAGAATTCATTTTCTTTCGGACAATTCTTCTGTCTTCTATGTTTTCTTTTTCTTTATCCTTTTGCCATATTTCCAGATACATGTCTTTCTGTTGTTTCTTTGAAACTATATTGTATTACCTCAGAATGTCTTGGCAAATACCAAAATTTAATTCCTATTTCTTGGGGAGTAGAGAGAAATAAAGTCAAAATCCCCAGTGTGTGTCTTGCTGAGAGTTACCTCTGCTGGAACTGGACTGCCAATGTGATGCCAAACAGTTTGACATTTAGCTAAGCACTGGATTGCGGGTCCATTACTGCAGTTACTAAATATAATCAGGCAAATAATAATTAATCTTTGTATGTCTTAGTACATGCTGTATCTTAACATTGTTTTTTTCAGTCTGTCTCTATTTTGTGGTTACATTCACAGCATGATTTTATCATGGAAAGGAGATTTACTCAGAGTGAATTCATGAACACACAAACCCTTATTTTGCTGCATGAGAAAGCGTCACTGTAACTGTCTCCCAGTAATAGTTCCACTTTTGACTTCCTCCTCCAACCACACAGATGGTAATTTAGCCCTTTCTGAGATCATTCTGAGATCAGGGTTTTGGCTCTGCTGAAATGATCACCATGACAAAAACAAATGGATCAGTGTTAAAAATCCCAAGCTACATGGCTGGAGGGGACAACTTACTTGTAGATTTTACAAAGTATCTTTTTTAAACACACACACACATATCTTACTTAAGTTTATGTGAAAATGGTAAAACTATGGCTGTATTAACTTCTGTAAATGTTTATGTCAGTGGACATGGAAATAACATGACGATTCTGTGATAATTAGTTTCATGCTTCAAATTTACTGGGTTAAGGCTGCAGTCCCCAACCCCTGGGACGCAGACGGGTCCTGCTCCGTGGCCTGTTAGGAACCAGGTTGCACAGCAGGAGCTGAGCAGTCGGTGAGCACCCCAACCTTCATCTGTATTTACAGCTTCTCCCCATTGCTCACAGCACCACCTGAGCTCCACCTTCTCTCAGGTCAGGTGGCATTAGATTCTCACAGGAGCACAAATGCTGCTCTCAACTGCATGTGCCAGGGACCTAGGGTGGGAGCTCCTACGAGAATCTAACTCCTGATGTTCTGAGGTAGCACTAAAGACATGAGCAACACACTTCGCATGTGACTGTCTCGTGTCACCCCAAGATAGGATCATCTAGTTGCAGGAAAACAATCTCAGAGATCTTGCTGATTCTGCATTACAGTGAGTTGCAAAATGATTTCATTATAAATTTGAATATAATAGCAATAGGAATAAAGTGCACAATAAATATAACATGCTTGAATCATCCCCAAACCATCCCCTCACCCAAGTCAATATAAAAAATTGTATTCCATAAAACTGGTCCCTGGTGCCAAAAAGGCTGGAGACTGCTGGGTTGTGGGGATCCCCCAATAGCTGGTAGAACATTATTTCTGGATATGACCATGCAGGTGTTTCTAGAAGAGATTTACATTTGAGTGGACTGAATAAATAAGATCTGCCTTCACAACCATGGGCAGGTATCATTCCAGTTCCTTCGGAGCTCACCCAAATAGAGCAAAAAGCAAGAAGGGACATTTTCTCCTTCTTTTTGAGCTGAGACATTAATACTCTGCCCTTGACCAAAGGAGCTTCTCATTTTCAACTCTGAAACTTCTATAATCCCCCACCCAATCCTCAGCCCTTCGACGCGGGATTGGAAATTATAGCACTGTTCAATTCCTCTGGATCTCAGAATTTCAGACAGACAGAATTACACTGCCAGCTTTCCTGATTCTTCAGTTTGCTATAGAATATTGTGGGACTTCTTAGCCTCTATAATCATATAAGCCAATTTTATAACAGAAGTTCAGGAAAAGGGCAAGAAAATGTTTTACTATTTGTCTCACTAAAACCCACACATTTTGGGTATTAAAATCTGTAATCCTGTGTGAAGCCAGTAATCAGAGGGACAGTAAAATGTTCTTGTTTTTTTCTAGTATTTTAAACAACAGGAGGTGGTTCAACACAATTTTCTGGACAAGGATCACAAGATCATCATCACCAGGGATAAGGATGACCTAAACCACCAATTATCCAACAGCCAAAACCCTCCTTTTAAAAACCCTTCCTTTTCTGTGTAAAGCCAAGGTGGAAGTTTTAAGGTGCTAGTCCATAGCCCTCCTCATTTTCCAGCAAATTATAAGAAGAAACTTTTCATTCTTTTTTCCTCAAACCATTTGTCCTGTTCTTAGTTCTCACAATTTGACCTTGGGAAAGAACCAAACTTTTACTCACAATTTCCACAACAAATTTTCTATCTATCTATCTCTCTATCTATCATCTCTTATTGGTTCTGTTTCTCTGTTTCACGTAGGAGACTTCAAGAGGGAATATGCATTTCTGATTTAACAATTTCATAAAATTTTATGAAAAAATCACTTGAAGTAATGCATAGAAAAGCTTCTTATAAACTTTAAAATTATGAAAAGTGCCATTTATCATCCATCCCTCTCTCTCTCACTAGAGATACTTTGTGATACCCATAACTTTCTAAAACATATTTCACTATCAAAGAAATTTATATTTTTGATACATAAAGATAAACTCAAGAGAAACAATTTGATAAAGAGATAGGTAAAACACACACACACCCCAAAGAAAAAATCACTTACTTGTTGTAGCAAAGCATAGCTAAGTTAAATCATCATAGGCAAAACAGCAAGCACTTTAAAGAATTGTTGAAGGATTAAAATGTTACAATACATAAAATTTCTGGGGTTGTGAAGATTGTTTCCTTGGCAATTAGTGCTTTTTTTTTTTTCTTTTTTTAGTTTCTGGCTAGGGCTGGATTTGAACCCACCACCTCCAGCATATGGGGCTGGTGCCCTACTCCTTTGAGCCATAGGCACCAGCCCTTATTTATTTTTATTTATTTATTTATTTATTTGTAATTAGTGATGTTTTACAGATTAATGTTGGTCAAGGTTGCACAATCAGTAAAGGAAAGAGATGCAATTTAAACCCCAAAGCCTGGGGGGTGGAGCAAGATGGTGGGTTGGAGACATCTCCTTGTCAGCTAATCATGGTGAGATGGGGAAAGTGGTCTTCAGGCACCTGTGCCTGGGGGAATCTGCACAGACTCATCATTCTGGGGGCACAGTGAAGCAGCAGGAGACTTCAGGAGCCAATGCAGAATCTGTAGCTGAGGAAAACCGATGCAGAAGGCAGGTGCTTGGTACAGTTAGAGGCTGCCCAGATGGTTGGCTCTCTCACGGAGGTCTGGGGATGGGAATGAGTTTTCCTGCAGTATTTTGGTTTGACTGGGCTTCTCACTGGAGCAGAAGATGGACTTGAAGAGTGTCCCACAGCCAGGGTTGAACATCAGGCAGGTTGGTTTTCTCATCAGCTTAGCTGCCGGCAGGGCAATGCCATTGTGGAAAGACCGCTTGCATGGGAGGATCAGTCTGCAGGGTCTTACTGCATGGCCAGGTCTGGCCGCTGAGCTCCAGTGGCCATCCTTCAAGTGAGCTGAGTGCCGCACCCCCCCTTATCCCCCAGGGAGGGCTGTTTTGTTGTCACAGGACACACTGCCTGATGGGCCTCTGGAGAAGTCTGGTGACAGCTTTGAGACTCAAGTCTCATGGGGACTAAATGCTGACAAAGCAAAGAAGCCCAGACTGAGGACAAAAGACGTTAGGAAGACAAGATCTGGTCTTCTATGCAAACAGAAAGCAGTTTCTGACCCCTATGTATGGTTTTACATTTATTATTTCTTTTTTGAATATATTATTTTTTGGTTCAGTTGTATATTTATTATTTCATTTTTACTTTTTTCAATAGCAAGGGCTACTTCATTTCCTTAAGGGTTTTCAGCCCTTTTCTTTCTTTCTTTTCTTTTATTTCTCTCTTTCTCTCTTCTGGTAGAGATTTTTGTACTTTTCTCATCTTTGTCATATACATGTTCCATACAACATTTAAGATATCACTTTGTTCCCTTTCTTTATCTTATATAATTATATTTTTAATTTTTTAACTATTTTTAATTTTTTTCTCTTCTCTGAGGGTTAGAGGACACAACATTTGTCTGGCTAGAGTGTGGGGGTCATGGCATTGGTCTGGCTCAAGGACGCCATGAGGTCATGGTCTTTTGTGTCCTTCTAGCTTTGGCCTTTGGAAAAAGGTATAGCAGTATGCTGTGACATACTGCTAATTTCTTTCTATATTTGGTGGGGTCTTGCTTTTGACCAGGCTGGTATGGAGCTCCTGACTTAGAAGGACCTGCCCAGTCTGGCACCCAAATTCCTAGAGCTGCAAGTGTAGTTAAAGCACCCCACTGAGGGCAGCACCTGTGGCTCAGTCGGTAAGGTGCCGGCCCCATATACCGAGGGTGGTGGGTTCAAACCCGGCCCCGGCCAAACTGCAACCAAAAAATGGCCGGGCATTGTGGTGGGCGCCTGTATTTCCAGCTACTCGGGAGGCTGAGGCAAGAGAATCGCTTAAGCCCAGGAGTTGGAGGTTGCTGTGAGCTGTGTGAGGCCATGGCACTCTACTGAGGGCCATAAAGTGAGACTCTGTCTCTACAAAAAAAAAAAAAAAAAAAAAAGCACCCCACTGAACACAACTATTTATCCTAACACTGTCTTTCTCTCTTGCTATCCTTTCTCTCCTTTTGTCATTTCTTTCCTTTCACCCCCTTCTTTTTTTTCTTCTTTATATTTTATTTTCTTTCTCCCTTCTTGCTCTTTACCCTTATCTTCCTTTTGACCTCATACCAAAAGACTACTTTAACACCTAAGCTCTGTCACAAGGTAATTTAAAGTGAAGTTGATAGTGAGACAGAAAAAGTAGGGGAATGAAGTGAACAAGAAGAAAATACACATGAGGAGGAACAGAAAATTTCTGGTAACATGATAAAACAAAACAGAGCCACCCCTCACAAGGTAACATGAGGTTGCTACCACAAAAGATTTGACCTATAAGGAATTAATGGAGGGGCAGCACTTATGGCTCAAAAGAGTAGGGTGCTAGCCCCATGTGCCAGAGGTGGCAGGTTCAAACCAGCCCTGGCCAAAAAGAAAAAAAAAAAAAGAAAAGAAAATAATGGAAAAGATAGAAAGAGAATATAAAAATTTAAAATATAGATAGCAAAACAATAAAGGCAATTGATGAGAAAGTGACAAAACAGAATCAAAAAAGGGATGAAAGATATGAAGAATATAGAAAAAATATGGCAGAGCTTAAGGACTAAAAGGAGTAGAAAGTGTCAATAATAGATTAGACCATGGAGTATAAAGAATCTCAGAGTTAAAGGATAAAACTCTTGAACTAACCAAGGGAGTTAAAGAGGCAGAAAAGAAGAGAGAGAAAATAGAATGTGAGAGAATTATAAGACTTCATGAAACATTCAAACATACAAATCGGGTCTTCCTGAAGGAAAAGAAGAACATCTCCAAAGAATTAAAGCCCTATCATAAATGGAGGATATCATGAATGAAAACTTCCCAAGTATCGCGAAGGATTCTGAAACATTCCTTTTGGATGAATATTGAACCATTGGTAGTCTGAATAGAGCATCTCCAAGACACATTGTCATGAAGTTGCTCAAAGTCAAGGTGAAAGAAAAAATTCTGCAAGCAGGCAGGGGTTAGTACCAATTGACCTACAGTGGCAGATTTATCAGGGTGACAGCAGACTTTTCACCTGAAAATTTCTAAGTCAGAAGAGAATGCTTAGATATCATTAACCTTCTTAAAGAAAATAATTTTCCAGCAAAGAATTCTGTGTCCTGCTAAATTAAGCTTCAAAATCATTGAAGAAATCAAATATTTTACTAGTATGCAAACACTGGAGGAAATTTGCCACAACAAGACCAGCCCTTCTGGAAATTCTTGGACCTGTTCGCCACACTGACTATCACAATTGACAAAACCCAGTTTCAACAATGGCACAAAGGATAAACTAAGCAATGGATCTTCACAAAATGAGATGAATAGAACTCCACCACACTTATCAATTCTCTCAATAAATGTTAATGGTTTGAATTCTCCACTAAAGGGGCACAGGCTGACTAGTCGAATAAAAAAAAAAAAAAAACAGCTATTCATATGCTACTGGCAGGAAACACACCTCATCTTAAAAGACAAAAAAAGACTCAGATAAAGGGTTGGAAAACAATATTGTAGGCAAATGGAAACCAGAATAGAAATGACAACTGGATGCAATTGTATTGTCAGATAAAAGTGGATTTAAAGCAACTAAAGTTGAGAAAAACAGGATGATCATGTCATACGGGTCAAGAGACCAACACATCAATAGAACTTTTCAATTCTAAATATTTATGCACCCAACTTAAATGCTCTCAGATGTATGAAAAAGACATTCATTGGTCTGAGCAATGTGATATCCTGTAACAGCATAATAGCAAGGGACTTTAACACCTCTGTGGTAAGCTGGAAAGATCCTCTAAACAAAAAATAAACAAAGATATGAGGGACTTAAATGCAATCCTAGAAAATATGGGATTAATAGACATATATAGAACACGCCATCCCAAAGCTAAGGGATATATGTTCTTCTCATCAGCCCACAAAATGTACTCCAAAATAGATCATATCCAAAGACACAAATCATACCTGTTCAACAAAACTAAATAATTAAAATTATGCCTTGTATCTTCTCAGACCATGAGGCAATAAAGGTGGAATGCAACTCCAACAAAAATTTTCATCCCCACACAAAGGCATGGAAATTAAACAACCTTATGCTGAATGATAGCTGGGTTAAGGAAGAGATAAAGTAGAAATTATTAAATTCCTCAAACTTAGCAACAATGAAGCCACAAGTTACCAAAACCTTGGGGCACTGCAAAAGGGAAATGTAAGAGGGAAATTCTTAAGAGGAAAATTTATTGCAATAGATGCATACACTCAAAAGAAAAAAAAAAGAAAGAGAGCATATCAACAATCTAGTGAATCATCTTAAGGAAATTGAAACAGAGGAACAATCCAATCCCAAACCCAGCAGAAGAAAAAAAATAAGCAAATGTAAATCAGAAACAAATAAAATTGAAAACAAAAGTGTCATTAAGAAAATCAATGAATCAAAAAGTTAGTTCTTTGAAAAGAAATAAAATTGACAAATTTGCCAGGTTACTTTAAACTGGAAAGTAAGATCTCTAATAACCTCAATCAGAAATGAAAAGGGGGAAATAACAACAGCAGAGATTATTTCTGACTACTTCCAAAACTCTATACCCAGAAATTTGACAATGTGGAGGAAATGGACCAATACTGAAATTATACCATCTTTCTAGACTTAACCAGGAAGAAACAGATATTCTGAACAGACCAGTATCAAGCACTGAGATTGAAGAAACAATAAAAAAGTTTCCAACAAACAAACAAATAAAAATCCCTGGACCAGAGAGCTTTATATCTGAATTCTGTCAAACCTTCAAAGATGAGCTTGTACTCATCCTGCAGAACCTATTCCAAAACACCGAGAAGGAAGGAAGCTTTCCTAATTGATTCTGTGAAGCAAACTTTGCCCCAATACAAAAACCAGGAAAGGACCCAACTACAAAGAGAGAAACACAGAGGCATTTCACTAATGAATATAAAATCTTAGCCAGTAGAGATTACAGGTACAGATTTAGAAAATTATACATCACAATCAAGTATCTTTCATCCCAGGGACACAAAGCTGGTTTAACATATGCAAATCCATAAATGTAATTCACAATATCAATAGAAGCAAAAACAAAGACCATATGATACTCTTAATAGATGCAGAAAAAGCATTTGATAAAATGCATCCTTTTCTAACAAGAACATTTAAGAATATAGCTACAGGTGGCACATTTCTTTCCTTTTTTTGAGACAAAGTCTCATTATGTCACCCTTGGTAGAGTGCTGTGTCATCATGGCTCACAGCAACCTGAAACTCTTGGGATTAAGCAATTCTCTTGCCTCAGCCTTTCAAGTAGCTGGGACTACAGGCACCCACCACAACATCCAACTATTTTTTGTTGCAGTTGTCATTGTTGGTTAGCTGGCCCAGGCTAGATTCCAACCTGCCAACTTTGGTGTATGTGACTGGCACTGTAACCACTGTGCTATGGTGCTGAGCCAAGTGGCACATTTCTTAAACTGATTGAAGCCATCTATGACAAATCCATAGGTGATATCCTAACAAATAGAGTAAAACTAATAGCTTTTCCACTTACAAGTGGAAACAGACAAGGATGTCCATTATCACCTTTACTATTCAACATGGTTTTGGAAGTTCTAGCCAATGAAATCAAGCAAAAAAGGATATAAATGTATCAAAATAGGAGCAAACAGGTCAAACTTTCCCTCTTTGCTGATGATATGATCTTATATTTATAAGACCCCAGAAACTCAACCACAAAACTTCTGAAAGTAATCAAGAAATACAGTAATATCTCAAGGTATAAAATCAATGTCCACAAATCAGTAACCTTTGTATATGCCAATGACATCCACGTTGAGCTAATGAAAGATATAATTCCCTTCAAAGTAGCTTCAAAGAAAATTGAATACCTAAGGATATACCTATCAAAAAGGAGAAGGACCTCTACAAAGAGAATTATGAAACCCTAAGAAAAGAAATAGCAGAAGATATCAACAAATAGAAGACCATGCCATGCTCTTGGCTGAGAAGAATCAACTTTATGAAAATATCAATTCTACCCAGAGCAATCTCCAAATTCAATGTGATCCCTAAGTAAATACCAAAATCATACTTTGAAGAATTGGAAAAAATAGTACTTGATTTTGTATGGAACCAGAACAAAACCTGTATAGCCAAGGAAATCTTTATTAACAAAACAATGCTGGTGGCATTATTTTACTAGACTTTAAGTTATATTTCAAGTCCACAATAATCAAAACAGCATGGTATTGGCACCAAAATAGAGATATAGACATTTGGAACCTAATAGAAAACAAGAGATAAAACCAGCCTCTTACAGCCATCTGATCTGTGGTAATCCAACCAAAAGCATATGCTGGGGAAATGAACACCTACCTGTTCAATAAATGGTGCTGGAAGAAATGGATAACCACATGTAAATGACTGAAATTAGAACTGTACCTTTCATCCACTTACAAAAATGGACTGCAGATGGATAAAGGATTTAAACCTAGGACATGAAACAATAAAAACACTAGAATAAAGTGTTGGAAAAACTCTTCATTATGTCAGCCCTGGTAAATGTTTTATGAAGAAGACTTTGGTGGCAATTGAAACAACAACAAAAATAAACAAATAGGAGTAAATTAAACTGAAAGGCTTTTGCACAGCTAAAGACACAATTAATATAAATAGAAAGTCTTCAGGATGGGAAAAGATATTTGTATATTATGAATCTGACAAAGACTTAATAACTAGGATTGATAGAGAACTCAAATTAATGAACAAAAGTAGAACAAACAATCCCATCCATTATTCAGGATACATAAACAGAAACTTATTTGAGGAAGACAGATGAATGGCTAAACAAACATTTGAAAAAATGCTTATTATGCCTAATCATTGGGAAAATGAAAGTGAAAACCACCCTGAGCTTAACCCAAGTGAGGTTAAGCCCACACAGCCCACATCATAATGTCCCAGAGTTGCAGGTAGGTGCTGGTGCAGGTGTGGAGAGAGAAGGACACCAACCTAGAAGAAAAAAAATGATTTTATCACAAATACATTTTGCACCAGGCTATTTATCACACTTCAATTTATAATCACCAAGATGTGGAAAGAATTTAAAAGCTCATCAACTCAGGATAGATTAACAAACTGTGGTATACAAATACCAGGGAATACTATAAAGCCGTAAGAAAATATTGTGAGTTGACATTTTTTATATTGACCTGGGTGGAGTTGAAACACATTTTCCTAGTAAAGTATCACAAAGATGTAATAACAAGTCTCCAATGTAGTCAATTTTGTTACAAAGCCAGTAGACAATCTAACATGTGCCCACATAGGAGAAAAGCGTACTTATGTTCAAAATAATGGGAGGCGGAATGTGGGAAGGGGAGATTGGCGTGTTCCCATTTAAAGGACAGAAGATAAATGGTGAATGGCACACCTTTTGGGTGTGGGAAACAACTACAAAGGGATTCTACCTAAACAATTCAAAAATTATGACCTGGTTATTTGTGCCTTCACGATATCCTGAAATTAAAAAAAAAAAAAATGTAGCCTGCAACAAAACTCCACACATTCATATTCTCTCTCTCTCTTATATAGGTATAATTGTTGTCTAAAAATTTGCACACATTTAATGTATCCAACTTGGTAAATGGTGACACCATCACAAGCAAAGTACCAATGTCGAATCATTAATCTACTCCAGGGTCTCTGTGTGTTTTGGTCAAGAATGACCACACACTGATAGCAAGGCAAGCATGAGGTGAAGTTTACTGAGCAAAGTTAGACACTTTTGTCACAGACAGAAAAGTAACAGGAGTCCTCGATTCGGGTCTGGAGTCTTATATTAGGGTCTGGAATCTTGTGTTAGGTCCAGGGGTTTTATATTAGGGTCCAGAATCTTATTTTAGGGTCTAGAGTCTTATATTAGGGTCTGGAATCTTGTATTAGGGCCTGGGTTTTATATTGCCTAAACTGCGCCCTCTTGTGCTTCAAACGTTGCTGTTGAACAACTTTCATGCACAGTTGAGAATTAGGGATCTCACTGTGACTCACTGTACCCGGGGACCTCCTGAAAGCCTCTCTGAAAGCATTCAGGGTATAAATTGCAATGTGGATTTGTGATGATGGCATGACACTTGGCCTTAGGTCACGGTATGTTACCCTCCAGATCCTATTGCACCTGCACGCCTAGCCCAGAGCTGGGGGATCCCCTGCTTTCTTTTGCACTTCCTGCGCTTGGTTCTGATTGGCAGACTGGCACTCGGTTCTGAGTAGTAGACTGGCACTCGGTTCTGATTGGCAGACTGGCACTTGGTTCTGATTGGCAGACTGGCACTCGGTTCTGAGTGGTAGACTGGCACGCGGTTCTGATTGGCAGACTGGCACCCGGTTCTGATTGGCAGACTGGCACTCGGTTCTGAGTGGTAGACTGGCACCCGGTTCTGATTGGCAGACTGGCACTCGGTTCTGATTGGCAGACTGGCACTCGGTTCTGAGTGGTAGACTGGCAACTCGGTTCTGATTGGCAGACTGGCACCCGGTTCTGAGTGGTAGACTGGCACCCGGTTCTGATTGGCAGACTGGCACTCGGTTCTGAGTGGTAGACTGGCACTCGGTTCTGATTGGCAGACTGGCACTTGGTTCTGATTGGCAGACTGGCACTCGGTTCTGAGTGGTAGACTGGCACTTTGTTCTGATTGGCAGACTGGCTGAGTGTTTCTTCCTCCTCCAACCTCCTGGCAGCTTTTCCGCCAGGCACTGAGTCTGGGCACCGGCCTTCATCCCCAGAAGAGCTGGGTGTCCTTCACTATCCACCTAGCGTTACATATATCCATCATCCCCAAAACTTTCCTGTGTTCTTGTGTGTGTGGCTTGTTCAACAACACTGAATGTGAGACCTGTCCTCTAACATGTTTTAAAATGCACAGAAGTTTTATTCCCATGTATTTCTCATCCAGTGCCTGACAACCTCTGTTCAATTATCTCTTTTTATGAGTTTGACAATTGTAGATGTGTTCCCCAAAATTCATGTTTTGGGAACTTAATCTCCAATGCAACCGTTTGGGGGGGTGTTTAGGCTTTGGGAAAATTAATGGTCATGACTGGATTAATGCTGTTTTAAAAGTGTGTCCCTTACTTACCCTTTACTGACTGTTAGGTGAGGGCACAGCCTTCCTCCCCTCGGGGGACACAGTGCTGGAGGTGCCATGTGGGAAGCAGAGAGCAGCCTTTACCAGATGCCGGTGGCTCAATCTTGGCAGTTCCAGACCTCAGACTGTGAGAAATAAATTCCTGTTCTCTGTAAATTTCCTGTTCTGTGATAGCAGCACAATGAACTAAGGCTTCACCAAGTATTTCTCTATCTGTGACTGGACCATCTTGCTTATGTTGATTTACTGTATTATGACGATTTCACTTAGCATGACATTCAGCCACATTGACACAAATGGAGTGATTTCCTTTCTTCACCTAAATGATAATTCCTGTGAATCTATCCCGCATTTTCTATGTTCATTCGCATATCAACCTACCTTGGTCACTGTTCATGATGCTGTAACGATCACAGAACTGCAAATATCTCGCTGAAACTCTTCGTTTCATTCCATTAGATACACACCCAGAAGTGGAATTGCTGGATCATAGGTAATCTGTTTATTTTATTTTATTTTTTAAATTTTGAGTAATCTTTGTAGTGTTTTTCATAGTGGCTGCAACATTCCACATTCCTACCAAGAGCGTACAGGGTTCTCATTTCTCCACATCATCTCCTATTCTTATTATTTATTGTTTTTGGCAACAGCCATTCTAAGAAGCGTGAGGTGATATATTGTTGTGGCTTTGCTCTTCATACCCTTGATAATTAGTGATGTTGTGCACTGTTTATATCTTCTGTGGCCATTTGGCCCTTTGCCTGTCTTCTTGGGAGGAATGCATAGTTGAGGTCTTTTTTTGTAACTTTTGTTCTTGGGTTGTGATTCAGAGTGTCTTCCTGGAGTGTCTCCTCTTTAATAAGGAGACAAATTCTTAAAAGGGAAGCTAATGTTGCTGACACACCTGTTCTTCCTTTTTCAATAAGTGGCTTACATGTTTTAGTATCGTAAAGGGAGATATGGTCCTTTCAGAAAAAACTATGTTACACATCATAGATTTTTTTTTTTTTTTTAATGACAGACTCTAACTTTGTCACCCTGGATAGAGTGTCGTGGCATCACAGATCACAGAAACCCCAACTCTTGGGCTCAAGCGATCTTCTTTCCTCAGCCTCTGAGCAGCTGGACTACAGATGCCTGCCACAAAACCCAGTTATTTTTAGAGGTGGGGTCTTGCTCCTGCTCAGGCTGGTCTCGAACTCCTAAGCTCAAGCAATCCACCTGCCTTGGCTTCTCAGAGTACATCACAGATTCTTATTGAAAGATTTTAATAAAGGGCATTGATATCAAAGAAAATAATAAAACATAAGGCTTGATAGAGTGTAGAAAATATTTAAATAATCTAATACAAAAGGCATGCTAAAATAAAAATTAACTAAAAAAGTGAAGAAATAATGTTAACATGGAATAATTTCATGAGATTATAATATGTAGCATTTTACTGCTGGACAACAATAAAAGGAATTTGGAAAGTTAATTGGAGTTATATTTTTGTAAGTATTACAAGATCATTATATTACTCTAGAAGGGAGTAGAGATATTAATCATTTTTAGAGTTGATCAGGTGTAGAAATATAAAAATGTAAAGATGATTATTATTATAAATGAGCAGAATATATTACTTCCAAACATTCAGGTAGAAAAATTTAACAGAAAATAAGAAACTCAGTAAAATACCAAAATAAGAAAAGGAAAGAAAAAGAAAAGAAAATGCACTAAAAAGATAGCACAAAAGTAGTTCACATAAATAAAACCAAATGTAGTTCAAAATGAATGAGATTAAACATCATTTATAGGAATTAAGTGGATTACATTAAATAAATTTTAATGATTAAGTAGATTAATCATTACAATAAATAGTATATTAATCATTAAAATTAATGATTCGTAAATAGAAGTTTTTAAACAATTCTTTGTATTGAAAACAGACATTCCTAAAAAAAATTAATATAAACATTTTGAAAATGCATAATTGGAAATTTATACCAGACAAATTCTAATTACAATAGAACTACGTAAAAATAGATGCAAAAACTCAGAGCAGGTTTAGGGATAAAGAGGATTTTATAATGATAAAAGTATTGATTTTATCAGAATATACAATCTTGGAATCTGTAGGCACTAGTGACATAAGTTTAAAAATACAAAACATACTTTGATACTAGCTGCGTTATTTTACTAAGGTTCTGTTTTGTCTTCTGCATTTTGCAGACACTGTCTCTCCTGGATTTCCCAGGCTGGTGTGCACTGGCTCTTCCCAGGCACTGCCGTGGTGCTTCACAGCCTGGACCTCCTGGCCTCGAACCATTCTCCTGTGTCCGCCTTCAAGCTGCTGAGACGATAGGTGTGCACACTCATGCCTGACTTTAGCTGCAATATGTTGACAATAACATATTTTTATGTATTTTTTTGAGAAATTGACCCCACACAGATTTAAAAAACTAGGAATCAATATGATTTGAAAAAGCATAAATACAAAGCTTATCTAATAGATGTATAGATAAATGTGTTAAAAAATGTATACATATTTAAGAAAGGAAGAAATTGTATTAAAGTTGTAGTGCTCAAATCATGTTTGACTTCTGCAATTATAAGACATATAAGATACTATAAAGAAGATAACAAATATTGAGGGTTATCTTTTCTTTTTTCTTTTTCTTTTTTTTTTTTTTTTTGAGACTGAATCTCACTCAGTTGCTCTGGGTATAGCTGACACACAATCTCAAATTCTTGGACTCAAGTGATTTTTTTTTTTTTTTGCTTCAGCCTCCCTAGTAACTAGGATTACAGGTACCCCCCAATGATGTTTTATTTTATTTATTTTTTGTTGTTGTTGCAGTTTGGCTGGGGCTGGGTTTGAACCCATCACCTCGGTATATGGTGCTGGCACCCTACTCACTAAGTCACAGGCGCCACCCTGATGAAGTCTATTTTTAAAGATGAAGTCTAGCTCTTGCTCAGGCTGATCTTGAACTCCTGAGCTCAGGTAACCCACCCACCTCGGCCTCCCAGAGTGCTAGGATTACAGGCATGAACCACCGCACCTGGCCTGAGGATTGCAATTTTACTACCATTTTTCCTTTCTTAAGACACCCTCTGTAAATTTACCATATGCCTCTATGTAAAGATTCTGAGCTTCTGAAGAAGAGAGATACAAGAATATCTTGGGCGGCCCCTGTGGCTCAAGGAGTAGGGTGCTGGTCCCATATGCCAGAGGTGGTGGGTTCAAACCTAGCCCCGGCCAAAAAAATAACAAAAAAAAAGAATATCTTATCGAATTTAGTTCCTACTAGATTATACAACAAAACACAGGAAACATCAATAATTTCTAGTGCAGGCCAAATCTCTGATGGTAATTTAATGCAATTAGAAATAAAAATCAAAATAATTAACTCACAAGGCTGAGGATTTAGAAACCACTTATCAACTATTCTAGGATTAAAAAAAGATTAAAATTGATATTACAAAATGTTTAGTTATTACAGTAACACTGTACATATTAAACCTTGGTAACTTGAACCTGAATTGATGTTAAAAACAAATTTATAGATATAAGTGGTTGTTGGAAGAAATACAAAATTGTAAAGAGCCATGAATTCTATCCAAGAACTAAGGAAAAGAATGGTAAAGAAAAATAAAAGAAAACAGAACATTCAAAGTTGTAGTAATAAGAATAGAAATTAATAAAATAGAAGATGGGGAAACAATAATGGAATAACAAAAAGAGAACAGAGTTCTTCGAAAATTCTCTATGAGGCATCTGGGAATAATGATTATTATTAAATTATATTTTAATTATTACAATTATATATTATAATTATTCCTAGATAGTTCTATAAGACATCTGGAATAATTGTAACAAATTATAAAATTGCATAGCAAATATTTCAAAATTGTTTTAAATACATAGGGGGCCGAAAACTATATACACATTTTAAGAAAGGAAATAACTTTTAAATATGTATTCTCAAGTCACATATGACCTCTGCAATTACAAGAGATACTCAATGTGACTTGTATTCATCTTTTGTTAGCAGTATGTATTGAGTATTGCATTTTAATACAGTTTTTTCTTTCTTAAAATGTGTATACATTTTTTGTACCCTCTGTATTTGAATAGAAGTTTTCTCCTTTCCTAAATGGAGAAACATACTTTGTTCATACGTGGAAAAGCAACCTGTGAATATGTCCATTCTCCCCCTAATTATTATGCAATTCCAAACAAATTCTCACCAGAAATTTTAATATATCTCAAAATTCAAAAATTACGAAGGTTGTTGCTTTTTGCCTCCGCTGACTTCTTTGGAACTCGGTCAAAGCAGAGGAGGTCGGCGTGACAAATTATCACACTCGGCTATTACCAGGGCAATACATGATGAGGGTAGGAGAGACCAGCACTCTGACCAGTGCAAAGACGCACTGGGGAAATGTCTCCTCGTCTGAAATCTCACCAGGCCTTTTAATGTGTTTTCAACAATTGTTTACAATATAGCATTAGCTGATTTATCATGATTATTAGGAGTCAAGGAAACAACGTCCCCACATGTGACGTAGTATCGGTGGTCTTGCTAAGATCTAAGGGGAATAAGGTGTAGGGAAGTGGGCAAAGGGTCTGGGTTAGAATTAACTTTTAAAGGAAATGTACCTTGTGGAGGGGAGATGTTACTTTTAATCTGCACTGCTGATCTATTCTACCCTGCCCAAGTGGCTGCTTTCTAATCTAATCTTCTAACTTGTTCAAACCAGTTAAGCATTTTATTCTAGTGGCTGCATTCGGTTTGCAAGATAGGGAGCCAGGCTCTTGCTATTTGAACTACTCACAAATGCTTCACGGATTTTTTTTTTTCCTTATGCTTTTTCTAGCCTGTTCCCACAGAAAGTAAGAGTTCAAAATATTAAATTTTGGAAGAAAAATAGGAAGAAAAATAAAGAGAAACAGGTTGACTCACTAGATATAAATATGTAATACAAGTTCCAATGATTAAAATATTACTATGCATGTATAATGATAAGTAACTTCATGGAAGAAAATAGAGATTCTACATCCCACATTTTATATAAGATTGCATTATATGACAGAGATGTGTTAGAACATAAGCTATTCAATAAATAAGATGAAACAATTGCTGATTACAGAGAGAATATTTTGATTTGATATCTACTTTAACCATAAACCGTATAAAGAACACATATTTCTACACGAATTAAAGAGCTACACATGAAACACAAAATTTTAAAATTTGGAAAAATTATTAGATGATTTCAATGATACTGTGATAGAGACTTTTTAAAAAATAAGATCCAAAATGTACAAAGACTATCAGAAAAGACAGATGGCTGTGAATAATTAAAAATTTTAAATTACTAACAAAATCCCATAGATACATATAACCAGCAAAGAAATATATCCACAAAAGGGCGGCGCCTGTGGCTCCGTGAGCAGGGCGCCGGCCCCATATACCGAGGGTGGCGGGTTCAAACCCAGCCCCCGGCCAAACTGCAACAAAAAAATAGCCGGGCGTTGTGGCGGGCGCCTGTAGTCCCAGCTACTCAGGAGGCTGAGGCAGGAGAATCGCCTAAGCCCAGGAGTTGGAGGTTGCTGTGAGCTGTGTGACGCCACGGCACTCTACGGAGGGCAATAAAGTGAAACTGTCTCTACAAAAAAAAGAAAAAATATATATCCACAAAATATGAAGAATTAGAAATTAAGAACAGGGAAATAACTCAAAAGAAAAAATTTTAAAAAAGTCAAAAGATATGAACAAGCAATTCACTGAAAAAGAAAGCCTACTGGCCAATGAATATGAAATATCTAAATTTTTTAAAAATAAGGGATACAAAAAATCACAAAAGCAAAGTAATACTAGCTCACACAAATAAAAGTCGTCCAAATTGTAAACGTCTGTCACTACTCCGGATCAACCCAGAAGGGAACTAGGGCCTTAAAATCATGCTGCTGGCTTTAATGTTCATATGACCAGTTTTAAGTATTGTTGCATATGTGGACTCTAAAGTCAATATTCTAGGCTATGTACTAATGAAACTTATTCATATGCATGCAAAAATTGAGTAAAAAGTGTTAGTTTTTAAATTTTTATTTTATTTATTTTTTGTTATTTCTATACAGGTAGTAGGAAGAACTACATTGAATAGACAAATTGTCATGATTGTAGAGTGGAATAGCATGTAATATTTAAGAAAAAAGATGAACAACAGTAAAAGGTGGATTGAAAAAAGCAGTTCATGAAATGGCATAGTGGACGTGCCACTTTGTTTACCAAATACACTTGCTTTGGGTTGAGTAAATATAATGTTTGGGTCGTTGCTCCCTCTGAGAGGTGGCCACACACCTGCAGTCCATCTATAATGTCTAGTGGAAGTGCCTATTCTTGACCTCTCACCACAGTCCTTAGGAAATTTGGGATTACAAACTCACTCGTATTTATTTATTTTTTACTGTCTCTTTATTCCAGTTGTAGACTTAAACAGAATGAGGACAAGAGCTGTGTCTGGTTCATTGATCACCTGTGCTCAGCCCTAACAGTGCAGCTCCAGGGTTCATTCAATAAGCATTGAATGGATAAAGGCCTGCATCCTACACTCGCAACATTTAATATTATGTTTTTCTAATAATTGTATACCTGATTATATAAAAATTATGTTCATTTCAAAATGTAAGTTATTTAACTTACTTGTTTTATTTACTTACTTAGCTATATGTTCTGATATTTCATTTTACCTAAATGTTTAGATATTCTAAAAAGCTCTTCCTTACCTCATTTCAGATAAATGCTAATCTATATTTTCTTCAATTACAGTTTTTTTGATATAAAAATCTATATATTATTACTTTACTCCTCTGATGTGAAGTAGAGAACTAATAATTACAAATTACTAAAGTTAATACCAGTTATAAATAATTTTCTATGATCAATTACATTCTCTTTTTTTTGATATGATACATTCATCCTATAAAACATGAATTTATCCTTTACCTTCCCTTTTGTGTTTTATTGTTCTATGTTTTCTTTAGCATATATCACATTGTGTATTTTTTAATTTTTTTTTTTTAATTTCTCATGGCTTTATTTACTTTGAATGACAGGCTTTTCTGCCCAGGATCAAAACAACTACATATTGTACTATACCACAAAGACTCTCTTAAAGTATAATATATTGCACCAGAGTCATGAAGTTGTAATTTAGAATATTTTTTCATGTATACATTAATGCATTTATGAGGTACAATGTGCTGATTTCATATAGAATTAGGAACGCTTACATCACACTGGTTAGTATTACCTCATCTCGCTTACTTAACCATTGTGTTAGACATTTATACTCTATACTAATAGATCCGACATGTACCCTTGCATTATGCACCATAGGTGTGATCCCACCATTCACCCTCCCTCGATCTGACCTCCCCCCTCCCTCTTCATATGAAGAATAGATCACAACTATGGCACATTATGTATTTTAATATCTGGATATGCAAGATTTTTTCTTGCGATCTTTCAAACAGAAAAATGAGGACTTCTTTATGTCTACATGAAGTATTGAATTTTATTTCACTTAAAGAAATCTAATGATACATCTGTCCATTAGCACTGCAGTTAATAAGGGCAGCGGGAGGGCAGTGCCTGTGGCTCAGTGAGTAGGGCACCGGCCCCATATGCCGAGGGTGGCGGGTTCAAACCCAGCCCCGGCCAAACTGCAACAAAAAAAAAAATAGCCGGGTGCTGTGGCGGGCACCTGTAGTCCCAGCTACTCGGGAGGCTGAGGCAAGAGAATCGCTTAAGCCCAGGAGCTGGAGGTTGCTGTGAGCTGTGTGATGCCACCGCACTCTACCAAGGGGCATAAAGTGAGACTCTGTCTCTACAAAAAAAAAAAAAAAAAAAAAAAATAAGGGCAGCGGGAGACCCAAACCTTATCAGCTTCAGTGATTAAGGGTGTATTTGTCTTTCTCTAATTTTTTTCAAGGCTACAGTGTAGAAAACTAAAAACATTTCACCATTTAGTTTCCTTCCATGGTCGTGTACCTCCTGCTTTCTAATTATGTAGATAAATAAAACGCTTCCGGGCTTAAGCTCTTGTGAGTTGGGATTTTTGTTGTTCTTATGCACATTATAACTAGAATCCTAATGGGTAGATGTATCATTCGATTTTTTTAATGTAAAAGCTAATTTAATATTTCAAGTAGAAAAATAAAGAAATCCATATACTTTCATCTGAAAAATCAAAAGAAAATAATTCTGCAAATCCTGATATTAAAATACATAGTGTGATATATGTAAATGAATATATAAAACCTATAGACATCTTTTCTTAAAGCTAACGTAAATGTGCAGTGTGCCTCTATCGAACAACTTCATTGTTTGAAGAGAAAGCATACTTAAAAAAACTGTTTGTCATCACTAGGGATATACTTTGAAGCCATCTGTGAGGTCCTAGCTATGACCAGGATTTGTCAGTCCCTTTCCCCAAGCGTTTTCTTAACCAGTTTTATTACAGCTGATCACCCATTGAAGCAGTTCATTTGAAGATCTTACATGTCTTTTGCAGTAGAAGATCTGTAACTTCAAATCCATGAAGGTATTCTTGAACTATTAGACCCATACCCAGGATGAGTTATGTTGATTGCAGACGTAGTGAAATATGATGGCAAAGAAAGACTTCGTGGAACTCGTGTACTTGGCCATTTGTAATGTCAAGGACAATCAGCACCTTACTGTTCCTGCTTTCAGGGAGGTTTGTGCACAATTTCGCCACACTGAAGCTTCACGACAGCTTCTTGTTTATGCTCTGAAAACAATTATTTAGGTATTTTCAGAACTATTTTAATCAGAACTTAAATTTCTATTTCACTTTTACAATATTTAATGGGACAATGAGGCCCAGTCTAGAATTTCAGTCTTGACTATATTTGTCTGTGAAACTTTTTACATAAACCTACTTTCCCTGGATTTTATGATATTTAATGACAAACCATAAAGGCCACTACTGATAGGTGAAAATGACTCACTGGGAAATATTTCTAAGTGACAGAGAACAAACATGAGCTCAGAATTTTCAGAAACTTTTTCTTTTACGTCATTACTTGGCTGCTCATGACTTGTATATATTGAATCAAAGATAACAATAGTGTCTTTTTGTTGTAGGAGATCACTCTGTAAACAAGACAAGATTTTCAAAATCGCCTCAGAGTGATTACTTTTCATCATATTCTCATAAGTGAATTGCCAACACTTTTCGTCACCTGTTAGGCCAAAGCGGTTCATGGTATTGGCCTGGCGCAGGAAGGATTTATTGACTGTGTACCCTGCTTCTTGCTACACGCCCTTCATCTTACAGTGGTGCAGCTGTGCTTAGGGACAGAATGCCAGATGGCATGGAGACATCAATTGATTACCACTCAAGAACAATGTCACCTACCAGAACAAACCGCAGACAAATTGACAAAGACAAGTCTAGGTTTGCTGGCCAGAATGAAGATGCCTTCTAAATAGATTCATGGCTGCATTTTTAAAATATGTACTGTTTAAAAACTTTGGTCAAAGGATAAGGGCTAAAATTATATAGCCCTTTATGTTTTGATACAATCTTTTCTTTGGTGGTTAAATTTCCCCACTTGTCTACGTATCTAGAAAGAGGATGTGGAAGATCTAAGCTCTTTGTCGAATGTGATTACAAATCCAAAATTATCTAAACTCTGTTTTTAAAACACATTCTCAACAACCTCTGTGTGATGATCACTTACCATTATAAACTTGCACCAGAGAAAAAAGCCGGTAGAAAAACTGCCTAAAGAATTCTGGAATTCACAAGCTGTCAGCATGAGTTATCTGTCCACAAAGAATGTCTTTTATGAGTAAGCCTTGTTTTTATAGAAGGCATTTATTACCACATTTGGACCATTTTGTGCAGCATATCTTAGAATGTTTGCACTCAAATCTTGGCTATATGATATATCTGCTGCCCTGGAATTGGTGTCAATATTTGAAAAACACACATGCCAGGTTACTGAGCTTAGCCGTGGTAAATAAGTCCGATTGATTTTTTTTTTAAATCCCTGAGAAACTACTTGATTGCTGTAGCTTTTTCTCAAATTTATTCGAAGAAATGCTAGTATAATAGCAAAAATTCTATTTCAATAAATGACAGTTTATTGCTGTTTTTATGCAATGCAAGAATTGCCTGAACTATTGTTTCTGGTAAAGAGTTTGCATTTACTTAAGTGCAAATATAATATCACTTTGGACAGAAGATTGATCTGCTCATCTGAGCTGTTTGCAAAGCACCTCACGTGCTGTTGGACTTGGGAGACTTAAGAATATTGGAAAAGAGAGGCCCATGGATGTTGATTCTCTGTATTGAGTTAACATGTTTCAATTTTGAAAATACAACACTGTTAGCTATAACTGAACTCACTCTTGGAAGACACACTTTTGCTCATGGTGGTGACAGACAGTGGACCTTAAATTTGCTTATTAAATATAGTTTGATCTTATGTGGTTTGCAATAATAGTGTTTGGTTAACACAAGTTTAAAGCATAATATCAGGACCATTTTCTGCTTCAGAATTTCTTTTTGGTATGACTTTCTAAAGTTTGGTATCTTTGTTCAGGAGAAGCATTCTGATCTCCATGGAGATAATATCCATACACACCTTCTTGTTTTCACTGAACTTTTGACTGGCAGTCAGTCCTGACTGATGCCTGCAGGTCTGTGCCCAGTTCTGTCTGGTTTGAGAGCATCAGGCTGGCATTGACTAACTAGGACTGCACAGCCTCCCCTCCCGCCCCCCACCCCCCCCCACACACACAGATCACAAATATTCCCTGTTCCCTTGTTTTAGCTTGGGCCACCTCTCAGGGTGTGGCCACGGTCCTCTTGGTATTTCCACTTGTCCAATGGAGAAGGAAGAACTATTACAGCCCTTGCTTCCCTCCGGGGATCTTTGAGACCCCCGTGATGTCATCCCTGCCTCTTTTACTTTACACATGTTGAGGTATTTCTAGTCTTCAGTGATTATCAAGTACCTCAAGAACAAAGTCATCACTTCCAGATCCCTCTTTCCCATACCTTGAGTTTATTTTATATTTTCTTCATCCCCAGCTGGGTGCTTGGGTCCCTGACCAGAGACCTGTTTGCTATCTTAACAAATATCTGTGTATTTACAGTCCCTGCAATGCTCACATATTTACTTCCCTTCCGAGCCACAGTAAATCTGTCATGATGTCACTTACATATTATGTACTCTACATGCTTGGACTCTGGCAAAAAAACTACACACAGACCTCGAAGTTCTACCCTGATATTTGAAAATAAGCTTCTTCGAGGTCCAAGAGACAAATAATACTAGTGTCTGTCCATTATCTCCTGAAGACTAAAAACTATATTTTGAAGATAAAATTTGAACAATAAATACCACATCTGAGCTGTATGACCTTGCTCTGATGTGCTGAAATGCAAGCCGTCATTTCAGTAGGTGTGGAAGGCAGGACACAGCTGAGATGACCGGGAATAGAATTCTATTGCTTTAGTCTAAAAAGTACAACCTCAATTTTATCCACTCCAAATTTTAAAACTTTGCTTCCGTGTAGGACACGTTCTCTTACATAAGAATGCTATTTAATCCTAGAAACTGAAAGCTAAATTTTGCCAAACTTGATTTTTCTATCACTTTCCACCTCTCCAAGTTAAACTGGGTAACGTTTGGGAACTAGCTGTTATGGTCGCATAGAAACACTAGAGGGCACTATGCCCTACCCAGAACTGTGGCTCCCGAAGTCATTGGGCCTCAGTGTCACCCGAAGGGCAAGTTAAAGCAGATTTCTGAGCTGCATCTCCAGAGCCTGCGATTCCGTGGGCCTGGCTGGGGCCATAAATTTGCACTTCCTTTACTAGGAACCTTTCCACCATCCCAGACAAAGCTTTCTCTGAGCAGCTATACATCTTTGCTAGTCATGAATCACAATGGCAGCTGCTCTGTAGTGATGCAGCTGTCGTCACACCCTAAATAATTAACCAACCCAGAGTGATAGTCTTCTCTGGCTCCCCAAGACCTCTCCAAAGTGACTTAGCGTTCACATTTCCAGTTATGAATTTTCTTTCTGGCCTAGATATTGAGCCCAGTCTTTTCCTGCAAATTCCAGCCTTTTCAAATATTCTCTAGGCCAGAGCGCCTACATACAGCTTGGGCTGTTGCTGTGCAAATTTTTATTCTGTGTCTGAAAATAGACTCTGTATTTTGAAAGTTCAGAGTCCAAGAGAGAATATTTTAAAAGTATTTTCTGTGTTTCTCTTTTTCTTCTATTGTTCCTTTCCCTGAGTGACCTGGTTCTTCCTTGGAGAGAGAGAGAGAGAGAGAGAGTGTGTGTGTGTGTGTGTGTGTGTGTGTGTGTGTGTGTGTGTGTGTGTGTGTGTGTGTGTGTGTGTGTGTGTTTTCCTAAAGGGTTATAACCTTGGGTTCAAATGGTAATTTGATTCTAGGGATTAGGTAATGACTCTGTGCTGTGGATTGAAACCCCACAGAGAAACAGGCCTGGGACTGGACCCCAAAGAGAAGTCGTAGTTAAGTCCTTCCTGTTTTCATCACTCGAAATTCCTAAATTCTCTTGTGACACTTGAGAGACTTACAGGAGTGCAGGGAGTAGATGTTGAAGTGTTTACATGAGCAGTTTAGATTAGAACTCAGAAATATCTTGCAGCATAGGTGAGAATCACTTCCATGGGACGATTCATGACCAACCTATATAAAGCCTTGTTGACGAAGGCCATTGGCAGGCAATAATGAGAAGCATGACTCCTCAGCCCAGCGTACATGAGTCACATGCTCTGGTGGGAGCTGAGGCCTTTGAGCCTCGTTCTGGGTGCCCTGGTGCCCAATGAGGGTGACACGCACACACTGGCCAGGCTTACGATGCTGTGTTTGCTTCTCCACACGTTCTCAGTAAGTCTCACCCTTCATTATTGCAGATTTCATTGTCTGCTTTTAAGCTGCCTTAAATCTTTTAGGGGCCAAATCACATGTCTTCCTCTACGATTTTCTTCAGATCTTGTTAAGACATAAGCTTATGTACTGCTAGGTTAGGTGATTTTTATTTTTTGCTTTTCATGGCTATCTTATTATTATTATTTTTTTTTTTTTGCAGTTTTTGGTTGGGGGCCGGGTTTGGACCCTCCACCTCTGGTATATGGGGCTGGCATCCTACTCCTTTGAGCCACAGGTGCCACCAGCTATCTTATTCTTATAACAAAGTGCAACTTTTTTAATCAAAAGTTTTCACTTTAAAATAGACTCTGAAAAAGCCTAGATTGGAAGGGTTGTTTTTTCTTTCTTTTTCTCTTCGTGCCATTTCTCGAGTCAGGGTGCTCAGCAGGTGCAGTCTGGAACCTCTGTGACTCAGGCATCAGGACCTTAGATGAAGGAAGGCAGGCACCTGGATTCATTGCTATGATTCCTGATAAAGAGTTGCTAAGGCACAATAATTAACATAAAATTTTAAAAAGCCATATTCAATAAACAATGTTTCATATCAGAAACACACTGCAACATCACAAGTGAGTAACACTCTGTTTTTGAACCTTTTTATCTTATGGAACACTTAAGCCTACATATAACCTCCACACACACTTAAATTGTGTTGATCAAAAAGCAAAAAAAGGGCCGTACCTGTGGCTTAAAGGAGTAGGGCACCGGCCCCATATGTCGGAGGTAGCAGGTTCAAACTCAGCCCCGGCCAAAAGCTGGAAAAAAAGCAAAAAGAGAGTAAAGAAATAGAATATACTTACTGTGCTTTGAATGTCGTTCAAAAGTAATGTAATCAAACAACCAATAATTTAAAACAATAATGTAATCAAATTTGCGGCTCACCTTAGATCTTCTCAT
This sequence comes from Nycticebus coucang, assembly GCF_027406575.1. Lineage (NCBI taxonomy): Eukaryota > Metazoa > Chordata > Mammalia > Primates > Lorisidae > Nycticebus > Nycticebus coucang. Next base: position 551,333 of record NW_026515579.1, read on the forward strand.
AGCACACCAGTGTGTCTCAGGACACAGGTTGAAAATCATGGGATTAGAAGAATCTGATAGTTCCAGGACAATGTCTCCTTTTGAGATAGACCCAAAGCCTTAGTAAGCATTTTTAGCCCCAATGCTTAATAGAAGAAGAAGAAGCAGGGGCTCCTGGTCACTTTGAGATTTTACATTCATATAGAAAATGGCAATAATCTCAGTTATTGGGGATTACTGTAAGACAGATTTTCTTTGAAGTTTTGGTACTTTGAACTCTTTTATATACCTAAAATATTTTTAGGATTCTAAATAGTTTTATTTAAACATGCGAGTTCTATCTATTAATATTTTTAGTTGAGAAATTAAAACAAAAAATTAAAATATTTACTCAATAATTTAAAAAATTTGATGATAGATTTATTGTATGTTAACATCTATGCATTTTTATGTAAAGTAATTATGTTTTACAGATCAGAAAATAATTTACTCATTGTTTTGAATTTTTGAAAATTCTTTTTAATGCCTACCTTAATAGAAGGGAGATTGACCCTCATATCCAGTTCTAAACTCAATCTCTTACCTATCTTATGTCATAGACTCTCCAGAAAATTCCTTTATGCACTCTTGAGATAATATGTGTGAAAAGGTAAACAAGGTATCAGTATTATGAAAATATTTTGAAAGGGTCTTTGGGAAATCAAGCAGTCCACAGAACACACCCTGAAAACTGTTGGCCTGACTATTCATGAATTGCTTTGTTGATTTCTTATAGCCACTAAACACAGTACTTCAACATAAAAGACATACATAAAAGCAAATAACAAAGGGAGTGGCTCCTGTGGCTCAGTGAGTAGGGTGCCCGTCCCAGATGCCGAGGGTGATGGGCTCAAACCCAACCCCTGCCAAACTGCAACAAAAAAATAGCCGGGCGTTGTGGCTGGTGCCTGCAGTCCCAGCTGCTCAGGAGGCTGAGGCAAGAGAATTGCCTGAGCCCAAGAGCTGGAGGTTGCTGTGAATTTTGATGCCATGGCACTCTACCCAGGGCAACAAACTGAGACTCTGTCTCTAAAAAAAAAAAAAAAAAAAGTAAACCATAAAGGAAAAGACAATGAGTAAAAGTACAGGGAGAAACTATTCCTCCTTGCCATGTCTGCTTAATTCATCAGTGCATTTTAAACTTCTTCACTAAAGTATGTTTAATTTAAAGCACAAGTTAAAGAAAGAAAAATACAGCTCCCACTATGTTTGCATCAATCTAATCAGGCATTACTATATATTTTATTTATTTATTTATTTATTTATTTATTTATTTTTATTGTTGGGGATTCATTGAGGGTACAATAAGCCAGTTACACTGATTGCAATGAGAAGATGACAATGTATGGGCCACATAAGAAGAATCAAAATGTTGTGGGATTTGCAAATTCCTGTTTCAATACTAGCACATATAATTATCAATAAAAGTTTATGATAATATTAGAATTTTAATAATAGGGACATCAAATTTATTGTGCCACATAAGTTTAGGTAAACTGTGCTCACAATTCTTCACTTTAGAAATATAAGACTGAAAGATGGTGTGCATAATTTAGCATGTAATTCATCAGTGTTGGTTTATACACTTAAAGTTTAGTAACTACTGCCAGAATGATAAATATATAGATATCTGATGATAGTTTTATGTATAACATTGAAATAAAAACTATGACATAGGGCAGCGCCTGTGGCTCAAAGGAGTAGGGAGCTGGCCCCATATGCTGGAGGTGGCAGGTTAAAACAAGCCCGGGCTAAATACTACAAAAACAAAAACAAACAAAAAAAAAACTATGAAATAAAGTCAAAGTATTTATTAATATTGGTACATGGTCCAATGGTCCCAAATCTGCTTTCACTGAATTTTCATTTTCTTTTACTTTTTTTTTAGACAGAGTTGCACTCTGTCGCCCTGGTTGGAGTTCTGTGGTGTCATCACAGCTCACAGCATCCTCAAACTCTTGGGCTCAAGAGATCCTCTTGTCTCAGCCTCCTGAGTAGCTGCGACTACAGGCGCCTGCCACAACACCCTGGCTGCTTATTCTGTCTTTAGTAGAGACGGGCTCTTGCTCTTACTCAGGCTTTTCTGCAACTCCGAGCTCAAGGGATCCAATTGCCTCAGCCTCACAGAGTTCTGAATTTTTAGAAATGCGTGGTGGTATTTGAGAGACGCCCAGAAAGACAAAGAGTAAATAAATATAATTACATTAGGGCTCAGAATATGCTAGAACACGTGTATTTTTCTTAAGACATAAGTCAGAGAAAAAATTTTTGTCAGAGTTAAGATTCAGACACTAAGGATCAGAACTCTGAGTATTTCATTTTTTTTTTTTATTAAATCATAGCTGTGTACATTGATATGATCATGGGGCATCATTAACTAGCTTTACAGACCGTTTACCAAGTTTCACATATACCCTCGTAAGATGCACCGCTGGTGTAATCCCACCAATCCCCTTCCCTCTACCCACCTCCCCCCTCCCTCCCCTCCCTTTCCCCCTTCCCCCTATTCTTAGGTTGTAACTGGGTTATAGCTTTCATGTGAAAACCCTAAATTAGTTTCATAGTAGAGCTGAGTACATTGGGTACTTTTTCATCCATTCTTGAGATACTTTACTAAGAAGAATATGTTCCAGCTCCATCCATGTAAATATGAAAGAGGTAAAGTCTCCATCTTTCTTTAAGGCTGCATAGTATTCCATGGTGTACATGTACCACAATTTGTTAATCCATTCGTGTATCGATGGGCACTTGGGCTTTTTCCATGACTTAGCAATTATGAATTGGGCTGCAATAAACATTCTGGTACAAATATCTTTGTTATGATGTGCTTTTTGGTCTTCTGGGTATATGCCCAGTAGAGGAATTACAGGATTGAATGGCAGATCTATTTTTAGATCTCTAAGTGTTCTCCATATCTCTTTCCAAAAGGAATGTATTAATTTGCATTCCCACCAGCAGTGCAAAAGTGTTCCCTTTTCTCCACATCCGTGCCAACATCTCTGGTCTTGGGATTTTGTGATATAGGCTAGTCTCACTGGAGTTAGATGATATCTCAAAGTAGTTTTGATTTGCATTTCTCTGATGATTAAAGATGATGAGCATTTTTTCATATGTCTGAAGGCCACACGCCTGTCTTCTTCAGAGAAGTTTCTCTTCAAATCCCTTGCCCAGCCTGCGATGGGATCCCTTGTTCTTTTCTTGCTAATGCGTTTGAGTTCTCTGTGGATTCTGGTTATTAAACCTTTGTCGGAGACATAACCTGCAAATATCTTCTCCCATTCTGAGGGCTGTTTGCTTGCTTTACTTACTGTGTTCTTGGCTGTGCAGAAGCTTTTTAGTTTGATCAAGTCCCAGTAGTGTATTTTTGAAGCTGCTTCAATTGCCCGGGGGGTCCTCCTCATAAAATACTCGCCCAACCCAATTTCTTCAAGGGTTTTCCCTCCACTCTCCTCTAGTATTTTTGTAGTTTCATGTCTTAAGTTTAAATCTTTGATCCAGTGAGAGTCTATCTTAGTTAATGGTGAAAGGTGTGGGTCTACTTTCAGTCTTCTACAGGTTGGCAGCCAGTTCACCCAGCACCATTTGTTAAATAGGGTATCTTTTCCCCACTGGATGTTTTTAATTGGCTTGTCAAAGATTAAATAACGGTAAGTAGCTGGATTCATCTCTTGGTTCTCTATTCTGATTCAGACATCTACTTCTCTGTTTTTGTGCCAATACCATGCTGTTTTGATCACTATTGATTTGTAGTATAGTCTGAGTTCTGGTAGTGTAATTCCTCCTGCTTTGTTTTTATTTCTGAGTAATGTCTTGGCTATTCGAGGTTTTCTTCTGATTCCATATAAAATGAAGTATTGTTTTTTCAAGATATTTAAAGTATGACAGTGGAGCTTTAATAGGAATTGCATTGAAATTATATATTGCTTTGGGTAGTATAGACATTTTAACAATATTGATTCTTCCCAGCCATGAGCATGGTATGTTTTTCCATTTGTTAATATTTTAAGCTATTTCTTTTCTTAGAGTTTCATAGTTCTCTTTATAGAGATCTTTCACGTCCTTTGTTAGATAAATTCCCAAATATTTCATCTTCTTTGGCACTACTGTGAATGGGATACAGTCCTTAACTGTTTTTTCAACTTGACTGTTGTTGGTATATATAAAGGCTACCGATTTATGAATGTTGATTTTGTAACCTGAGATGCTGCTGTATTCCTTGATCACTTCTAAAAGTTTTGTAGTAGAGTTCCTAGTGTTTTCCAGATATACTATCATATCATCTGCGAAGAGCAAAAGTTTGATCTCTTCTGACCCTATATGGATACCCTTGATCGCCTTTTCGTCCCTAATTGCAGTGGCTAAAACTTCCATTACAATGTTAAAAAGCAATGGAGACAATGGGCAGGCTTGTCTGGTTCCTGATCCGAGTGGAAATGATTCCAATTTAACTCCATTCAATATGATATTGGCTGTGGGTTTGCTGTAGATGGCCTCTATCAGTTTAAGAAAAGTCCCTTCTATACCGATTTTGTTAAGTGTTCTGATCATGAAGGGATGCTGGATATTATCAAAAGCTTTTTCTGCATCAATTGAGAGAATTATATGGTCTTTGTTTTTTAATTTGTTTATGTGCTGGATTACATTTATAGATTTACGTATGTTGAACCAGCCTTGAGATCCTGGGATAAAACCGACTTGGTCATGATGTATAATTTGTTTGATGTGTTGCTGGATTCTGTTTGTTAGGATCTTGTGACTATTTTTGCATCTATATTCATTAGTGATATCGGTCGATAATTTTCTTTTCTTTTTGGGTCTTTCCCTGGTTTGGGGATCAGGGTGATGTTTACTTCATAGAACGTGTTGGGTAGTCTTCCCTCTTTTTCTACCTTTTGGAACAGGTTGAGTAATATAGGTACTAATTCCTCTTTAAAGGTTTGGTAGAATTCAGACGTGAAACCATCTGGTCCCGGGCTTTTCTTTTTAGGGAGGTTATGTATGGTCGATGCTATTTCCGAACTTGATATGGGCCTGTTCAACATTTCCACTTGATTCTGGCTAAGTCTTGGAAGGTGACGTGCTTCCAAGTATTGGTCAATTTCCTTCAGATTTTCATATTTATGAGAATAAAGTTTCTTGTAATATTCATTAAGGATTTTTTTGATTTCTGAGGAGTCTGTGGTTATTTCATCTTTGTTGTTTCTGATTGATGAGATTAGAGATTTTAGTCTTTTTTTCCTGATTAGGTTGGCCAAAGGTTTATCTATTTAATTGACCTTTTCGAAAAAACAGCTTTTTGATTTGTTGATCTGTTGTATTATTCTTCTGTTTTCAATTTCATTTAATTCTGCTCTAATTTTTTTTTTAATTAAAACATAGCTGTGTACATTAGTATGATCGTGGGACACCATACACTTGGTTCATAGATCGTTTGACACATTTTCATCACATTAGTTAACATAGCTGCTCTAATTTTTGTTATTTCTTTTCTTCTACTGGGTTTGGGGTTGGAATGTTCTTCCTTTTCCAGTTGCTTGAGATGTCTCCTTAAGTTGTTAACTTCCTCTCTTTCCGTTCTCTTGAGGAAGGCTTGTAGTGCTATAAATTTCCCTCTTAGAACTGCCTTTGTGGTGTCCCAGAGGTTCTGATAGTTCATGTCTTCATTGTTGTTTTGTTCCAAAAAATTGGCGATTTCTTTCTTAATCTCATCTCTGACCCAGCTATCATTCAGCATAAGATTATTTAACTTCCATGTTTTTGTATCAGTATGCAGATTCCTGTTGTTACTCAGCTCAAGTTTTATTCCATGGTGGTCCGAGAAGATGCATGGAATAATTTCTATTCCTTTAAATTTACTGAGGTTAGACTTGTGACTTAAGATGTGATCGATTTTGGAATAAGTTCCATGGGCTGATGAGAAGTATGTGTATTCATTTTTGTTGGGATGAAATGTTCTGTAGATGTCTGCTAAATCCAAATGTTGGATGGTTAGGTTTAAATCTAAGATTTCTTTGCTCAGCTTCTTGTTGGAGGATCGATCCAACACTGCCAAAGGAGTGTTGAAATCTCCGACGATTATGGAACTTGGGGGAAATCAAGTTGCTCATGTCTGTTAGAGTTTCTCTTATAAATTGAGGTGCATTCTGGTTGGGTTCATAGATATTAATAATTGAGATCTCATCATATTGAGTATTACCCTTAACAAATATGAAGTGACCATTTTTGTCCTTCCTTACTTTTGTTGGTTTAAAGCCTATTGTATCTGCAAATAAAATTGCAACACCTGCTTTTTTCTGATTACCATTTGCCTGAAATATGGACGACCATCCTTTCACCCTGAGTCTGTATTTGTCTTTTAAGTTAAGCTGTGACTCTTGTATGCAACAAATATCTGGCCTGAGTTTTTGTATCCAATCAGCTAAGCTATGCCTCTTTAGAGGACAGTTTAAGCCGTTCACATAAATGGAGAATATTGATAAGTCTGGTGAAGTTTTGGGTATTGAGTTTTTCAAAAGTCCGGTGGGCATTTTTAATCCTTTCGCCAGTGTGGAAATTGGAGTTTGAGCTGAAGTTTCTGAGTGAGTTTACTTTTGTGGTATAGGATTGGGTTGGTCATTATGGAGGATAGGTCTGAGAATATCCTGAAGAGCTGGTTTGGTTATGGCAAATTTCTTCAACATATGAATACCATTAAAGTTTTTAATTTCTCCATCATAAATGAAACTCAGTTTAGCTGGATACAAGATCTGAGGTTGAAAGTTATTTTGCTTTAGGAGATAAAAAGTCAATGGCCACCCTCTTCTGGCTTGAAAAGTTTCAGCAGAGAGATCTGCAGTCAGTCTAATATTCCTCCCTTTGAAGGTAATGGTTTTCTTTCTCCTGGCAGCTTTGAGGATTTTCTCCTTCATATTAACTTTAGTGAAGTTAATTATGATATGTCTGGGGAATGTCTTATTGGGGTTGAGTCGTGCTGGGGTTCTGAAGCTGTCCGCTATCTGAATTTCAGAATCTCTAGGCATGTCTGGAAAATTCTCTTTCATCATTTCATGCAGAAGGGCCTCTGTGCCCAGCGAGGCCACTTCATCTGTTTCTGGAATCCCTATGAGTCGAATATTCACCTTCTTCAAATTATCCCAGAGCTCTCAGAGAGAATGATCCATTTTGCTCTCCATTTCCCTTCCTCTTTGAGAGTTTGGGAGCATTCAAAGGCTTTATCTTCAATGTCAGAAATCCTTTCTTCTGCTTGCTCCATTCTGTTGCTGAGGGATTCTACTGTATTTTTCATATCTTTGAGGGCTGCAAATTCTTGCTTCAGTGTGTCTAAGTCTTTGGTGGTTTTGTCTTTAAATTCGTTAAATTCTTGAGACAACTTCTGAATTTCTCCTCGAATTGCTAATTCCACTTTGTTAATCTAGTCTGCAATCCAAATTCTGAACTCGATTTCTGACATCTCAGCCAGTTGTTTATGAATGGGATCTTCAATTGCATCTGCCATATCTTTCCTTGGGGGGGTTGATCTATTCTGGTTATTCATGTTACCAGAGTTTTTCTGCTGATTCTGCCCCATGGTTGTTTTACTCCCTCTGATTTTTTCCCTGGGGCTTTGTCGAGGGCCAGTACAGTGTTGTGGCCTGAGAAACTGGGGCCCTGTCTGGTGTGGTGGGCCTAAATGGTTCTGTCTTGTTTTCAGCTGGTTTCTGTTCCACCCTAGTGAAACAGATACTCTGGATTGAAGTCTCAGCTGTGGAGAAATATCAGCAATTAAGTAACCCCGCCCCCCACTGGCAAACAATTGGAGAAGAAAAATCAAACGTTCCTACCACCGTGCACCCAGAGCTCCACCTGATTTGTCCTCAGGTGATTGGTTCAGTTCAAAAAGGTCCAAATCAATTGTCTCAGTTTGTACCTGTCTCGGGTGAGAGAGTTTAAGAGGTCTCTGGGAACTGGATCACAAGGGTCTGGTGACTACTGTGGTGTGGCTTGCTCCAGTGCTGCATGGAGTCAGGAGAAGCTACCCAGCCAATAAATCAGTCTGGGAAGGTTGTTGCCTCCTTCCCCACCTTGCACCACTTCACATCCAGTCACTGATAGCCCTGCAGTTGGCTGACCCAGTTGCCTGTAGTAAATCGGTACTCCAGGAGTTTGCACCTGCCTGAATCACAACGAAGTCTGCCAGTACGCTGCGCTCTGCCTCTCTCCAGTAGGAGGAGGTGAGGCCTGACAACCTCGGGTGCTTGATGAAGGTTGAGGGGTTTTCACTCAGGTCCAGTCTCGCCCCTGATTAATGTTACTGACAGAACAGAACAGAGCAACTCTGCGGTTCCCCTGCAGAAGAGAAGCTGAATTGAGCTCCAAATCAGCTTGTCTTTGCTCTTGTATTGTCTATATGCTGATGATCCCCTGAGGGCCAGGTGCGTCTTAGGTTTAGTAAAGCAGACCTCTGGGTCAGCCCCACCCTGGGAGTTTCCCTGGTTTGCAAGTTGGAGTTGCCTCAGGCAAACTCAGAGTCTCTGGTTGCCCAGGGAGACAGGGGTGTGGCTTCAGAATATTCCTTAGTAAGCCTATTGCTGGCAAAAGAGGGCCGCTGCTTTATGGCTCAGGGAACAGCGACTCAGGTGTAGCTCCCCTCCGGCCAACCATCCTCTCTCTGCTCCCATACCCCAGAGTCTGCACCCATAGGCTGCAGCCCAGCACTGTCTACACCCCTCGAGCAATCGCCCAAGAGTCTGGACCCCTGGGGGAAAGGCCTCCAGACCTTGGAGCAACAGCAGAGGGGAGTGCGGGGAGCGCTGGGAGCCTGGGGTTGCAGGCAGAGAACACACAGAGCTTTACACAGTTTTATGCCTGGCTATATTGTCACCAAAAGACAGCTGTTGCACTGTGCCTCAGGGAACTGCCACTCCAGTGCAGTCCCCTCTCCGCCGACCAACCGGGACTAGCCTCCAGACCCCAGTGTGAGCAAAGGGGAGCACCGGGAGCTTAGAATTCCAGGTAGAGACTATATACAGTTTATACCATTTTATGCCTGGCAGGAGGATGCCGTGGCACCCTAGTAGGGGAGGTAGGTCCAGTTTTTAATGTGTCTCTCCTGTGGAGTGTAGTGGGAGGACCTTTGAACTCTGACCGGTTGTTTGTGGGGCACTCTGAGCTGTTCTCATGGGGAGGGGACTCCTGTCCGCTTGGTGATGGATTTTGTACCTTTTGTTTGTATCCTTGTGGTCGCAGCTTTCCTCAGCATGGTTGACGTGCGTTCTACAACCTTGTCTCTTAGTGCAGCTCAAATCCACCAGGTTACTTGATGAATTTTTGTCCTTTAACTCTCCTTCTGGACAGATGCCTCTGTGGAGTGGGCTGGCTTCAGTCAGCCATCTTGTCTCCTCCCTGAGTATTTCATTATTAAAGAATCTAGCCGATATTGTTACAATCTGTGTTCTGCCAGTTATTCACATTCACATTAAGTGATGTATCTGCCTTCCTTGGGAGTCATGATTCAACACTGCATGCCACCAAATCCCTATTTATATTACCTTACATTTCATTACAACTCACATTTGATTAGCCTTGTGCCTTTGAATAGCAGATTTTTTTCCTGAATTGTTCATTTTGACCGTTCCATAATCTGTATTTAGAAGAGAATTTGATACAGCACTATAATTCATGCATGTCCATATCAATATTTATTTTCTCCCTTGAAATGGTTATATTTTCTTCATATACAAAAAATGAAGTTTTTCATGTTTTCCTGGAGATATCTTCAATTGAAGATTAAAATTATAGTAAGATCTGGAAAGGTAGTTGTGTAAGTACCTTCAAGTCCATAGTACTTTTATCCACTTTTATTAAAATGAAAAAAAAACTCTAAATTGATTTATTTTATCAAAATCTCTTATGTGGATAACTCAATTATCCTAATGTGATTGAATACATTGCGTGCCTGTATCAAAATATCTATGTACTCTGTAAACAATACACAACTATTATGTACTCATAATAATTAAAAATTGAAAAATAATTTAATCTTAGAAATATTTTACCTCAAAGTTTGAAATTACTTAAATATTATAAATAGATTAACTATAGAATAATATCATCCTTAAAGCAAAGCAGCATCATTCAACATTACAAAAAGAAATCTCCTGTATACATATCAACTTTCACAACAGAAGGATCTGTCATTCTTTGAACGTACAAGTGGTCTGTGGTCATGAATATCTCATTATAAGCATCTTGCAAAGTTCCCAGATTCACGCCATGGTTTCTACATATTGGATAATTTATCACAGTGCCATCTGCTTTAAAAACATAGTTGCCAAAGGATGGATTATCAGGAAAATAAATTATTTGGTGTTATTTATGTAAATGCTTTTGATGATATACACATAAAAATTCTGCATAGATCATTAGCTTTTAAAGGCAAAATAATATTGTAAACTTGGAGTAACCACTGAAAACAAATATAATTTCAATAAAAATAATAACTCATAACCAAAATGATAATCAAGTATCATTTTTTGATTAAGTTAATTTAAAATATGCCAAATAATAGCAAAGTGATAATTTTTTGGAAAAAGAATTCTATCTCTAATTATTTGTGCTGGTCTCATATAGATTTTCACAGAAACATGATACATACAGGTGGTTATTTAATTGCGGCATGAAACTTTCTTTTAAAATATATGTAAATTACAAGTATTGTCCTTCAACTCTGACTGAGGATTGTGTTGTAAGTGACCATTGGTGGGAATTATGTGCAGCTCAACTGTACTGTTATCTCTCACGGAACTTGGAGAAATGACTTAAAGTTATAGTCATGGAATATCTGGGCATAAGGGATTTTGGAGTCACCTATTCCAACTCCTATTTTATGGATGGGAAATTATTATTCAAATTAGTAAATTGTTTTTCCAAGTATTCACTGTGACATAACTAATTGTAGTATTAGTCATAGTTCTCCAAGGAAACAGAATCAATAGGAGATACTTATGTACATATGTGTACATGCAGACACACACACATACGGAGAGAGAGAGATTTATTCTAATGAATTGAATCACATTAATGTAGAGTGCAAGTTCAAATTTGCAGTGTTGGCTGGCAGACTGGAGATTGGAGAAGATTTGTAGTCAAACCAAAGGTAGTCTGCTGGTAGAATTCCTTCTTGCTCCAGGAAGTAAATATTTATTCCATTAAGATCTTCAGTTGATTGGGTAAGGCTCACACATATTATGAAGGCAATCATAATTAACCACTGATTTAAAGGTTAATCTTATCCAAAATACATTTTTACAGAAACATCCAGAATGTTGTTTGACCAATGACCTGGGCACTGTGGTTCAGCCAGATTCATACAAAAATTAACCATAAGATTAAGGTTTATGTTGCACCTTCAATGTCCTATTAACAATATTCAGGGAATTACTAATTATATTTCCATAGTCTTTCCTAGTCTTTTATATACATCAATCTCCCTTCAAGGAATTCAACATAAATATGTATTTTTAAATATGTGATAATTACCTGGCTACCCTGTCAATTAGACTATGATGTCCATTTGTATTCAGTTACAAGTTTTAGGATGTTATTTAGATATTAGCAACATATTCTTCTAGAATTTTGTATACTGGTTATAAAATGTTAGTAAAGCTTAACTCTAGGTCTATTGGGAAAGAAAAAGGCGCATTAGTATATAAGAGTAAAAATAATAGCCAAAAAATTTGCATCATGAATGTTGAAAAGAACCTTTGGGAACAGACTTTACAATGCAATTTTTTAGTAAAGCTACATGCCATCCCATAATATATCACTCTTCTGCACTTCTGGGTCTTTATTTCTGCCATTCCTTCTGTGATTTTCAACTCATTTTCATTCTCCACAACAAAATCAGTGATTCCCTACTCTCCTAATATTTTCTTGGAGATCCCTCCCCTGTGTTCATGGAGCAACTTGTATGTACTTCTACTCAGCAAACTTCATGAATGTATTCTACAAGTGTAAGTGAATCGATACTGCTCTCTATAACAAAATTCTAACACACTTAGTTCCCTTTAGCAAGGGTTTATATTCTAAAGGTTCTAAGTCAGAAATTCCTAGAACTATGTAAGGACATCTTCTAAGCCTTAAGGGTTTGTTATTATCTGAAAGGAAATTCAACTCACTGATGATTTTCACCATCATGACCAGCAATTAGAGATTTATTAATGTTTTTTCTTTATTCAAAAATGTACTGTCCTTCATGGATAACTTCAAGGTTTGGCTCCTGGGATGCCTGTGGATACTAACATCCACTGGTGTCCAGCTGCCCACCCCTGGCCCCCTTGTATCTGCAGATTCCTCTTCTGTAGCTGGGGAGGGTCCATTGTCATACATATTTTTCAGAGCTGGCATCAAAATTCCTTTCTAGGTTTTTTCATTTACTAATTTTTGAAGTGCATGGCTTTTGATTGCAACATTAATTTTAATCAGGGCCAAAGTAATATATTTGGGATATACTATATTTCTATGGGGGTAAAATATTTGGCAAAAGGTCTGATGCTTTATTCACCTCCTTATCAGTGTTCAGTAATACATGAAGTCCTGCTCAATAATTGCTGTAATAAACAAGTCAGATTCACTCTGTGACTGCGATGAAGGAAATCGGATTTTGGATTTCCATAAGACCAACCACCATAAATTTATAAGTTTATTTTTCTGTACCTTCAAACACCATTTTTATACACCTATTTCACTACAGACACAACTTTACTAGTCACAAAGTTCAGAGACCCCACTCTGTCTTTGCTGCTTCTCATCACAAAGAATTCTGATTTTAAAGGCGTTCTCAGTACAACAGGGTAATAATTTAAATGGACACATCACCAAAGATTTTTTTTTAATCCACCTAACATAGAAATATCAACATAAACTGGTAAGGATAAACATATATCCATGGTGACTCTAGTTGACACTTTTTTATTTTGAAATCATAAGTACAATAAAATAGTAGTTACTGACATGTGACTAAAGCCACATTTATATTATTGTAAACTCAGCCACATATACTCTCAGAATGTAGCCTCTTCCCCCAAATCTGTGGGACTTTTAGGGCACTTCTTAATTTCAACTACATAAAGAAAAATCTAAGAAAAAGAAAAATCTGATTCAATTTTTAAGTACAATCACCAAGGTCAGAACATCGCTTAGTTTAGGAACCTGTAATTTGCCAATTCTAGTATAATAAAATATGGCTGAGAAAGTAGGAGAGATGATCTTACCTGGTGGGTTTCTGTTGGAGATGTATCTGTTTTTTGTTTTTGGCCAGGACTGGGTTTGAACCCACCACCTCTGGCATCCTACTCCTTGAGCCACAGGCACTGCCCCTCTGTTGGAGATGTAGAGATGACTTTTTTTTTTTTTTGGCATTGGGAAGCCATTATGTCTTAATAATCTGTGTTTATGTAAGAATTCCAGAAAGAAAATTACTAGGAGCTCCCCAAAACCTTAAAACAACATAAATTTATTATTTCAAAGTTCCTGAGGTCTAGATTCTGGGCCTAATGTAGCTGGCTCGTTTTCTTGGAGTCTCATAAGTTTTGGGTCTCATAGGTCAGCAAGGGCTCCACTGCCATCTGTGGGTTCGACCAGAAAAGGATCTCTTTTCATTTTCACTCAGTTTGTAGCAAAACTCATCTCCTTGCTGCTGCAGGACTGAGCATCCCAGCCGGAGTTTGCAAGATGCCTTAGCCAGCCCGTGGGCTTTCACAACATGACCGTCTCCTTCATTAAGCTGATAGGACTGTCCCTGAAACAGGCATGTGGGCAAGACAGAGGGTGACACACAAGTGACATCCTGTGGCCTCCCTTTGGCACACTATGCATTAGAACCGAGTCACGATCCCTGCCCATAATGAGGGGAGCAGCCTTACACAGAGGTGTGGACCCCAGGGACCAGGATCATGGCAGGGCGGCAGGGGGGTGTCCCTGGGCTGTGTGTGTTCAGCATAAACAGGTTTTATCAGTCCCAGATGGAAACAGCAGAAGTAAAGTTCTCTCAAGGCCTAACAGCACTAGCAAATGATGACACTAAGACTTAAAAATAAACTGTTCTTGTTCCCAGAATTAAAACCTCAATACGACGGAAATTTATATCTGGCTCTTTTTCTTGGCTCCTTGACTTGCGTTGCACGGCTCAGGCGCACAAGCCAGTCAGCCTGGCTCCGTCCCCTCCCAGCTTCACCCTGGCCTCCACTCACCATTCACTACTGCACCGTGTTGGCAGATTATACATTTCATATGCCCGCACTCCACATCTGCTTCTGAAATTCAACATTCAGAGAGGTCAGGTGTGGGAGACAGGCCTCCAGCTCCCCGTCTGGGAAGACCCCAAGGCAAGCAGAAAGTAACTCAGCAAAAGGCTGAGGAAAATCAAATGGGGAAGAGAGAACATACGATGACAAAATGAAGGAAATGCTCTATCTGAGATTTAAAAAATAATCCATACATGGCTGCGAGTACAAAATTGTGGGTGGCAAAATGCTACTCTGCGGACTGAGTGTTTTAGGAATATAAATGTGAAGCAGGCTGCTTTCTGCTCCTCCTCCCTAGGAAGGATGGCGGAGGTGATTCTGGATGGTTGGTGAGCACAGGTGAGTGATGGATGAGAGGGGAGAAGTTCAACAGCCTCCCGAACTCATCATCAATGTGAAGGGAGCTTGAACCTGGGGTCTGGTCCAGAGATAGAAGGCCAGGGACCAAAGACGCAGACTCAGAGAGACAGCCAGGCAGGAAACTCTCTGGAGTATCACGGAAGGAAAATAACTAACAAAGGGGTTGTTTTGAGGCTAAACCCTGCAGGGCTGCAAGGATCAGGTGTCTCAGAGGCTGCAGCAGACAGAAACCCTGTGCCGTGCAGGACCAGGAAATCCTGGATGATGTGAGTGGCTCATCCATTCATCAGGAGAGCAGTGAACAAAAGAGACCAAAGTAGTTGGGCTCATGTTTTCATCAGAGAACAAAGAGTAACATGGCTTGTTATTGCCTAGGACCTTCCAAGCCGTTAGCAGCAGACTGGCTTTTACCCTGAGGGGAGTGAGAAACTGTCAGAGAGGTAGACAGTTAACAGGAGGCTGGGAGGTCATTAGGGCTCAGCTACAACTTGACTTTACCTTAGTAATGAAAACGACATGAACTAAACATTTGCACCCTCATAGGAAACGGAAATTTTTAAGAAAGGAAAAATGTCAGGTGCTGCGCCTACCAGCAGAATTGAGCATCCTCCCCATGACTGGCTTCTGTCTCTCCACTTCTTATCTCCAAATAATAGTGGTTCTGCCAAACTTACAGAAGTCTCCTTTAGTCCCAGCAGCAGATAACGACTGTGTTCTTTTAACATGGTCTAGAAAATAATGTCATAGACTGACAATCACCCTTTAGCCAAGAAGTATCTGAGAGTTATACTTTATCCTTTTATTGACTTTTCATGCCGATGTTTTAGTATTGTAGGAAATGGAAATGAGAGAAAAGCAGGGGTTTATTTGCAGGTACAGTTGGATTTAAACCAATAAAAAATACGAAACGACAAGGATGGGTCCTACCTATTTGTCAAGGGAAACCCTCAACGTGAGGAGATTTCAATAATTAACATTTTTGCGCATTTCTGATTTTAATGTTCCTTTTACTCTTTCTCCACCCCTCATATGTTTTATTTATTTATTGAAAATTAATGTATTCATTCAACCAATTTTTCATGTTATTTTAGTTGGCACCTAATACTGCACCTATGGGGCGTAGGGTGACCTGTCAACGTGTGTGCAGTGTGTACATTACATCAGAGTAATTGCCATTTTCTTCATGTCAAACATTTATCGTTTATTTGTGTTGGGAACAAAATCCTCTCTCCTAGCAATTTGAGAATATAGAATGAATTGTTAACCATAGAGAACTAGAAGTCTTCCTTCCGATGTGTACACTACTTTCCTCCAACTTCTGGGACGCGTCACCCCATCCTTCTTTCTTCGTTCCCCACCCTCGACTTTTATCCACACCGTGTAAGCAATTACTTGGTGGCTAGACAGAAGCTGTTTGTGTTCATTTTTCTACATGACAGAGCTAATCTACCAAAAGATGTAAGTGCTGAGAATTCTGTTTCTTCTTCCATCTCCGTCTCTCAGAGTAAGTAAGACAAAGAACAGAAGAAAGGTGTCTGCTTTACAGATTTCCACTCTTCCCAGTGGGCTCTGCCTGGCCTGGACTGAAGGTCAAGAGATAATAAGCTCATACGGCTATGACTTAGAGTGTGTTCGTCAAGCTTGCCCTGTAAAACTGGCATTTTGTCCTTTTTACCTTTGCCTCAATCTACTAGGAATTATGGGTGCGGTGAAATATGTTTATTAGGGGTCTTCAAATTCTATATCTTCTTCATAGATTATATCAGACATTGATCTAAGATAGTATCAGAATTTGAAACTGGTAATTAAAAGAAGGGGATATCTATATGAAACTATGATTTTCCACTGCTTTCAGCTTTGTGCTGGAATTTTCCTTATAAAAGCTATTCTTGCATTGCTGAGATGCTGTTACAAGGGGATGCTGGTGCCTATATTTCAGACTTGAGGCTGCTGTGAGCTGGGCCATGTTGGCACTCTACCCCGGGTGACAGAGTGACACTCTTGAACTTGATCAATCCTCTTGCCTTGGCCTCCCAAGTAGCTGTGACACTGCGCCCAGCTAGTGTTTTCTATTTTTAGTAGCGACAGAGTCTCACTCTTGCTCAGGCTGGTCTCAAACACTCCACCTGTTATGGCCAACCAGAGGGCTAGGATTACAAGCGTGAGCCCAGCTGCTTAATCCTTTTTGATTTAACTATAAGTAACCGTACCTTTATGTCTCAAGATAACAACAAAAAAGACCAGTGTAAAATTCTACCTTAAAATGAAAACTTAAAAACATTAACATAAATCTCCTTTTTTGAATTGAGGAAAATTTACATAAGGACATTAACGCATAGTACTAATTGTATAGTTATGAATCAGTGGGTTTTGACCAAGGTGCACATACCACAAAACAACACCCTATTAAGATAGAGAACATGTCTATTACCTCAGGATGTTTCAGCTGCTTTTCACAAAATGTGATTTTAAAGCAGATAGGGTAAAGATGTAAGTGGGAAAACTCAATTTAGAGGAGTAGCAGGATAGCCAGGTTTAGTGATAGTTCAAAAAGCAGCTCTCATCAAAAATCACACGGGCAAGTGGGAGGGTGTGTCTTACCTCTGCCTTGAGTGTGTCACTGTGAGAGCCTGTTGTGCAAGTGAATGCCTAAAGAGTAGAGAAACGTAAGGGGCAGCGCCTGTGGCTCAGTGAGTAGGGTGCTGGCTCCATATACTGAGGGTGGTGGGTTCAAACCTGACCCTGGTCAAACTGCAACAAAAAAATAGCTGGGCATTGTGGGGGGCACCTGTAGTCCCAGCTACTTGGGAGGCTGAGACAAGAGACTCGCCTAAGCCCAAGAGTTGGAGGTTGCTGTGAGCTGTGACTTCACGGCACTCTACTGAGGGTGACAAAGTGAGACTCTGTCTCTAAAAAAAAAGAGTACAGAAACGTGGATTAAAAGCCATGAATGTTTAATGAATTGAGCATCTAGAGGCAACATGGTGCCTACATCAGGGCTTCCCCCGCAGTGTACCCCTTCGAAACATACATCCTAAACATCCATTTACCCATTGCTGATTTGAAGGTAGAAGTTTTCCCCAGAGACCTGTGGTTAAGTTCACTTTTCACCTTGTTGGTAGACCAAACTGCTGGATATGTACACTTCACTTCAGTCAGCATAGTATCTCTACAAATTTTATTTTTCTTTTTAAATGTCAGATGAATATGAGAGTACAGATGATGAGGTGACAATGTTTGCATTTGTTAGGTCAGGTGTCTGTTGTAGCTGTGACCTGCCTCACGTGTAGTATAAAGAGAAAGCGAAGAGCTCTGTCTCTGAGGACCCTGTAGGAGAGCTTCCACCAGCCTGGGAATGTTTGTGTTTATCATAAGAAAATAAATACAAATTTACTCCCAACGATAAGTGAATTACCCAAATTCAGCAGGATTTTTCCAGATAGATGTTATTTTACTTTTTGCTCCCCTGAAATGACTTAGCAATCTGCAACATTTCCAAAATGCAAATTGCTTAGTAAAATGGCTTTAAAGATGATATGTCTTAAAAAAAAATCTACCAAAAAACAAACAAAACATAAAAGCAAATGAAACTTTAAAAAATGTTTTCAAAATTTAAATGAAAGTTTAAGCAGTATATTATCAAAAGAAATAGTAAGCATTAACAGAAGCTTCTTAAGTATCTTTTATATGGAATTTTATATCCTGCCTATTATTCTGTGATGATGATGATGATGGTAATCATGGTGCAGAGCCAAGCAAGTCTCTTCTAGTGGTGGCCTCTGAGTGAGATGCTGTACAGGCATAACCTCACTGCAGCCTCTCTATAGCTCTAGGAATGTGGCCTGTGCTTACATGTGCTGAGACTTATGTCTCATCTGAGATGTAAATAAGTTGGCTCATCTGAGAAAAATGGCAGACTCAGGGTTCAAAACCAAACAGTATGAATTCAAAGACCCCAATTCAGCTCCCACAGCAATATTTTTCCAAGTATTAGCCATGAAACTTCTATGTCACAGTCAATGGACCATGTAGGTTTTGATTCTCTCATCAACTCTTCTACATGTATGCTAAGGCTAATTAAATAATTAAATTTGATCATACCTATGATAATTCTTAAAACACAATTCCCTTATCTATGTTTTCCTTATAGTCAAGCATAGCTGTAAAAGAAAAGAATGAATAAAAAGAACAATGTTGCCTATATTATGTTTTTGGTAAAGGATAAAAATAGTTTGCTTCTACTTTTATTATCTATGAAAATATTATGGTATAATAAAAGGCTGATTTATGTTTACCAAACATGAAATTCTTCTCAGTGTATTATAATGCAATGATCCTCAGGCATTGGCTTGTCTCTTTGTACAAAACAAGTAGAAAACAAAAGGTTCTCCTGTCAGTAAGAGTGTCTGAGCAAAGCAGTGATAGAAAAATGGGAAGGAAAAGGCAACGGGTAGTTCGTTAAAAGATTCTTAATCCTTGGTTTAGTTCAGAATCCTTACTGTCATTTTTTTCAAACATTGCTATTGCTAATTTCAACAACATGCTGTTTTGAGACTTGGTAGAAAAATTGGTAGAAAAATACCACTGGCTGGCCTCATGGTATTTTATTTGTCAATCAAATTATCATGGATAGATGATAGATGCCAGGTCAATGAAGGCACACGATCTTCAGAGAATAGACAAGGGAGTCTATTGTTTCACTAAAGAAGAATAAAAAAAAAAATAAGTGCAATTCAGTGGAGGGAAAGTACATTCTTTCAACCTGATGTGGGTAATGCATTTTATTGTACAGACAATGCTATAAGAAAAAAGGCAGTAATATACTGCCCATACAAACATTTTGATGTTAATATGTTAATTATAGAAAATGAGTAAATTATTCCAGAAATTATTTTACATTCCACCATTATAATCTCTAAATATTTTGAGGCTGGAAAATCAATTATCAATTCTAGCTTAGACTGACACATGTCCCCAAATTAAGACATCAGACATTTGAGTTATTTATTCTGAATAAAACCACGATGCCAAATGTTGCTACAGAGTGTAAAGGGAATTGTCACATCAAGTAAGATAAAATCAGTAATGATCCATATGTCAAAAAGTCATAATTGTGAAGGCTGAGTCATTATTTAGGAATTTAAGTTTTATTATGTTCATGAAAACATCGTTGAAATATTAACTATTTCTTCTTTCTACATCTATAGAATATAATGTCAGAAACTTTTTTCAGAAAATCACACACTTATTGCAAATTGATACCCTATACACACCCCTCTATAATCATGGTCCCACATCTTCATGATTGTGCAAAGATTTGTTCCAATGGAGTGTTCAAAACCATTGTCTCCTTTGTATCTTTTGTGCACACACAGCCTCTGAAATCATGTCTGTCCTGGAGCTCTCCCTGTGCACCTTTTATTATGCGCCTGAACGACAGCTATTTGAAGGTGGAGCCAGGTCATTCTTCTTTGCTTCTACACTTGCCAATTAGAGGTTTAACAATAGTAGATTGTCAGTACAAAAGTTGTGTTTTCCCAATTCTGCTCTTTCCTTGAGTGACCAGAGAAGAGAGGTTGTGGAAACAGGTTTTCCCTTTGCATCCCGTAAACCATGGGAGCACCAGGATCCCCAGTTTCTGCAAGCTCTCTCAGAAGTGTGCTGTGTGTCACTGTCATAAACATGTGTCTCAACATTAGAAAATTTCAAAAGCATTTTCTCACATGGATATGACTGAATTATGACTTTACAAGCCTCTTATCACCCATACATTATAACAATTAAAATTATTATTTAATCACCTGATACATGTTGTTGAGGGATGTGGGGGGCGGCGAGGCAGAGGAGTGGTAAATCATCTGATGTCTCTCCTGACGATGCTTCTGTGTGTCTGAAGTCAGGTGACCAAGCCAACGCAGGAAATCTAAGGAGATTCACATCTCTACAGCTCGTTCAGAGATATGGGATATGTCATTACAAAGATGGACTCAATAGATAGTATAAATTATGTAAATAGCCTCAAATTTCATTAATTTAGCTATATCATTTTATTTATCAAACCCAAATTAGACTAAAACTTTATACGCTGGTGATCTCAAATTATATTGCCATTCTATGTAAATAACTGTTAACATAATAATCAGTTATAACTGTTCATAATAATCGGTAAATAACTGTTTAGATAATAATCAGTAAACAATTAACATAAATAATCAGTATTTAATAATCATAAAACTTTATATGCTGGTAATCTCAAATTATATTGCAATTCTATGTAAATAACTGTTAACATAATAATTAATCAGTATCTTCTCATATTGATTGAAAAGGGTGGAGAAAAAATATATAATCTTACATCTCTGTTAACAGGTATACTTTGAGTAGTTAAACTACAACAACTAGATATTTCTATTAGATAAAATTTTATTTCATTCACAAAAAAGACGTCATAAATATACATATAATAAAATACATGCTTTTAATACAAAACCATTAAATAATTTTATATTCAAAATTTGCTAAAATTAATTCAGAATGTGGTAGGAAGTGCTCAGAAATGTGAACCTCTGCTGTTGCTATAACCTAAATTATAATATATAAATGCATTTTATTCACAATATTTTACCTACAGAGATGAAAATGTGGTTTGACATAATTTAAAGATATGTTTAATGAGGACTAAAACAACAAAAATTTAAATGCAAACATAAGTGTTTCCAGAAGGAAAAAAAGAATGAGATTATTTTCTTTCACAAAGAGGAACTAGAGGAGAAAATGTTTCTAATGCTGCTCCTAGGGCAAGAACTCGCTTCATTTATACTGATGGTTTTCCATATTGATTATGCGTGATGTGTCTGAATGCAGGTAAGAAAGACATAATATTGAATTTCTCCATGTATCACTCTTAAAGTTTTCCATAATTTAAAATTTTTAAATTTCCTCTATTAAAATTTACATTTTTGTCCAGATATCCCATTTAACTAATTTAACATTTTATTATTAATACTTCACTCCTTTTACTATAACAAATATTCCTTATATTCCACCTTTCTCTTCAATGTTTTTAGTATCTACAAGTCAGAATGAGAAGCTGTCTTACTGTTCCTTATATGTTTTACAGAATTTATTTTGGGTACATATGAAATGTCATAATTTTTAACCTTAATTGAAAATATTCTCAATAGTCAGGGAGTGTGGGGACAAGGTGAGAGGTAAAGAAAATAATACTCTCATGAATTGAATGGTTGTTATTTGAAATGATCCTCAGTTTTCAAAGAACTAAAAATAAAAGCTAACAAAAAAATTAAATTGAATTTTTTCTCTTTATTTAGAAACAGAACCTTAGCATGAACTAAACACAGCCATTTAATCTTTTAAGCTTTGATTATTCAGTAAAGGTTTATTAGGAGACAGTCGCTGTGACTTTACTAGCGAAATAGGCTATTCAACCAATAAATACAAGGTCATGCTATAAATGAGTCTATATTGTCTGCATTGTAGAAGTGTCAGTTTATCACAGCATCTCACCTCTGTGTTCCCAAGATGCTTGGCTGGAGAATGATACACATATTGAAAACGTTTAAGCAGATTTAAAACTTAGATGATAAAAATCAGTCTATATTAGATGTCTTCTGTTGATATGGGTATTTTCATAAATTTGAACACTAAAACAAAATTATCACCCCCAGTCAGGTGGTAGATTCCAAACACACCAAATCAAAATAAAGTATGCTGTCATCTTAAAAGGGAAGGGCGTGTCAAGGTCTAGTGACCAGATTAAGCACAAATAAAGAAAAAGGTGGAAGGTGGCTCCTAAAGGAAGAACAGAAAATCACCCAAATTGATTAATTCATTTATATTTTCCATGTTCTAAAGACAGTGCTAATTTCTGAGAATATAGCAGTAAATTGTATTTTTGCACTTCTTGAACTGGAAAACAAATAAAACAGAATGATTAAACAAACACAATTAAACAAATACATTAATAAAATATGAATATGCGTGGAACATTATGAATGTATGTAATATACTATATTCAAACACATTCATGCATATATGCACATATATCAAGGCAATGTGTGTGAAGATAAGAGCAACTGGTGCTCCACTTCAGCTTGGGCAGTCAGGGTCACTCCTCATAGCCCTTGGGGGTCACTATTCATGCAAATGTCTGAAGAATGACCTAAAGGTAGCCCAAGACACTGGGAGAGCGTATCAGGCAAATAAACCGGTAAGAAAAAAAGCCCATTTACCTGTTGGAAAAATCGAAAGCTGCTTAGTGTGGCTGGAACCTAGCAAGTAAGTGTGAGACAATTCTATGATACGTGTACAATAGCTGATGGACACTTCTTTCTGTCCACCTTGGGGTCTGCTGTCCTCTGCCTTGGCTTTATTTTCAGGCAATTTTCCACACATGGCAGAAAACACTGGAAGCTCCAGTCTTTAGGGTTCAGACTCTCATGGACATCACCTACCATCATAAATATGTTCCTTTGAAGTCTTTCCCATTCAGGTTAAAGGGAATCCCCTCCTTCCACTTATATGGAGGCAAAGACACTGGTGTCACCTTTGACTCTTCTTTTCTGCCATACTCCAAATATAGCTATCAACAATTTTTGTGGGAGATATCTTCAAAATATTTCCAAATATCTGACCATCGTTATAACATGTGTCCCATCTATTGTCATCTTGGACTTGGGTTATTACAATGGCCTTCTCAGTGACTTCTCTGTACTTGTACTACTTCAGTCTATTTTCTTTCTTTCTATTTTTTTTTTTTTTTTTTTTTAGAGACAGAGTTTCACTTTATCACCTTTGGTAGAGTGCCATGGCATCACACAGCTTACAGCAAGCAACCTCCAACTCCTGGGCTTATGCAATTCTCTTGCCTCAGCCTCCAGAGTAGCTGGGACTACAGGTGCCCACCACAACGCCCGGCAATTTTTTTGTTGCAGTTTGGCCAGGGCCAGGTATGAACATGCCACGCTCAGAATATGGGGCTGGTGCCATACTCACTGAACCACAGGGGCTGCCCAACTTCAGTCTATTTTTAATGCAAAAACTACTTCTCTGGCCTCATCTCTACCATATCTATTATCTTTTCTCTTTACTAGTATACCTCCAGTCACAATAAAAAGTCACAATAGTGGCAAGAATTTTTAAGCTTGATTTTGTTGGATCTGTCTCATGAAATTATTTAAAGCATTATATGAAAACATGCATGAAAATGTTCTTTATCATAATTTCTAAAAGTTATAATTCAATATTAGTGGGTACAAATATTGTTATTGTTGATTATCATTTTGGCATCTCAATGGAGGAAAAAATACTATTAAAATACTATTAATACTCTTAATACTATTAAGAGACTTCTAATTTCATTGTTTTGTTTCTAGTTGTCACTGTAAATTAATACAATACCATTCAAATCTACACAGTGCATTTTATTTTATAGGGGATCAAGTCTAAAAAATAGTTGTTGGTGGAGAAAGACGGTGGACTAGAGGCAATTCCTTTGTAGCCACTTGTGGTATGATCCTAGAGGAAGGACTCCTGCCTCCTCTGCCTGAAACTTTGCTTCAGAGACACAGGGAGGCAACAGGAGACTCTAAGAGCCAACCAAGAGGTCAGAAGCAATAGAGAACTGGTACAGAAGGAGAGTGCTTGTGTGCTGACAGTGGGAGGCCAGTTCAGTCACAGATTTCAGAAAGAGAAGGCCTTCCCTACATGTTTGTTTGTTTGTTTGTTTGTTTGTTGTTGTTGTTGTTGGACCTGGACACTTGATGGAGTTGCCTTGGGAAAGCTTAGGCCTGTGAGTGATCTTGAACAATGCCAAGTGGCTGGAATTGAGATACGAGGCAGAAGAGAGCTCTCAGTTCCTTGATTGCTGTCTGAACACAGCCATTGTGGAAGAGCTGCCTGGAAGGAACAGCCCACAAGGTTGGCCCTATACCAAAAGGACACTTCAACACTTAAGCACAGAGACAAGGTAATTTCCAGAAAAGGAGGAAGTGAAAAGAAATGAAGAAGAAGGAAGCAGGCAAGAAGAAAACACACATAAGGAGGAACCAATGGAAAAATTCTGGCAGCATGAAAAACCAGAACAGAACAACTCCAGCAAGGGATCATGAGGTAGCTACCACAGAGGATTACACCTATAAAAAAATGATAGAAATGACAGAAAGGAAAATTTAAAATATGGATGTTAAAAACAATAAAGGAAATTGCTGAAAAAAATGGAGCATACTCAAAAGAAAATCTGAAAACAGAATCAAATAAGGAATGAAAGATATAAAGAATATAGAAAGGAGGTAGTGGAACTTAAGGAATTGAAGCAGTAAATCAGAGAACTTAAAGATGCAGTAGATGGTATTAATAACAGATTAGACCATGGAGAAGAAAGAATCTCAGATTTATAGGATAAACTTTGGAGGTAACACAGGTAGTTAAAGAGGCAAAAAAAAAAAAAAAGAGAGAGAGAGAGAGAGAGAGAGAGAAAGCAGAACATTTGCTCAGAGAATTATGGGACTTCATGAAACATTCAAACATATGAATTATAGGTGTTCCTGAAGGGGAAGAATAATGATCCAGGGGAATGGAAGCCCTACTAGAGGATATTTTAAATAAAAGTTTCCCAAATATCATCCCAAAATTCCGAAAAACTACTTTTAGAGAAATATCAAACTCCGAGTCATCTCAACACAAATAGAGCATCTCCAAGACACATCGTCATGAACCTGTTCAAAGTCAAAATGAAAGAGAAATTATGTAGGAAGACAGTAGTAAGTGCCAATTGACCTACAGGGATCCATCAGGGTGACAGCAGTCATCTCAATCAAAACTTTGCAAGCTAGAAGAGAATGGTCATCTACATTTAATATTCTCGAACAAAACAATTTTCAGCACAGAACTCTATATTCTGCTAAGCTAAGCTTTAAAATTGATGGAAAAATAAAGTTTTTACTGTTATGCAAACTATGAAGTAATTGATCACAAGACCAGATCTACAGGAAATACATAGTCCTATTCTACACACTGACTACCATAATGGACCATCAGAAAACTGAGCACCTAGAAACTAAAGGACAAAATCTAGCATCCATAATGATCTGAAGATCATCAGCAATCACTACACAATGAACTTCCACAAAATAATATGAATAAAACTCCACCATGCTTACCAATATTCTCAATAAATGTTACTGGCTTGAATTCTCCACTGAAGAATCACATCCTGCTGATTGGATTAAAAAAAAAAAAAAAACACACAAGCCATCCACATGCTGCCTCCAGAAAACACACCTAGCCTTGAAGGACAAAGTAAGACTCAGGGTGAAGGGATGAAAAACAATATTCAGTGAAATGGAAATCAGAAGGAAGAAGAGGTCACAATAATATTTTCAGATACAAGTAAATTTAAAGCAACTGAAGTCAAAAAAGACAAACATGGTCACTTCATACTGGTCAAGGGAACAGTACGACAAGAGGATGTGTCAATTCTAAATATTTATCCACCCAATTTAAATGCTCAGGTTTATGAAACAGGCGTTAATTGGTCAGAGTAATATCTAAACAGAAACTAAACAAAGATACAAGGAACTTAAATGAGACCCTAGAACAAATGCGCTTAACAGACATATACAGAATACTCAATCCCAAAGCTAAGAAATACACATTCTTCTCTTCAGCCATGTAACATTCTGTAGAATAGATCATATCCTGGGACACAAATCAAACCTCAATAGAATTAAAATAATTGAAATTATATCTTGTAATTTCCCAGACCACAAAGAATAAAAGGTAGAACTCATGTCCAATAAAAATTGTCATCCCCACACAAAGGCATGGAAACTAAACAATCTTATGCTGAATGAAAGTTGTATGAAGGAAGAAATGCAAGATGAAATTATTTACATTCTCTAACATAACAACAAGGAAGACAGAAGCTATCAAAACCTGTGGAACACTGCAAAAGCAGTCCTAAGAGAGAAATTTATTGTAATAGATACCTAAATCAGAAAAACAGAAATAGAGCACATCAGTGACTTAATGAATCAACTTAAATAATTGGAAAGGGGAGAACAATCTAATCCCAAACCTAGCAAAGAAAAGAAATAACAAGAATTTAATCAAAAATAAATGAAATGGAAAACAAAGGAACCATTCAGAAAATTAATGAAAGAAAAAGTTGGTTCTTTGAAAAGATAAATAAAATTGATAAACCATTGGGCAGATTAACTAGAAACAGTAAATCAAAACCTTTAATAACCTCAATCATTAACACAAAGGAGGAAATAACAACAGATATCACAGAGATACAAGAGATTTTTTTCTTTATTTCAGATTGATATAAGGGTACAAATTTTTAGATTACATTGTTCTTACTTCAAAAGTGTAAATTTCCAGTTGTAATGGAGCCCCTTACCCATCAAGGATGCATATTACACACCCTCGCAATGTTCACTTTAGTTGAGATCCTGCCTCATGCCCTCCCTCCTTCTGCCAATTGTCTTCCCCTCAGCTCGTTTCCTCCTCCCTCCTCTCTCTGCCCCAATATTAGACTATACCTATGTTTTAGTGTTCATATGAGCATGTAATTATTCAAATATTGGTTTTATATTAGTATTGAGTTTATGGGATATTTATTTTTCCATTCTTGTGATACATTACTAAGAAGAATGTGTTTCAATTCCATCCAGGTAAATGTAAAAGATGTGAAGTTTCCATCTTTTTTAATGTCTGAATAGTATTCCATGGTATACGTATACAATAATTTGTTGATCCATTCATGAGTTGATGGGCATTTGGGTTGCTTCCATGACTTGGCAATTATGAGTTAAGCCTCAATAAATATTATGGTGCAAATGTGTTTATGGTATAATGATTTTTGTTCTTCTGGGTAGATACCTAGTAATGAGATTGCAGGATCAAATGAAAGGTCAACTTTTGGTTCTTTGAGGTCTCTCCATATTTCTTTTGTGGAGAGAAAGGGACATTTCTACATTACTGGTGGGATTGCAAGAAGATTATTTCTGACTACTACAAAACACTTTACACCCAGACATTTGACCGTGTTGAGGAAATGGACCACTACAGTAGTCACATCATCTCCCACACTTACCCAGGAAGAACAGATCTCTTGAAGACACCAATATCAAGCAGTGAGATTGAAGCAGCAATAAAACAGCTTCCAACAACAAAAAATCCCTGGACCAGATGGCTTCACACCAGAATTGTATCAAGCCTTCAAAGATGAGCTTGCATCTACACTGGAAAAATTATTCCAAAACATTGAGAAGGAAGGAATCTTTCCCAACACATTCTATGAAGCAAACATCACCCTGATGCCAAAACCAGGAAAGGACTCAATCAAAAAGGAAAACTACAGACCAGTTTCATTAATGAATGTTGATGCAAAATACTAAAATCTTAGCTAATACGTTACGGCTACACATTAAAAAAATTATACGTCATGATCAAATAGGCTTCATCCCAGGGATAGAAGGCTGGTTCAACAGATGCAAATCCACACATGTAATTCACCATATCAATAGAAGCAAAAACAAATACCATGTTATCCTCAATAGAAGCAGAAAAAGCCTTTGACAAAATTCAGCATCCTTTTCTAACAAGAACACTTAAGAAAATAGGCATAGGTGGCAATTTTCTTAAGCTGATTGAAGCTATCTATAGCAAACCCACAGCTAATATCATACTGAATGGAGTAAAACTGAAAGCTTTTCCACTTAGAACTGGAACCAGGCAAGGACGTCCACTATCACACTATTATTCAACATTGTGCTTGTAGTTCTAGCCAGTGTAATCAGGCAAGAGAAGGATATGAGGGCATCCAAATGGGGCAGAGGAAGTCAAAATCTTCCTCTTTGCTGATGATAGGATTTATACTTAGAAAACCCCAGAGACTCAACCACAAAACTCCTGGAGGTCATCAGGAAATACAGTAATGTCTCAGGGTATAAAATCCACAAATCAGTAGCCTTTATATATGGCATTTACAGCCAAGTTGAGAAGCAAATCAAGAACACAATTCCCTTCAGAGGAGCTTCAAAGAAAATAAAATAATTAGGAACATACCTAATGAAAGAGGTGAAGGATCTTTACAAAGGGAATTATGAAACTTTCAGAAAAGAAATAGCAGAAGACATTAACAAATGGAAAAACATACCATGCTCTTGGCTGGGAAGAATCAACATTGTTAAAATGTCCATTCTACACAAAGCGATCTACAAGTTCAATGCAATCCCCATTTGAACACTAACATCATACTTTGAAGAACTGGAAAAAAATAGTTATTCATTTTCTATGGAACCAGAAAAAAAACCCATATAGCTAAGGCTATTCTTACTAATAAAAACAAAGTCAGAGACATCACCCTAGCCAGACTTCAGGCTATATTACAAGTCTACAGCAATCAGAACAGCATGGTATTGTCGCAAAAATAGAGACATAGACAGATGGAACAGAATAGAAAATCAAGAGATTATACCAGTCTCTACTTGCCATCTGATCTTTGATAAACCAAACAAAAGCATACAGTGGGGAAAAGAATCCCTATTCAACAAACGGTGCTAGGAGAACTGGATAATCACATATAAAAGACTGAAACCAGACCCACAACTTTCACCATTTGCAAAATTGACTGAAGATAGATAAAATATTTAAATATAAGACATGAAATCATAAAAATCTTTGAAGAAAATGTGGGGAAAACTCCTGATATTGGACTGGGGAAAAATTTCATGACAAAGACTTCAGTGGCCACTGCAACAACAACAAAAATTAACAAATGGGACTTAGTTAAGCTGAAAAGTTTCTTTACAGATAAAGACTGAACAAGTAAAGCAAAAAGACAACCTTCAGAATATTTGTGGGTTGTGAATCTGACAAAGGGTTAATAACTAGAATCTACAGAGAACTCAAATTAATCAACAAAAATTAGAAAAACGAAGGTCCCATATATAACTGGGCAAGAGATATGACCAGAACCTTCTCTGATGATGACAGATGAATGAATGGCTAATAAACATTTAAGAAAATGTTTATTGTTCCTGCTCATCAGAAAAATGAAAATCAAAACCACCCAGAGGTATCACCTAACCCCGGTGAGAATAGCCAACATCACAATGTCTCGAAGCTGCAGATGCTGGCGTGGATGTGGAGAGAAGGAAACTTTTACACTGCTGGTGATTTTGTAAACTAATAAAACCTTTTTGGAAGTAAGTATGGAGAATCCTCAAAGAACTCAAATTGGACCTCCCATTTGATCCTGTAATCCCATTTCTGGGAATCTACCCAGAAAAAAAAAAATCATTTTATCATAAGGACACTTGTACTAGACTGTTTATTGCAGCTCAATTTATAATCTCCAAAATGTGGAAACAACCTAAATGTCCACCAACCCAGGAATGGATTAACAAGCTGTGGTCTATGAATACCATGGAATACTATTCAGCCATTGAAAAAGATAGAGACTTTACATTTTTTGTATTAACCTGGATAGAGTTGAAACACGTTTTTCTTAGTAAGGTTACACAAGAATGGAGGGGCAAGAATCCAATGTACTCAATTCTAATATGAAGACGGTAGATGATTTATACACACCTATAAAAGAAAAACACTCAAATCAATAAAAGGCTAGAGGTAGGGGAAGGAGCGAGCAGGGAGAGAGAAAGAGGGAGGGTGAGGGGTGCTCCACACAATGCGCATGATGTTAGGGGGTGTGACACACCTCTTTCAGGCAGGGAACAATTATGAGAGGGACCCTACCTAACAAATACAAATATTGTAACTTAATTCTTTGTACCCTCAAATGAACTTGAAACAAATGAATAAATAATCACTTTTGATTTTACATTGGTAAATTTTACTTGGTAAATTTTTACCAAGGAGGCAAAGAATATGATTGCTCAACATTTAGATTTGTAGTGATCTACAGAAACACAACTGGCTTCCCTTAAAGATAGATGGACTAAAGGATGTATTAGCTTGTGCCCATCAATCCACGAATGGATTAATAAACTGTGGTACATGTACACCACGGAATATTGTGCAGCCTTAAAGAAAGATGGAGACTTCACCTCTTTCATGTGTACATGGATGGAGCTGGAGCATATTCATCTTAGTAAAGTATCTCAAGAATGGAAGAAAAAGTATCCAATGTACTCAGCCCTACTATGAAACTAATTTAGGGTTTTCACATGAAAGCTATAACCCAGTTACAACCTAAGAATAAGGGGAAGGGGAGAGAGAGGGGGGAGGACGGGTGGAGGGAGGGTGATTGGTGGGATTACACTTATGGCGTATCTTACAAGGGTCCATGTGAAACTTAGTAAATGTAGAATATAAATGTCTTAACACAATAACTAAGAAAATGCCAGGAAGGCTATGTTAACTAGTGTGATGAAAATGTGTCAAACTGGTCTTCAAAACCAGTGTATGGTGCCCCATGATCACATTAATGTACACAGCTATGATTTAATAATAATAATAATAATAATAAAAGGATATATTAGCACAAGGAGTTGACATAAAATGTGATTTCTCTGTGTGTCTATGGAATGAGCGTACAGTAACAGGGTTGTATTTGCCTCCACAAACACTGATTCTAAAAGGTGAAATCAAGAGGACATTCAAACACATCTGTAGTTTTTATTATCTATTTGCAATATTTCACTTAAAACTACCCTTACACCTTAAAGGCAATAAAAATGGGACTTGTAGAAAATAACATTATCCAGAGTGACCCCATATCTTACTTTCTGACTGTTTCTTGGTCTATAGTCTTTTTTTACGATATTTTTATTCCTACAAATTAAACAATGACTAGAAGACAGTTTAAAAAATGCCCTGTGTATAGTAGCAAGGACACTTTTTTACTTATTACTCTACTTACTGCTTAATTGAAAAAAAAAATTAGTGAGCATTATTTTCTCATCTAGTTAATTTTAAACCTGGTAGAATATCTCCTGTCCCTATGCCCTTAAAAAAAATGAGATGTCTCATATGCTTTACATTCTAATTAATGAATTTTTGTGAAATGATAGCATAATCACTGAAAAAGGGATATTTGCTAACAATGTACCTAAACTCCTTTGAGGAATAATCTTCTGCCAGAAAAATTGAATTCCATGCATAATATTGTAAAATATGCATTTCTTCAAGGGTCTTTAAACCCTGCAAAAGGAAAGGTACACCCTTGATAAATAACAATAGATGCACATTACAATTTAAATTTTAATTAAAAAGGTATTTCTAACTTTAGTAGACAAAATCTAAGTTTCATAATACATAAATTTAAGATGTGTCTCTTGTAAGCCATATTACTTTTTTACAGGGGGATTCTTAAAATATACCATGACAAAAGTATAAACCTTAGTTAATTCTTGAGTCTTTTTCTCTATCTTTAATGAAACTTATATCTTAAAAAATAAATAAACTAGGGTTGTTTGCATACTTATCATTAATAAATGAAATCATCCTTTATTTGTTAGTGCAATTGAAATTTTTCTGTAATAAGACCTTCTACAATATAAGAAGAGTATGAAAATAAACAGTAAAAATAATTGATATTGGTAACTATCAATATTACATGTTGTAAAATTTCTTATAACATTTCAGTATGTTGTCATTAATTTAAATAAGTATGTCTACAGGACAATGTGTTAACTTAATTAAGACAAATTCTTGTATTCTATAAAAAAGTGCATACCTTTTAATATCATGTATATTTTTAAATTAAAATTTTAATTAAGCATAACTGTTTAGATAGTTTATCTGGAAACTCAGTAAGAACATAAATATTTGTTCAAATTGAAACACTATAGGTAAATTATAGAACATGGTTCACACATAGATATAAAAATGAATATGTATATACACACACTCTAAAAATGATAAAGATATTTAATAATCAATTTTCTGGGCACCCATTGACCTTCACTGAGGACACAGCTGATGTGGTGGAAATGTATTTTCTCACATTCTTGTTTGTTAACAGGATTGATGATGCCACTTCATTGTATTATTGACAGATTAATTAACTAAAATGTAGCTGATCTGGGCTCCATGCTATGTGACGGTGTCAAATACAGCGTGATACTTGATCTTGGACATCAGAGTTCTCATAATCATGTCGTGAAAGCAAAGTCAAATAGCAGCACAGCAAGGCAGAGGCCAAGATTGTTCCCCATCAGGCTGACCTGACAAAACCCTCAACTGGGCTGTGACCCACAAAGGGGCCTAATGTGGAAGGTGAATCCAAATAGGAACAATGAACAGTATCTGGAGAATTTTAATTCTGTCCTTCCTGAGACTGAGCTAGAGATGGAAGCAGAACTGAAAGATAAACAGAAATGTCAGCGTGTGGCACGTGCGTCAGCGACAACCATGAGGGAGTAAGGCAAGTTTTGTGTCAATAGACAATAAGAGGCAGGAAGGGCCATGGAGTGGAGAAAAGACACAAAGAGCAAAAGAAGAGTTAATAGCAGCCACAGGAAAGGTGTAAGCAGAGGCAAAAAAAAGAAAAAAATCGATTTAATTTTAAAAATGAACTATGACATATTTCCACTGTTGTAGCAATGCTTGAAAAATGAAGAACGCATGAAACGATTTTAATACCAGTTCCGGGGTGTTGTCATGTGCTGACTCCTTGATTCCATGACATAAGGGAAGAATTTGTGGTTAGTCCTCAAATTGCTGTTTCCATGAATGTCTTCAAAAGAAGCCCTATCTCCCTATTACCTAAGATGACTTCAGTGTATTAGAACCTTATTGCTGCTGTAACAAATCACCGCACAGGACATGACTTAAAACAGTACAAATTTATATCTCATATTTCTACAGGATGAAAGCTCTACAGTGATTCTCTGAAGGAAGAGCCTCTGAAGGAAGGCTCTAGGGGAGAATTCAATCCCTCATGTTTTCCAGCTTCTACTTTTCTAATCTCTCTCTCTGTCTTTGACTCTGACTCTTCTACCTGTTTTTCATAAAAAAATTTTCTGATTATACTGGATCAACCTGGATTACCCCCTATAATCTCCTGTCTCAAGACACTTAATTACATCGGCAAAGTCCCCTTTGCCATGTAAAGTAACATCCTGCACAGGTTTTCAGGATTAGACAGACATCTTTGAGGGCCATTATTCTTCTGCCTACCCACCTCAAATAATGAAACTTCAAGGAACTAGTTGACAAATGGTTCTACAGAAGCTTTGTCATAAAAGCTTATTAGCAGGAGAAAAATCTTTAAATTTAGCCTGCTAAGGAAGTCATTACAGAAAAGGAACAAGTTGTGTGGAATTCTGAAGGTTAGATTAGATTTTCAATTATTCAAGAAAAGGATGAATTCAATTCCAGGATGAGGTAGGGGGAAACATCATAAACAAAAATATGAAATAAGAAGTAAATTCAGAAGTAAAGGCTTTTGGCTGGTTGATGGTGATAGAATATTCACATAAGCATATCGAGGACAGTTTAGAAATTTAACTTTATAGTGAATGTGGAAGGTTTTGTAAGTGTCACAAAAAGTCCTTTTAGCCCGTAATCATTGGTTTCCTAATGTGATAATAGAGGCAGGCTATGATGAGGAAAGGGTGGAAAGAGGATTCCAGGCAGCTATTTATGTGTAAAGTCGTGAAGTGCTAAGTAACACCCTCTAATAATGAGGGGAGAATTTTACCTCAAATTTGAAGAAAAATGTTATTTAGTGATATAAATATACAAAACATTGTATTAGGTGAGTTTAGGTAGATGTGATTAAAACACATTGTATTTTTGGTATCATTTTTCAACATTAGTTGTTAGCTAATGTAAAAAAAAGTAATTGTAGGGTGAAATCATAGCAACAGGTATGAATGAAAAATGTTTAATTATAACGTGTATTTAGGCACCAATATGATTCTATGTCTTTCATGTTTACATGTTAATATGAGTAAGTAGTCCTGAAATTCAAGGTAAAAAAATGAAGCCTTACCTATAAAAAGAACTGTTTTTCTTTTGAATCTTGACACTATTCAGATGTCCTTCTTGTTTTCTTTGGCCTGGTATTGGGAGCTCCCTCTTCACATACACCCTAAATCGGGGCTTGTTCTGTTGCTATGACAGTGATACGTCATATTACCACTAAAGTGAGAAGGAAAGAAATACTATATTCGTGTTTGGTTGGGAAGTGTCTTTTGGAGAAATTCTTATTCTACTAATTATAAAAGCAAAATGTTCATGCTGAACATTTTGCTGATAATACAATTGTAATAAAATAAAGGGTCATTTTGTGATTTTTAAAAGAATTTTAAAAAGACATATAACCCCACATATAAGAAAACAGCAGCGGGCGGCGCCTTTGGCTCAGTGAGTAGGGCGCTGGCCCCATATGCCTAGGGTGGTGGGTTCAAACCCAGCCCTGGCCAAACTGCAACAACAACAAAAAAATAGCCAGGCATTGTGGTGGGTGCCTGTAGTCCCAGCTACTTGGGAGGCTGAGGCAGGAGAATCGCTTAAGCCCAGGAGTTGGAGGTTACTGTGAGCCATGTGACTCCACGGCACTCTACAGAGGGCAATAAAGTGAAACTCTGTCTCTACAAAAAAAAAAAAAAAAGAAAGAAAGAAAAGAAAACAGCAGTGACCATTTGAACACAAATTGACCTTGAATACTTCTGTCTTTGAAATTAGATAATAGTCATATGATAAGATACTGTAAGAAGTGGTGCAGATGAGTTCAAAGAATAATTTCCTATGTGCCAGGTACTTCAGGTGATTAAATTGTCACAAGAAAATGTGAGATTACTAAGATCTAGAAAGGCTATGAAACCGCTGCTTGGGTGAGTAGTTCTATCCTTGTTACCCAAGTGCTGCAACCGTTTCACTTTAACAGTATTTTCTCTTTGAAAATTACGCATCTGAATGATGTACTCCCCAAGGTCCATTCCAGTAACACCACTCTGTCACGGCTAGCATAGTGGGGTCAGACTACGACTCCCAGTAATCCCTCTGATAATACAATTGTAATAAAATAAAGGGTCATTTTGTGATTTTTAAAAGAATTTTATAATGTAATTCAAAGACAGGCAAACACAGACCATGAAGTAAAGCACAATTCTTTTTTATTTTATTTATTTATTTATTTATTTATTTTTTGCTGTTTTTGGCCGGGGCTGGTTTTGAACCCACCACCTCTGGTATAAGGGATTGGCACCCTACTCCTTTGAGCCACAGGCACTGCCCTAAAGCACCATTCTTAATAACTAAATTGTTTGAGGGATTGTGTTCCTGCATTTCTCTTAGAGCTTTTGAGCTAAGTGTTCCTAGAGTATGTTTTAAATCTGAATACGCTATGAGGTCTCTGGTATCCACACAGGCTGAGAGAAGTGGGAGACCTGATTCTCTGCAGCCTATTCACCCAGCCCCCAATGAAAGAAACAGAGAAAAAACAATAATAACAACAACACAAAAGCCGCCCATCAGTGGACTCATGGCAGCTGTCAGTGTTCTCAAACACGTTTGTACATTTGACATATCTCAGTTGCTGTTTACAAAGAACAATATCTGGAATCCTCTACCATGCAATCCTGACTTAATTAGTCAATCTTGAGGATCAATGATCTAGATTTGAAATCTCACTTTGTATTTTTACCTATTACGGATGCTGCTATCAGAACCTCATTTAAAACAGTGCAGCCAGGATGTATGGTCCTCTCACCTTGGTGTGCCAAATACATCATAGTAAGAAGGAATCCTCAGAGGGCTGCAAACATGCTGGATATTTCAAACCTGAGAGGTTACTATTGCTGCCAAAAGAAAGTTCTGAGGCCATAGGATGAAATTTTAAGCATAGATTATTTTTGTTCTGAAGACCACACAAACAAATGCCACTTCAATAACATGTCTTTTCATTTTAAGGTTTTTTGTTTCTTTGTTTTTGTTTTTCAGTAGCGGTAATGGATGAAAATATTCCCAGAGGATAACTTTGCAAATGGGCAGTAGTGACTACATTGTATATGGCCACTTGTTTAAAGGTGAGTAACCCGGGGGAAGAAGAGTAGAAGAAACTTTTGCATTTGTTCTCATAATTTATACATATAGGAGGGTCATATCTTGGAGTGTATTTTCTAAAAAGACCTTGTATTTTATATGCTTTTTCTAGACTTTTGAGGATGCTATTACTCATGTTGTTAAGATTGTGTCAAAATGATTTAAGGAAAGGCCAGTAGGAATAGCTAGTTTTGGACTGGTTCCTTCAAAAGATATTCATTTGGCTATTTGGTTTGCAGTTCACATGACAACATGACTTTTGTTAACAAATCTCTGTAAGGCGACTGTAGAGAAATACTTTTTCTCCCCCACATCTTTGGTTTGTACTTTGGAATGCACCAGCTCTTAGAGCTAACATACTTAAGATGGGTGATGTGTGATGGAGAAAATTGTGTTCCCAAGTTCAGAACTGCCACCCACTATCTCAGAAAGTAAAACAGTACAGCAATTTCTTAGAAAAAAAGAATACAAGCTGGAAAGCAAGTGTGTTTACAGGTGATACTGGGTACATAAGAATACATTTTGTGAGACATGCATGATGTTAATAGGGATCTGTCTTAGTTTGAGTTGCTGTAAAGGAATTCTGAGTTTGGGTAATTTGTAAAGAAGGAGGTTAATTTGGCTAATGATTCTGCTGCTGGAAGACTGGGCATCTGCTGAATGCTGTCTCCACTCATGGCAGAATGCGGAAGGGAGCCAGTGTGTTAAGCAGAGAGGAAGTGAGACGGAGTGGGAAGGTGCCAGGCTCTTTTTAAGACCCAGCTCTCAGGAGAACTAACGGAGTGAGAATTCCCTCATTACTGCCATGATGGAGCTGAGCCCTCCATGATGGATCAGCCCCCATGACCCAAACACCCTCTCATTAGGCCCCCACACCCAACATTGGGGACCACATTTGAACATGAGGTTTGGAGGGGTCGGATATCCAAACCATACCAGGACCCGTCTGTACTTGAGTGACATTGACATTTTCACATATATAATAAGAATTAGAAAGTCAATATTTTAAAAAGGGAATTTGCTTTGCTGAGTTACAGTATTTTAAAGTATACTTGACATATTTCAAAAACATAATCTTTTGGGGAAAGGGACTTTTGAGAAAAATATTACCAAATAAGTAGGTGAGTCCCCTTGCCCTTTTATCATGCTATCATTTAAAAATATCAGTCTTTGTACTGAATTCAACTAACCTTCTAACTAATGCCCTGGCTATTGAACCTCTGTGCTTCATAGGTGGGCAGACTGGGGTTCACTGAGCTTCCCAGGGCTTTCTTTAAAAAAAAAAAAAATCTGATTAATAGGACGCTACAGAGGATTAGGTGACATTATTTGCTTTCTTAAGGTTAAAGACTGAGCTGCAATTGTATCCTTCACCCAGCCGGTATGCCAAATACTTTCTCAATGAACCTGTTGGGTGGGAATTCACCCAACCCCTTTCCCACTTCCTTCTACTTGAATTTAAATTAAGTTTTTCTCTTATATGAGAATGTAGTTGTTAATCTACTCTTTTTAATTTAGTACTGAATGTATTTGATGCTTGTTTTTCCATTCTTGTGATACTTGCCTTAGGAGAATGTTGTCCGAATCCATCCAGGTTGTTGTAAGTTTGTTGTTGTTGTTGTTGTTTTATAGCTGTAGCACTCCATAATATTCATATACCATAGTTTATTAATCCATTCATGTGTCAAGATCTCTTGGGTTGTTTTCACATCTTTGCAACTGTGAATTGAACTGCTATAAATATTTGAATGCAAATGTCCGTATGATCAAATGATTTTTTTATTTCTTCTGGGTAGATACCTGATAGTGGAATTGCAGGATTAGATCGTAGGTTTACATTTAGCTCTTTGAGGATTTTCTGAGCTTCTCTTCCTAGAGGCTGCCCGCGTTTGCAGTCCCACCCACAGTGTGCGAACACTCCCTTCTCTCCACACTCTCACCAGCGTCTGTGGCTTTGGGGCCTTGTGCTGTGGGCCATTCTCACTGGATTAGGTGATATTTCTTTTTTTTTTTTTGTAGAGACAGAGTCTCACTGTACCCTCCTCAGGTAGAGTGCTGTGGTGTCACACGGCTCACAGCAACCTCTTAACTCTTGGGCTTACGCGATTCTCTTGCCTCAGCCTCCCGAGCAGCTGGGACTACAGGTGCCCGCCACAACGCCCGGCTATTTTTTTGTTGCAGTTTGGCCGGGGCTGGGTTTGAACCCACCACCCTCGGCATATGGGGCCGGCGCCCTACTCACTGAGCCACAGGCGCCACCCCTGGGTTAGGTGATATTTCAAAGTGGTTTTGATTTGCATTTCTTGGTCTATTAGGGGTGATAAGCATCTATTTACGCATTTGTTGATCTGTCCTTATCAGAAAAGATTCAGTTCATCGTGTCTTGTCTAGTTTAAAGGGGTTGTCTCCTCATTTCTTACTGATTTTCTTGAGTTCTCTGTAGTTCCGGTTATTAGCCTTTCAGATGTGTAGCACACAAATATTTTCTCCCATTCTGAATGTTGTTACCTACTGATTGTGTCCTTAGCTATGCAGAGATGTTTTAAGTAGATAAACTCGGTTATTTTTATTATTGCTGTGATTACCAATGGGGTCTTCTTAATAAATTATTTCCCTAGACTGATAAGATTAAGAGTTATTTCCACACTTTCTTCTAGGGTTTTTATAGTTTTGTGTATTATTTTTAAATCTTTTACCATCATGAGTTAATTTTTGTAAGTGATGAGAGCCATCGATCCAGTTTCAGTCTTTTACAGGAAGCCAACACGTTCTCCCAACACTATTTGTTGAATAGGGATTCTTTTCCCGGTGTACGCTTTTGTTGGCTTGGTCAAAGGTAAGGAGGCTACGTGAGATGAAACCCACCTCTAGATTCTCTGTGATGTTGCACAGATCTGTCTCTATTCTTATGACAACACTGTGCTGTTTTGATCACTACAGAACCTAAAATCTGGTTCAGTAACACCTCCACATTTGTTCTCATTTTCTAGAATTGTGTTATCTATTAAGGTTTTTTCTTTCCTTGTTCCATAGAAAACACAGAATTTTTTTTTCAAGATATTCAAAGTATGACATTGGTATTTCATGGGGATTACAACCCAATGCTTTTTGACAATTTTACATTAATATTGCATTATAAACTCTCATGCCCCTTCTCTCTTCATAATTATTTCAGTTTCTCCCTGTTGTTCTTAAGCCTGCAGTTACTTCATTTATCTGTCCTTTTCTGCAGGTATTCTTGCTGTGAATTCATACTTTCTATTTGTATTCACCATCGTGTTTTTTTTCTTGTTTTCCATTTATTATAGTGCACAGGAAGGTGGTTCACACTAAGAGCCTCCCTTACACCTGTATTCTGATGCCTGTTTTTTCTAGCACACATAAGGGACCTTGTCTACAAATGCCTCAGCATACATTGAATGGTCTCTGGGCCTCTATGACGGAGAAACACATGGTTTTTACATGTAATACACAGAGTCACCTTCCATTACAGTATCAGTAATGATGATTAGTAGTGACGATTTTGCCAGAGATTTTTTACGGGAAGTGAGGGATAAATAACTTATGTCAAAAGTTGAGTAGAATTTCAGTCAGAAATCCAATGTAAAGTGTCAAGTAACAATTCCTCAGTCTCTTTAGATTTTTGCCAGAATTCTGTTCTTGTTCTTTCCTTCCTACATAAAAAGCCCAGCAATCCTGGTGTCTGCTTTTTCCACTGATACATATTCCCCATTAAATCATAATCTCTCCCTTTTTTTTCACTTAGGTAAAGCAAGCTAAGTCAATCTAATTGTTTAATCGTTTCACTGCTTGAAACTCATTTCAACTATGGGAAAAGTTAATCTATTGACCATAGTGTGACCTGTTTCCAATAGATTACCCTTCGCTTACCAGAAATCACCATTCTTAAAATAAAGGGATAATTACACATACCCCCCCCCCAAAAAAAATTGTTCAGCTATGAATTTATTTCTTTTCAGTCCCACATCATCAATATTTCAACCACTGGCTCTATTTCAGCATGAAATGCTTTCATGTCAGGGAATAAAGAAGCAAAATTTAAACCTTCACTCACGAGCATACATTCAACCCAGAGGCCCAATGACCACATGTGAATAGAACAATCCCCAAGTCTAGCCTCTAATGCTTAATGGACAACTCATATTCCTCAAACTAAAAAGGTCCAAAATCACACATTTATTTTTTTTTTCACGAGCTTGTCTGTTCTTTGAGTTTTTCTATATCATTAAATAACCTACAATTACTCCCCCTTGAAAATACCTGGGATTTTGTGCTCCTTTTGCCATTACATCTGACAATCACTGAGTCTGGTTGGTTAATTCCACCTCTTCAATGTCTGAAATAGCATGCTGCTCTCAAAGCATATCCCCAAATGAAACTGAAGTTCCTTCTTAGACCCGTGTCACCCTTCCCTGTACCCAGCCATTCTAGAATTCTCACAGTGCATGGATACGTCCCATTCCCCCACAGTCCAGTACTTTGCACAGGCCACAGCCTCTGCCTACACTGCCTTGCAGCTTCACTCCAGCGATGTCCACTTTTTATCAGAATCTGAGCTCAATGTCATGTTTACCAGGATGTCTTCCCTAGTATGTTCTCTTATACCACACATCATTGTCCCTCCTGCAATCACACATACAGGTGCTCAGTCTCACTGATCTAGGCCATGAGGGCTGCTAATTTGTCGTAGTATTTCCCATTGTACTCCAGTGCTCATGACACATTTTCATCAGTAAATGACTTAGAAAATTAATTATATTGAATCCACAAAGCCTGAACATGTAGTTTACTGCAGATCGAATCCCTTGAGTGGTACATGAAAGGCACACGTTTATTTGGTGAAAATCAGATACACAAATCATCTAAGGAAGCATTGGTCACTGCAATGAGCTCCTCTTGGTTGGGCAAACTCGAAGGGAAGGTGAAGTTAGTGCCCTGAGATTTTGCTGTGTTTCACGGTGCCTTGTGTTAGATGTTGGGACGACCCCTTGAAACATTTATCACCATTGGTCACATATTCTAATGTGATTGTGATGTGAGTAATTTATTCACTTATGATTTTAGACTATAGCTATCCTAAATAATGGACCCTCCCAGCTGAAAATCATAGACCTCCCCTGAACAGACATTGGCTCAATTTTGTTTTCACTCTAATGAACCTTCAGTAGTAAGTGCTGGGAAGACGGGCTTCCTTACACAAATAGATCATTGAGACCTAGAGACTGAAAGTAGAGCATTTGATAAGTTACCTTTGGAATAAAATAAGGGTACAAGAAAGTACTTCAGCGTTCAGATATCATCTAAGAAAAGGGATTGAAAAGTGTGTGGAAGTGAATGCCTTTCGAGAGATCATATTCATCTTTTTTTTTTTTTTTCTCTTCTTCCTTTTTCTCCCCTGTGACATATTTAAGAGGGAATACCCTCTTAGCCAGGGGTTCATTTGCAATGTGATTCAGTGTGAGTTCTTTATGACCTGAATCCTATTATTAGATTTGTAACAAAGGAAGAAGAGGAAAGAGTATTCAGTCACCCTGGAGACTGAGGGAGCTACAATAACTACTCTCCCCAAATACTGACAATCCCTGCAGGAAAGAAATTAATTACAATTGCAAGTCAAATCTAAGAAGAAGGCAGGAAAGTCTTAGCACTGGTCTATAAACTTCTGAGAGAATTTTGCTTTGACACTTGGTCCCAGTTAATAAACAACATTTGCATCCTTTGACTGCAACACTTACGCTTGCCATCTGAGACAAAAGCAAATACCTATGATGTGGGAGAGAATAATTACAAATATTCAGGCACCGAAGGGGCAAGTCACATATATCAGGAAGGTCCCAGACGTGCGATGTTCCTGGCTCTGCCAAATTTGTTTCACAACGCCTAGTGCCCTAGAGTTGGGGAAGCCTCATTGGAGAAGGATTTCATGCAGAAGCACTAAGAAATCTACTAATAGTGAAGAGCGAGTTGTGAGTGACCAAATATTCAAGTTATTTTATGAAGTGTCTCCCATGGCATGTACTGGCTGTGCGATTCTTATGAAGATCCAATGTTGAAGTCTGTCCTCAGCTCAGGCACATGGTAAGGAAAGATGGCAAGTAACACAGTGTGGTAGAGCTCATCAGGACACGCCCCAACTTGTGAGAAACTCTCCCCCAGCACGTCAGGCAGCATTTGGGTGTTAAATGACTTAGAGGTCATTTCTCCACACATTCTCTATCAGAATGCAAAAGGATAACAACTACAACAAAAATCTTTGGTCTCTCCTAGATGCACACCAAGTAAAGCTCCCCAGACTCCCCAATCCAGAGAAATTTTATTTTCAGAATACCTGGGAGGAAGAGGTCACAGAAGATTCTGTCACATCCTGTATCGTGCCCAGAGCAAGTGATGTAGAGGCAGCCTGCATGGTGCTTGACCCTTTAGGAGAATATTTTGCTTGTTGAAATCAATCATTAGTGAACATACAGAAATCACGCTGACAACCGCATATTCTCCTAGTTCCACGGACCCTGTGCATCTTCATTATAGAAGTTCACTAAAAAATCAAGAATTACATGGCCGTGAGTAGACCATGGTACTCTGAATAGGGTTAGTAACAAATGGTCAGAATATATACTGAATGCATCAGCCCCGGAATGGTTAAAAACAACTGTCGATTTTCAGCACAAGATTTGAAGAAAAGATATAATTAAATATTGTGGCTAATGAGAATAGAGAAAAATGCCTTTGTTGTCTCAAAATGTTTTATTATTTTGACAGGATGCTTCAAGGTGGTGCTTCCTGATCTTCACAGAGTGATATACACAGAAAGTGATAACCTTGGAATGGGACTCACGAGTAATTGGGTACTTTTCAAAGTAACAAGTTCATCAGGCCAGGTGGCTCTAGAAGCCACAGGTGCTCCCCCCTCCCGGCCCTGCAGGCAGCCTCCCTGGGGCCCTGACTGCACAGCTCCAGCCCCAAGCTTT
This sequence comes from Nycticebus coucang, assembly GCF_027406575.1. Lineage (NCBI taxonomy): Eukaryota > Metazoa > Chordata > Mammalia > Primates > Lorisidae > Nycticebus > Nycticebus coucang. The sequence goes on from NW_026515579.1 coordinate 595,026, forward strand.
TCAGGGTGGCTGCTGCTACTCATCTTGACTGAAAGTGTCATAAGGGATGTGATTTATTCAGAAAGCTAGTTTCATTTAAGTTTTCAAATGTATTTTGTCTCAATCTATAATATACTGTGTTATGATTATTTTTAAATTACCTTCTATTTATTTAAATTTAATTTATTAATAAATATAATTTATTTAAATTATTTTTTAAATCAGCAGTCTCCTGTTCAAAACATTTTACTTGAATTGAATGAAAAAATAAATAATCTTTTCACTCAATACTTAATTTTCATCTTTTCTCTCTCTCTCTCTTTTTTATGGTCCATCTTGTCATACTAATCTAAGTTAATCTTTCAAAGGTTAAGGTTTTGTTTCGTTTAATTTTCAATATTATGTATCTTATTCACTGTTTCATTGATTTCTACCATTACTTTTATTGTTTAATTTGTTATTGTTTCTTTAGATGTATTCTGTGCTTTTTAAATAACTTTTTTTTACTTGAAAGCATTGCTCATTTTAAAAACAATTGTTAAGGTATGATGCACATATAGTAAATTGCCCTTGTTTGTGTAGAATTCTGCAGGTTTTTTGTTTGTTTGTTTGTTGGTTTGTTTTTTGCAGTGTTTGACCGGGGCCAGGTTTGAACCCGCTACCTCCGGTATATAGGGCCGGCGCCCTACTCCTTTGAGCCACAGGTGCCACCCAAATTCTGCAGGTTTTTGATAAATGCAGAGCTATGTAACCATGACCACAATCAAGATCAATGACAGTCCCATCACCACTAATTTCTCGGGTGTTTTTCTGTGGACAGCACTTTTCCCACTTAATTTGTCTTCTGTCTGTGTTGTTTTATCATTTTGGGTTTTTTTTTTTTTCCAGATTGTTATGTATGTAAGCTTTTTGATATGGCTTCTTTTACTTAGCATATTTAGATTATGTGTGATAAACTAGCAAATAATGAGACAAGGCGTCTTGGGCAAAAATCAAATAATGTAGATGTTCTTATTTGACAACGTGAATGTTACTTTCTTTGCATCATTATTATTATTACTTAATATTTTGATGTAGCAATTGTCTGATTCCTTTTTTGAATGTATTTATGTTCATTCATTCTTTATGAGGTTTTTGTTTCTAGTCCTTATCTTAAACATTTTTATTATTAAATTTTAAGCCTTTTTAATTTTGTGAGGGCAAAAAAATGGAAATCTTATAAACACATGTATATGTAAAAATAAAAAATAAATAATGTGGATGTTCAAATTCTCTTCCTCTGTGAATTGAAAATGGGATAATTAGCTAGATGACAAAATTGGTTTTAATTGGGTCTTGGAGGAATATGGAATCTTTGGGTTCTGGACAGCATGAAAACACTAGAATTGAAGTTGGATTTTGATAAATTGTGGCCAAATCTAGGTAAAATATGAGTAGCATAAAGTAATTTAAATAAAACAATTCATAAAGCCACCTGCTCTTGATTCTATGATTCCAGTGTGAAAGTACTTTAATGCCGTATGTACTTAACTTGAATTTATTAAGTGTAATGTGAAAGTTGAGACAGTTCAAAGAAAAATTAAGCAAAGTTGTATATGGTTTTAAAGAGATTTTGACATGGAGGAGACATTTCTCATAAAACATTTAAAGCTTAAGTCGTTTGTTTAGGTCAGTTTTCAACTGTTCTTAATTTTTAATTATTATGAGTACATTGCATTCTCTAACCCTAATGGCCTTCTCATTATCCACAAAAATACGTGATTGCAGGGTCTTAAAGTACCAGGAAGAGGCCTATTCTTTCATTATCAGGGATCAGCTGTTAGTGAATATTGCAAGTTAGCTTTTTAAAAGTTGAATTTATTTATTTTTGTAATTTTCTATCACAGAAAAATTCACCAGAACTTACAAACACTTCCTGTATGCTTCCTGTTCCCCTCTCCCTCAGGAATTCTCACTATCAACGTCCCTCACCAGATGGTGGGTGTGACAGTCCAGGAACCGATATTGACACATTGTGATCAACCAGAGTACACAGTTCATGTCGGGTGCACTACTGATCTTGTACCTCCTATGGATTTGAACCAATGTTCAGTGTCTATCAGCGTAATATCCTACAGTATACCTGCACCGTCCCAAAACATTTCTGTGTTTTTTCTATTATTCCATCCCTCCCTCAACCCAAGACAACCACTGATTTTTTTTTTAGTGTCTTCATGATGTTGTGTTCCCTGCAATGTCATACAGTGAAATTATACATTACGTAGACTCTTTTAATTGGATTCTTTGATATTTCTTAGCAGTATGCATTTAATGTTTCTCGTGTCTTTTGTGGCTCAAAAGAACACTCTTTTTAGCACTAAGACTGCATTGTATGGTCATACACAGCTTACCTATCCATTCACCTGCCAAAGGATCTGTTGGTTACTGCCAAGATTTTGCATTCATGGGTAGAACTTCCATGAATATCTGTGTGCAGACATTTGTGTGGAAATAATTTTTCAACTGAGTTAAGTAAATACCTAAGGATAAGAGTGCTGATTTCCATGGTATAAGTGTGTTTATACTTGTGAGAAACAGCCAAACTGTCTTTCAAAGGCGCTTTGTCATTTTTGATTCCCACCAACAATGAATGAAAATCCTTGTTGATCAACATCTTCGCCAGTCTATGGCACTGTCAGTGCTTTGGGTTTTTGCCATTCTAATAGGTATATGGTGGTATCTCATTCCTGTTTTAATTCGAAGTCTTTTAGTGACACGTGAGACTGAACATAATTTCATAATTCTTATTTACTAACTGTATATCTTCTTTGGTGAAGTGTCTGCTCATACCCTTTTGCCAGTTTGTTAATTGTCCTGTTCATTTTTTGATCATTGGGTTTTAAGATGGTAACCTACCTTTGATTTAAAATTGGTGAGATCATAAATAGACTACCAAATTGTTATGGGGAAAATCATTGCATGTGATGACCTTTTAATTACTGTCTATCCAAACCCTACTTACCCATGTGCTTACTGTCCATTGTGAATCTGGACAGTAAGATTCAGAGATTCAGAGTGCTGAATCTCTAGGAATATATAATTTCAAAATATATTAGAGATTCCATCTTTATCAAAAGTCATGTATACTTCTTCAGGAAAAAATCCAGGTCTTTCTGAAGAAAAAGTATAAGATGTACTTGTCAAGAAAACATAATCATATTTATGGTGCTACTTATGAGGTTTAAGAAGAAGACTGTGTCCATTCAGGCTGAACAGTGTCCCGGGATCCTGTCCCGGTTATGGCCTCTAGTCTCAGCCCCTCTACTGCTATCCATGCCTAAGGCGGTGACTAGGTTGGGGGGGGGTGGAATGTCCAGCACAGTGGATGCAAAAATAATCTGGGAAATGCCTAGATGGAGATCAACAGCTTAGAGAGAGGATATAAATAAAGCTAGAAAGTAACTGATAACTACCCTGCAGATGCCCTGCAGCTGCAGCCACCCTGACCTGTGGCTGTAACTTTCCCTCATTAAATCCTATCCAAAGCATCTTTGATATGTTGTTTAGTGCTCCTCTGTCCTTCAGCCTGACAGCTTTCTTCCTTGAATAAAGGAGTGCCTGCTTAATTAACATGAAACCATTACATTCTTACTTTTCACCTTGTGCACGTATGCCCCCAAATCCCTAATAAAAAGCCTTGAATATTCTGCTCAAGATGGTGCCTGTCAGCCTCACTTGTGGCTGTTACAGTGTCATCTCTCATGGGTTCAAACACTGTGTGTGTGTAAATTTTGCAACATCTTCTCTCCCTTTGTCTGCCAGACCCCAGGTGGTTGGATAAAGTCCCTGCATAAGGAGACTCCCAGTTCACTACACTGTGGCTGGATTCTTGAGACACAACATAGGTCCTTTGAGAAGCAGATGCAAAAATGTTATATATTATTATCTGTCCCAGAAATTTATTGGTGAAAATTAGTATGAAAAATGTACAGGAGAAGAAGCATTAGGTGGGGAAGATGTAAATATGGTCCCTATAAAAAGAGAGGGGAGTAAAGAGAAATTGGTGAGAAAAGACAGATTGTGGTCTAACTTTGAGAATCTTTTTAAGCCAAATGGAAAGCTCTGGAACAAAAGATGCCCTTTAGTGAGCTCTAAGATGAGAATAAATGGCTAGGGCCTAACCCCTTGCCATGTTTGGGCACTGAATGAGATTTCTGGGAATACCACCATTTCCGACCCAATGCTGGGATTATTACAAAGGCACGGCAGCTGGAGGTCAGTAGGTAACTTCACATGTGTGGTAGGTTCTGTCTTGAAGAGATGTCTGCATTTCTTATTTCCATACCTCCATGATCTATGGCTTGTAAGGAAATTCACTTCTCCATCATAAGGAAAGTAGCTCTCCCATGGTTCTCCAGACTCTTCCTCTGGAAAGGAAACTCAAAAAAGTCATGGTATATAAAACAGCCTGACTGATCTTAGGACTGTGGTGTGTACTCATCCTTTCCATCCTTTACCTTCCATTCTAAATCTTCCTCACCTTCACCTGTTGTATCTTCAGGTCTTGGCGATCCAACCTAATTCCTGAGGAATCTGATGTGATCCGAACTGTAAAATTTTGATGCCATGCAGTGGTCCTTTCTAAAGAATCAGAGCACCTTGTTTCCATTCCCCTCTGAAGCCAGCATTTATTCATTTATAGTTACAACTGAGCAGGGAAAATCAAAAGGCACCCAAATGAATTACTTGAGCTCCCCACATACTCTCCTTTCGGGAATGTCCAAACTGTGGCCTGCAGGCTGAATGCTGACTTTGCGAGAATTTTGTTTGCTTATCTGCAGTGTTGGCTGTTCCTAACATTTGATTTGTGCTCATCAGCTTTCATTAGCATTTGTGTATTAATGTGTGGCCTAAGACAACTCTTATTCTTTCCATGTGCAACAGAGTAAAAAAAGAAAGAAAAGGGTTGGACACTCCTGCCAGAAGCTGTATCTCCTCTTGCCAATCAGTGTCACTGACCTCAGTCTCACAGGGACCGCTTCTGTTTCTCAGCCTTTGTTCCTGTCTTTCCTTTGCACCAGCCAACACCATCTCACTGCTGCATCACAGTCAGAACTCACCTGCCTGATGAGCCTCCTTTCTTCGTCTCTTTTCTTAGGGATCCAGCCTGCTTCATGACCTGGATGCTTTTTGTTCTATCCCACTCTCTTCCCTCTTTCTCTTTCTGAACCTCCCCACCTCCACCCCAAGAAATATCCAGCACTAGTAACTGCCTCTTGGTATTTGTTTCCCAGAGAACATAAACTGACATAAGAAAGCCTGGCGAAGGGAAACAGAGTAATTCTGCTTGAAATTTTCAGAGTTCCCATCTGTTGGTATACAATTAATGTAAACTTTCTAATGCTGTTTTTATTATCTTTCTTCCCTGCTTTATAATCAAGTGATTGGCAGTTTAAAAAAACTGTTAGATCAAAATGGGCCTAATCACTCTTTTTTGGAGGCATCAAATGAAAAGGTCTTGAGGATGTTCAGTCATGATTTGCAATCTCAAGAAGAGCAAGTTAAAGTCATAAAATGCAGCACAAAGAAAACAGAAGGGGCCTTGGAGGCTGTTTTCCCTTCAAAATACTGTTGAATATTGAACTCATATACTTTGTTTTCCATGTTAATTTCTTTCCTTCCCTCTGGTACAGAACCTTTCTTCTGTTAGTCTATTATCTTTACCTAACCTTTTCTACAATGCCAAAGAATGCTGAAAAATCTTTTATTTCTAAGTACATTTTAATTCATTCAGAATATAATGATACCTCAAAGTCACTTTTATTTTCATCCTAAAAGACAAATCTAGTTTCTGCTTATACAAATATATATTCTAGGGTTTTTTTAATACATACTTTTTCTTCTTTAAAAAGAGAGTTCCAATTAAGTTTTCTACTCTGAGGCAGATATTGAATTTAATTTGGCTTTTCAATTATAGAAAATATATAATATCTCCAAAGTCATATCTGCAAAATAAGATCTATCCAGGGAGCGCTAGTTTCTATTTCTGTCCCTACATGTTGCCTCCTTTCATATAAATAGAATTTTTTTTTTTTTTAGTTTTTAAACTTAGCTTTTCCAGTTTTATAGAAGCAAGTGCGCTTCTACTTTAGTATTTTTCCACTTTTCGTAGATGTTTTCCACTTTACTATGTTACTTTTTCCCAATTTGCTTTTCAAATTTAAAAATCGATCCTGAAGTTTTCCAAAATGAAGTGTAAATTGTTACAGGAAAATAAATCTACAAATAATCATTCATAACGTTTTGTTTTTGTTTTGAGACGGAGTTTGACTATGTCGCCCTGCATAGAGTGTTGTGGCATCACAGCTCACAGCAACCTCAAACTCTTGGGCTTAAGCTGTTCTCTTGCCTCAGCCTCCCAAGTAGCTGGGACTACTGGAGCTCGCCACAACTCCCGGCTATTTTTGTCATTGTTGTTGTTGTAGTTGTCCTTATTGTTTGGCAGGCCCAGGCTGGGTTCAAACCTGCCGGCTCTGGTGTAGGTGGCTGGTGCCCTAGCCGCTGAGCTACAGGCACTGAGCCCAGAAAGTTTTTATTAAATAAAAATACATGTTCTTACTTGAAATATTTTTATATTGCAAGATATTCGTTCTTGACAACTTCTTTACTATTGTACTTGGGTTCCTCTATAAAGAAATGGCCAAACCAGAAGAAAGAACACACCTAAAATAAAAACAAAGACTAAATGGCGTAATAAATCGGGGAAGACTTGAACAGAAAGACAGACTGTGTTAATGGATTGGAAAACTGACATAGTAAATATGCCAGTTTTCCCCAAATTGACGTAGACAAGATTATTTTAAAATTTATATGGAAAGCCAAAGATGCTGGAATGGTTTTAAAAATGAAGAAAAATAAGGTGAAAGGAATTATTTAATATGATGTTAAGGCTTAGTCAATAGCTACAGTAATCAAGATATGTTGGTATTTCAGGAATAGACACATGGATCAATGGAACAGATAAGAGCACCCCCAAAACAGCCCCTCACAAGTACACCCAGCTAGCATCTCACAAAGTGCAAAGGAAATTCACTGGATAAAGACTGTTCTTATCACTCAGAGCCAGTGCAGCTAAACAGGCATAGGAAAATCATGACCTTGGCCTAAACTTCACACTTTATACTAAATTTAACTTAAATTGCATTATAAACTTGTGTAAAGTGCCAAACTATGAAACTTAAAAAAAACATATAAATTATAATAAAATTATATCTATAATTTTCTGAAAAAAACAGCTCTGTCTGATCATTAGCTGACCACTCACATAATAAAGCAGAGACTTCAGTGGCCGCCTCTGACCGAAAGAACAAGCTTTACAGGAGTAGTTTGAAAAAGTCACTAAACAAACAAATAACTAAAAAAAAAATTAACATCAATAATAAACCCTGGTTTGGGAGGAAAATCTGATTTCCAGAGTTGTTGCATTATACTATGTTAATGGTTATTTTTCACAAAAAAATATGACATACATAAAAACAAACTGGAACATATAACCTGTCTGGGGTGGGCTGGAGGAAGGTCCACAAGGAACTGCTCCTGAGGAAGATCCAATGACTGGGCAGAAACTTCAGTCAGGTGTTTTTTTATATTATGTAAGAAGGAAAGGAAGTCATATCTAAACAACTAAAGGAAAACAGGAGAATGCTCTCGCACCAATTCAGAATGTCAAAAAAAGAGATAAAATTAAAAAGAAATTGTGGGTTTAGAAAGTTAAAGGTCTAAACAGGAAAGTCATTGGAGAAGCAAAACAACGGATTTCAGTAGGCAAAGAAAAAAATGGTCAAACTTGATAGTCAATCAGAATTATCCAGTCTGGAAACAGAATAAAAAAATAAGGAAGAAAAAAATGAACAGAGTCAGAGACCATCAACATACAAAAATGGAGTAATTAGACTTCATTAAAATTAAAATACTTCATGTATTAAATGACACTACTAAGAATGTGAAAAGATAATTCACAAAATGGGAAAAAATATTGTAAAATATACATATTATAAGTCTCCTGTATCCAAAATACATATCCTTAGAGCTTGGTAATAAAAACGTCAATTGACCTTACTGAAAATGGGCAAAAGAACTAAATAGAAATTTTTCCAAAGAAAACATACAAATGGCCGAGCATAAAAAAAATGTTCAACATCATTAATTATAAAGAAAAATACAAGTTAACACCACAATGAAATACCATTTCACCCTAATAACAATAATTTCTTTAAAATAAAATAACAGGTATTAGTAAAGTTGTGTTAAAAATTGGAATACTCTTACGTCACAGGAGGGAATGTAAAATGTCACAGCTATTATAAAAAAAAAACAGTTTGACTTCATCAAATAGTTAAGTATGGAATTTTCATATGACACATCAATTCTACTGCTAAAATATCTCAAGATATTTTAAAACATATGTACACAAAAACATATTATGTGTAAGGACACGTTGATATGTGCATTCTTCATAATAATTAAAACTGGAAATGAATCAAATGTACCTTGGAGTTACAATAAACAGAAGATGACTCACCCATATGAACATTGCTGTGTCACAGACGTGAAGGAAGCACTAATTAATACATCTGTAACTCAAATAAGTCTCAAAAATGTTATGGTGAATATAAAACACCAGTGACCAAAGCACACATATTGTAACATCCTATTTACAGGAAATGTCAAGGATAGGTAAGTGCCAGACACAAAATAGCCTGGTGGTTGCCAAGGGCTTGGAATGAAGTTGGAAAAGTAGTGACTGCTATAGGGAGAGGGCTTTTCTTTGGAGGGAGGAAAACACTCTGAAACTAGAGTGATAATTATTGAATTACCTTGTATCTACTAAAATGCACTAAATGCAACATATACATTTTTTTTTAAAGTTTTTGAGACAGATTCTCACTTTGTCTACAGTAGAGTGTAGTGGCGTCACAGCTTACAGCAACCTCCAGCTCTTGGCTTAGGTGATTATCTTGCCTCAGCCTCCCAAGTAGCTAGGAGCACAGGCACCCACCACAATGCCTGGCTATTTTTTTTTTTTTTTGCAGTTCAGCCAGGGCCGGGTTCAGACCTGCCACCCTCTTTATATGGGGCCAGCACCCTACTCACCATAGGGTGACCCATATTTTTTTTCTAAATGGTATATTTTTAAACAGAAATTTTATGTTGTGAAAATTATACTTTTAAAGAGGAATTGAACATTCACATTGGAATAGAATTAAGACTTAATGTGGCTCAGTGGTTTCCAAACAGGCTCATTATTTAAATTACAGGAAGCATTTTCTGTACAATACACATTTTCTAAGCAACTTTATTTCATAGGTGTGAGGTAAGACACAAAAATGTTTTATTTTAAAAGAAAGTATGAGATTATGACTAATATTTACATTTCAGAAATTTTAAGAAAATAAAGATCAAAGAAGTAGTGACATGTGCAGACTCAAAGAGTTTGATCAAGTCTCAGTAGTGTATTTTGAAGCTGCTTCAATTGCCTGGGGGGTCCTCCTCATAAAATACTCGCCCAGACTGATTTCTTCAAGGGTTTTCCCTGCACTCTCTAGTATTTTTATAGTTTCATGTCATAAGTTTAAATCTTTAATCCAGTGAGAGTCTATCTTGGTTAATGGTAAAAGGTGTGGGTCCACTTTCAGTCTTCTACAGATCGCCAGCCAGTTCACCCAGCACTATTTGTTAAATAGGGAATCTTTTCCCCACTGAATGTTTTTAATTGGCTTGTCAAAATTAAATAATGGTAAGTACTGGATTCATCTCTTGGTTCTCTATTCTGTTCCAGACATCTACTTCCCGGTTTTTGTGCCAGTACCATGATGTTTTGATCATTATCAATTTATAGTATAGTCTGAGGTCTGGTAGCGTGATTTCTCCTGCTTTGTTTTATTTCTGAGTAATGTCTTGGCTATTCGAGGTTTTTTCCAATTCCGTATAAAACAAAGAATTATTTTTTCAAGATATTTAAAGTATGACAATGGAGCTTTAATAGGGATTGCATTAAAATTGTATATTGCTTTGGGTAGTATGGACATTTTAACAATGTTGATTCTTCCCAGCAATGAGCATGGTATGTATTTCCATTTGTTAACATTTTCAGCTATTTCTTTTCTTAGAGTTTCATAGTTTCTTTATAGAGATCTTTCACATCCTTTGTTAGATAAACTCCCAAATATTTCATCCTGTTTGGCACTACTGTGAATGGAATAGAGAGTCCTTAACTGTTTTTTCAGCTAGACTACTGTTGGTATATATAAAGGCTACCGATTTATGAGTGTTGATTTTGTAACCTGAGATGCTGCTGTATTCCTTGATCACTTCTTAGAGTTTTGTAGTAGAATCCCTGGTGTTTCCAGATATACAATCATATCATCTGCGAAGAGTGAAAGTTTGATCTCTTCTGACCCTTTATGGATACCCTTGATCACCTTTTCTTCCCTAATTGCGATGGCTAAAACTTTCATTACAATGTTGAAGAGCAATGGAGACAATGGGCAGCCTTGTCTGGTTCCTGATCTGAGTGGAAATGACTTCAATTTAACTCCATTTGATACGATATTGGCTGTGGACTTGTTGTAGATGGCCTCTATCAGTTTAAGAAATGTGCCTTCTGGGTGGCACCTGTGGCACAGTGAGTAGGGTGCCGGCCCCATATACCGAGGGTGTCGGGTTCAAACCCAGCCCTGGCTGAACTGCAACCAAAAAATAGCCGGGCGTTGTGGCGGGTGCCTGTAGTCCCAGCTGCTCGGGAAGCTGAGGCAAGAGAATCGTGGAAGCCCAAGAACTAGAGGTTGCTGTGAGTCCTGTGACATCATGGCACTCTACTGAAGGCGGTAAAGTGAGACACTGTCACTACAAAAAAAAAAAAAGTCCCTTCTATACCAATTTTCTTAAGTGTTCTGATCATGAAGGGATGCTGGAAATTATCAAAAGCTTTTTCTGCATCAGTTGAGAGAATCATACGGTCTTTGTTTTTTAATTTGTTTATGTGCTGATTTATGTTTATAGATTTATGTATATTGAACCAGTCTTGAGACCCTGGGGTGAAACCAACTTGGTCATGATGTATAATTTGTTTGATGTGTTGCTGGATTCGGTTTGTTAGGATCTTGTTGAATATTTTTGCATCTATATTCATTAGTGATATATGTGTATAATTTTCCTTTCTTGTTGGGTCTTTTCCTGGTTGGGGATCAGGGTGATTTTTGCTTCACAGAACATGTTGGGTAGTCTTCCTTCTTTTTCTACATTTTGTAAAAGGTAGAATTCTGACATGAAGCCATCTGGTCCTGGGCTTTTCCTTTTAGGGAGATTTTGTGTGATTGATGCTATTTCAGAACATGATATTGGCCTGTTCTATATTTCCACTTTATTCTGGCCAATTCTTGGAAGGTGCCGTGTTTCCCAGAATTGGTCAATTTCCTTCAGATTTTCATATTTCTGATAATAAAATTTCTTATAATATTCATTAAGAGTTTTTTGAATTTCTGAGGAGTCTGTTGTTATTTTGTCTTTGTCATTTCTGACTGATGAGATTAGAGATTTTACTTTTTTCCTGGTTAGGTTTGCCAAAGGTTTATCTATTTTATTGACCTTTTCAAAAAACCAACTTTTTGATTTATTGATCTGTTGTATAATTCTTTTGTTTTCAATTTCATTTCATTCTGCTCTAATTTTGGTTATTTATTTTCTTCTACTGGGATTGGGGTTGGAATGTTCTTCCTTTTCCAGTTGCTTGAGATGTTCCATTAAATTGTTAACTTCCTCTATTTCCGTTCTCTTGAGAAAGGCTTGCAGTGCTATAAATTTCCCTCTTAGGATTGCCTTTGCAGTATCCCAGAGGTTATGATAATTCAAGTCTTCACTGTCATTTTGTTCCAAAAATTTGGCAGTTTTCTTCTTAATCTCATCTCTGACCCAGCTATCATTCAGCATAAGGTTATTTAAGTTCCATGTTTTTGTATGAGTATGCAGATTCCTGTTGTTACTGAGTTAACCTTTTATTACATGGTGGTCCGAGAAGATGCTAGGAATAATTTCTATTCCTTGAAATTTACTGAGGTTAGACATATGAACTAAAATGTGATTTTTGGAGTATGTTCCGTGGACTGATGAGAAGTAAGTGTATTCAGTTTTGTTGGGATGAAATGTTCTGTAGATGTCTGATAAATCCAAATGTTGGATGGTTAGGTTTAAATCTAAAATATGTTTGCTAAGCTTCTTATTGGAGGATCTATCTAACACTGCCAAAGGAATTTTGAAATCTCTGACTATTATGGATCTAGAAGAAATCAAAGTGCTCATGTCTGTTGGATTTTTCTCTTATAAATTGAGGTGCATTCTGGTTGGGTGCATAGATATTCATAATTGAAATCTCATCATATTGAGTATTACCCTTAACAAATATGAAGTGACCATTCTTATCCTTCCTTACTTTTGTTGGTTTAAAGCCTATTGTATCTGCAAATAGAATTGCAACACCTGCTTTATTATGATTACCATTTGTCTGAAATATGGATGACCATCCTTTCACCCTGAGTCTATATTTATCTTTTAAGCTAAGATGTGACTCTTGTATGGAGCTAATATCTGGCCTGAGTTTTTGTATCCAGTCAGCCAACCTGTGCTCTTTAGAGAACAGTTTAAGCTGTTCACATTAATGGAGAATATAGATAAGTCTCATAAAATTTTGGGTATCGAGTTTTTCGAAAGTCCAGTGAACATTTTTAATCCTTTCGCCACTGTAGAAGTTGGAGTTTGATCAAAAGTTTCTGATTGGGTTTACTTTTGTGGTAGAGGATTGGGCTGGTCATTGTGGAGGATAGGTCTAAGAATATCCTGAAGAGCTGGTTTGGTTATGGCAAATTTCTTCATCATGTGAATGTCATTAAAGTATTTAATTTCTCCATCATAAATGAAACTCAGTTTAGCTGGATACAGGATCCTGGGTTGAATGTTATTTTGCTTTAGGAGATTAAAAGCCAATGACCAACCTCTTCTGGCTTGAAAATTTTCAGCAGAGAGATCTGGAGTCATTCTAATATTCTTCCCTTTTTAGGTAATGGATTTCTTACGTCTGGCTGCTTTCTGAATTTTCTCCTTCATATTAACTTTAGTGAAGTTAACTATGATATGCCTGAGGGATGTCTGATTCAGATTGAGTTGTGCTGGGGTTCTGAAACTGTCTGCTATCTGAATTTCAGAATTTCTTGGCATGTCTGGAAAATTCTCTTTCATAATTTCATGGACAAGGGCCTCTGTGCCTTGCAAGGCCACTTCATCACTTTCAGGGATTCCAGTGAGGCAAATATTAGCCTTCTTCGAATTATCCCAGAGCTCTCTGAGAGAATGATCCATTTTTGCTCTCCATTTCTCTTCCTTTTTGAGAGTTTGGAAGCCTTCAAAACCTTTGTGTTCAATGTCAGAAATCCTTTCTTCTGCTTGCTCCACTCTGTTACTGAGGGATTCTACTGCATTTTTTCAGATCTTTGAGGGCTGCAAATTCTTGCTTCAGTGCATCAAAATCTTCGGTGTTTTTTTCTTAAAATTTGTTAAATTCTTTAGACAATTTTTGAATTGCTCCTCGAATTTCTAATTCCATCTTTTGAATTGCTCCTCGAATTTCTAATTCCAAATTTTCCTCCATTCTATTAATCTTGTTTGCAATCCAAATTCTGAATTCAATTTCTGACATCTCAGCCAGCTGTTTATGAATGGGATCTTCAGTTACACCTGCCATATCTTTCCTTGGGTGTTGATCTATTCTGGTTATTCATGTTACCAGAGTTTTTCCACTGATTCCGCCCATGATTGGTTTACACCATTTGATTTTTCCCCTGGAGCTTTGTTGAGGACCTGTAAAGTGCTATGGCCTTAGAAACTGGGGACCTATTTGGTGTGGTGGGTCTAAGTGGTTCTGTCTTATTTTCAGCTGGTCTCTGTCTGACCCTAGTGAAACAGTTACTCTGGGTTTAAGTCTCAGCTGTGGAAAAATACCAGCAATTAAGTCACCCCACCCCCCACAGGCAACAATTGGAAAAGGAAAATCAAACCTTCCTACAACCACACACCCAGGGCACCACTTGAATCATCCTTGGGTGATTGGCTCAGTTCAATGTCCAAATCAATTGTCTCAGACAGCACCTGTCTCAGGTGGGAGAGTTTAAAAGGTCTCTGGCAACTGGATCACAGGGGTCTGGTGACAACTCAGACATGACTTGCTCTGGTGCTCCGTGAAGTCAGGAGGACCCACCCAGCAAATAGATTAGTCTGGGAAGATGGCTGCCTCCTTCCCCACCTTGCACCTCTGTCACACCCAGTCACTGATAACCCCGCAGGGCTGTGACCCAGTTGCTTATAGTGAACAGATACTCCAGGGGTTTGCACCTGCCTGAATCACAAGGAAATTTATATCTGCTCAGCCAGGCCACTATGCTCTGGCTCTATCTATCAGGGGGAGGTGATGCCTGACAACCTCAGGTGCTTGATGTAGGCTGGGGGGTGTTCACTCATTTCCAGCCCCATCCCTGATTGATGGTACTGACAGAACAATACAGAACAACTTTGCAAAAATTTGTTTCTGTTCTTGCTAAATTCCCTTGCAGAAGAGTAGCTGTTTTGAGTTCCCAGAACATGCGCCTCAGGCCCCGTCTTTGCTCTTGCAGGTTTCTATTTGGTTAGCTGTCAGTTCTAGCCTCCTGCCTTCCATTGTCTATAGGCTGACGATCCCCTGAGGGCCGGGTGCGTCTTAGGCTCAGTAAAACAATCCTCTGGGTCAGCCTCACACTGGGAATTTCCTGGCTCTGCACATATGTTTTCTAGTCCCCATGCTCCACCCAGGCTGGTACCACCTCAGGCAAACCCTTTAGTCACAGGGCCTGTGTTTCAATCCGAGATCTGTTCCATGGTGGTTGGCACCTGAGAAGATGCCCAGCCTCCTCTGGTTGCCCAGGGAGACAGGGATTGTGGCTTCAGAATATATTGTTGCCAAAAATGCCTATTGTTCTGCGCCTCGGGGCACCGCCACTCAGGTGTGGTTCCCTCTCAGCCGACCATCCTGTCCTCACTCCCATGCTGCAGAATCAGCACTGATCAGCTGCAGTCCAGGCCCTATCCACACCCCATGAGAAATCACCAAAGAATCTGGACTCCTGGGGGACAGGCCTCTAGACCTCAGAATGAGAGTGGAGGGGAGTGCTGGGAGCTCAGAATTGCAGGCAGAGAATATATACAGTTTGATACAGTTTCATGCCTGGCAGGAAAACGCCGTGGCACTCTAGTAGGGGAGGTAGGTCCAGTTTTTAGAGGGTGTCTCCCATGGAATGTAGTGGGAGGACCTTTGAACCCTGATCATTTGTTGGTGGGGCACTCTGAGCCATTCTCATGGGAGAGGGGACACCCATCCACTTGGTGATGGATTTTGTACATTTTGTTTATATCCTTGGGGTCACAGCTCACCTCAGCAGGGTTGATGTGCGTCCTTCAACCTTCTCTCTTGGTGCAGCTCTAATCCAGCAGGTTACTTGCTAAATTTTTGTCCTTTAAGTCTCCTTCTGGGCAGGAGCCTCTGTTAAAAGCTGGCTTTAATCAGCCATCTTGTCTCCGCCCCCCTGACTCTATTCATATCTTTGTTTTTGTGCCAGTATCATGCTGTTTTGATCACTATCAATTTATAGTATAGTCTGAGGTCCAGTAGCGTAATTTCTCCTGATTTGTTTTTATTTATGAGTACTGTCTTTGCTATTCATTTTTTTTTCTGATTCAATATAAAACAAAGTGTTATTTTTTCGAGATCTTTGAAGTATGACAGTGGAGCGTTAATAGGGAATGCATTAAAAATGTAGTTGCTTTGGGTAAAATGGACATTTTAACAATGTTGATTCTTTCCAGCCATGAGTATGGTATGTTTTTCCATTTGTTAACATCTTTAACTATTTCTTTTCTTAGAGTTTCATAGTTGTCTTTATAGAGATCTTTCATATCCTTAGTAGGTAAACTCCCAAATATTTCATCTTCTTTGGCACTACTGTGAATGAAATAGGGTCCTTGACTGTTATTTTAGCTTGACTATTGTTGGTATATATAAAGGCTACCAATTTATGAGCATTGATTTTGTAACCTGAGATGCTGCTATATTCCTTGATCACTTCTTAGAGTTTTGTAGTAGAATCCCTGGTGTTTTCCAGATATACAATCATATCATCTGTGAAGAGTGAAAGTTTGATCTCTTCTGACCCTGTATGGATACCCTTGATTGCCTTTTCTTCCCTAATTGTGATGGCTAAAACTCCTATTACAATGTTAAAGAGCAGTGGAGACACGGGCAACCTTTCCTGGTTCCTGATCTGAGTGGAAATGATTTCAATTTAACTCCATTCAATACAATTTTGGCTGTGGGTTTGCTGTAGATGTCCTCTATCAGCTTAAGAAATGTCCCCTTTATACCAATTTTCTTAAGTATTCTGATCATGAAGGAATTCTAGATATTATCAAAAGAATTTTCTGCATTAATGAGAGAATCATTGTTTTTTAATTTGTTTATGTGCTGAATTATATATATATATATATATATATATATTTTTTTTTTTTTTTTTTTGGTAGGTTTTGGCCAGGGCTGGGTTTGAACCCACCACCTCTGGCATACGGGGCCAGCACCCTACTCCTTTGAGCCACAGGCTTTTCTTTTTCTTTTTAGGGAGATTTTGTATAGTTGATGCTATTTCAGAACTTGATATAGGCCTGTTCAACATTTCCACTTCATTCTAAGTCTTAGAAGGTGGCATGTTTACAAGTATTGGTCAATTTCCTTCATATTTTCATATTTCTAAGAATAAAGTTTCTTGTAATATTCATTAAGGATTTTTTCAATTTCTGAGGAGTCTGTTGTTATTTCGTCTTTACCATTTCTGATTAATGAAATTAGAGATTTTACTCTTTTTTTTTCCTGGTTAGGTTAGCCAAAGGTTTATCTATTTTATTGACCTCTTTCAAAAAAGATCAAACTAAAAAGCTTCTGCACAGTCAAGAACATAGTAAGCAAAGCAAGCAGACAGCCCTCAGAATGGGAGAAGATATTTGCAAATTATGTCTCCAACAAAGGTTTAATAACCAGAATCCACAGAGAATTCAAATGTATTAGCAGGAAAAGAATAAGTGATCCCATCTCAGGGTGGGCAAGAGACTTGAAGAGAAACTTTTCTGAAGAAGAGAGGTGCACGGCTTACAGACAGATGATAAAATGCTCATCATCTTTAATCAGCAGAGAAATTCAAATCAAAACTACTTTGAGATATCATCTAACTCCAGTAAGATTAGCCCATATCACAAAATCCCAAGACCAGAGATGTTGGCGTGGATGTGGAGAAAAGGGAACACTTCTACATTGCTGGTGGGAATGCAAACTAATACGTTCCTTTTTGAAAGATGTTTGGAGAACACTTAGAGATCTAAAAATAGACCTGCCATTCGATCCTACAATTCCTCTACTAGGTGTATATCTAGAAGACCAAAAATCACATTATAACAAAGATATTTGTACCAGAATGTTTATTGTAGCCCAATTCATAATTGCTAAGTCATGGAAGAAGCCCAAGTGTCCATCAACCCATGAATGCATGAATAAATTGTGGTATATGTACGCCATGGAATATTATGCTGCCTTAAAGAAAGATGGAGACTTTACCTCTTTCATGTTTACATAGATGGAGCTGGAACATATTCTTAGCAAAGTATCTCAAGAATGGAAGAAAATGTATCCAATGTACTCAGCCCTACTTTGAAACTAATTTATGGCTTTCACATGAAAGCTATAACCCAGTTATAACCTAAGAATAGGGGGAAGGGGGAAAGGGAGAAAAGGGGAGAGGGGAGGATGAGTGGAGGGAGGGTGATTGGTGGGACCTTCTTACAAGGGTACCTGTGAAACTTACTAAATGTAGAGTACAAATGTCTTAACACAATAAGTAAGAAAATGCCATGAAGGCTATGTTAACCAGTTTCATGAAAATATTTCAAATTGTATATAAAACCAGCACATTGTACTCCATGATTGAATTAATGTACACAGCTATGATGTAATAATAATAAAAAAAATCTGAAAGCATTCAGTATAGATAATATGCAAATACATATACATAAAACAAATACATAAAGAAACAAAATCTCTTACTAGGTCCTACAGTTTTAGAAGCATTGACAATTGAGAGAGAAAATTTGGCAACATTCACATAGACAAATATTTTTGTCTCATTAAAACTTATTATTGAAACTAGATACTCTGCATGACCCTTTAACTGAAACAATTAAAATGGCAAATGAAGTTTTTAAAAAAGTCATCATAAAATTGAAAAGTTCAGATAAAATAAAATACTAAAAATGCTAAACAAAAAAAAGAAAAAAAATCATAGGAAGCAACAGAGACTATCACCTTGATAAAATAGGAGTGCCCTAAAGATATGAAATTCATTATATCTTTTCAGAATTATCGATGTGCTTACTGTTGACTCTATAAATTTTACTACTGTTATTGCTTTCAGGATCATAATTTTCCAAACTAGAATACTAGCATGTAACGTTTGTACTTTAGGACTTTGCAGTTTGAGGTTAGAAAAGGGATTTTATGAGTAGTTCAAATACATTTTGAAGTACCCTTTTATACCACATATGATAAAATCTATCAAAAGCAGGAGGAAAAAAAGTAAAAATAGGCCCAGTACAGAGACTAATGCAGCTCTCTTCCTACAAAAAATGTAATTGAACAAATATTTTTTCCTTCTTTCTTCAGACAACATTATAGGCGTCCCTAACACTGGCTGTTGTTTTGCAAGATGGAGAAGAAAAGCCACTTCTCTCTCATTTTCCACCCACTTCATGTTCATGTCACTTTGCCTGAGCCAGGGAAGTACAGGAACATCTTGTGTCATTTCAACACATAGGGGGACTGGGGACAAATGCCAAATAAATCATCCAAACACATTTGCGGTCATCACTAGGCTTTTCTTCCTATGTTTCATTTGATGCTGCTGCAAAAGTGACAGAGTTAAGAACACGGTACAGAGTCAAACTTCCCAAATTCAAATCCTGATTTTTTTCACTCTTGTGTAAAGAGGGGAAATCATAATACCTAACCCTTATGAGGGCTGAAAAGAATGTAATCCACATGAAAGACTTAGCACATGTGCTATTAAACTTTAGTACATGTTTGGCCTACCAGTTGCTTTATAACAACACTCTCACAAAACTCTTGTTTATGAAATTTAGCACCTTAAAACATAAATCACATTTTCCATGAATTCGTGTGTTGTGAATTTGAAAGCCCTCAGCAGGATGGGACAACTCTATTCTAGATGGCATCCCCTGGGGCAGCTCAGGCCAGTGGAGCCCACATATGGCCTTCTTCAGTCACACGCCTGGTGTCTGGGTGCATGTTGACCTCTTTTCCCCCCCTCCCAGGGTTATCTTACTCCTGGGGCATTTCTATGTAGCTTTTTCTCTCAGGCTGGCTGGCTCAGGTAGTCCTGGATGATTATTAGCTTTCAAGAGGCAGAAAGAGGACACTTTGAGTATGGTTTAAGGACTAAGATTGAGCCTTGCAGAGCAATCACAGAGATCAACCAGAATCTGTGGGTTGAGAAATAGATTCCCCTCCCTGATGGGAGCGGCCAGTCCCACTGGGGAAAGCACGATGGGAAGGGGTTTGGGGACCATGCTCGTTGGAAATGAAATCTTCTACAATCTTCTACACTTATTGTATTTACTGCTGTCACTACTTCAGTGAGTTTATACTTGTTATGTATCCAAAATGAAATTAGGTCATTTTGCCTAAATTCTGTTCCTCTTGGTTCATTCCTTCTTTTATTCTTTAAGTATTGGTTGGCACCTATTGTGTGGGGAGACATCTCAAGGAAGTGTGGCTACAGACATAAACATGGCAGACAAACTCTCTGCTCTTGTTACTATTTCTACAAAATCCCCTGGGTATGATAAAAAGTGACTGGCCTCACAGATGGTGAACAGGGGAGAGCATGATTTAATGGTGCCCTTTATTGAAGAGGTAACATGTCATATAACATCTAATTGGCAAAAAGCCCCATAAAAACTTGGTCAAGAGTATTCCTGGCCGAATAAACAGCAAATACCAATGTCGGCAGGCATGAGCAACAGAAAGAAAGCTATTGTGTTGGGAGACGAGTAAACAAGAAAAGACCAGGCATTGCGTGAAATGGAAGCATGGTCAAGAAAAATTATGGCGTTCATAGCTTCTTCACTGTGGTACACAGTAGAATTATATGGAGCATTGTTATAAATGTTAACACCTGGGTGTGATTTCACATACATTAAAGACACATATTGGGCATATGGCCTGAGCATCATTTTTTTTTTAATTATCACTAGACAATTCTAATGTGTAATATTAAGAAACATTCATGTAGCAAGTTTTGAACTCTGATAAAGAATAAAAACGTTCAGGATATTACTGTAGTTTGGGGTTACAGACCCTGCCCTAAAAACACCATTTTTACTTGTAGGAGCTGAGATTCAAACCCGTGGGAATCATATTGAACACCTTAGCATGGTTCTCTCTGTCTTTCTCTGTCGTGGGTTCCTCTGTGCCCTTGAGCTACGTACGACCTCATTATACTTTGATTCTCTAAGTTAAAAGTAGAAGTAATAATAGCATTTTGCTGAGCTAGGTTGTAAGTCTGATGTGACAATCAAAAAATGTAAAAAAGAAAATATGCTTTGAAATGTTAAAAACACATTATTGTTAAAAACACGTTATTTATTAAACTTTTGTACATTTAATGGGAAACCATGAAACAATGTTGAACTGGTGTGGTGATGGATAAGGGATATACCGTTATTCAGGTCTTCAAAATATTTTGTGGGCTCCTGAGGTTAGAATGGATTACAGGGTTATAGTACAACCAGGTCAGAGTCAGAAAGAGTCTGTCGTGATTTAGGCTGGCTGGATAGCAGGAGAAAAGGGGGAAAAAAATGGATGGAAAGGGGTAATATTTCAAAAAATGCTTTCACCTCAGATTATATCTCATTCTATAATACTACAGTCTTAAATATGACAGCAGCTAAATTATCCAACTTTCCCAGCCCCAGCCACACGAGGGACATGGTTGTAAGTTTTTACCCACTCTGTAGTTTCTTTCCTTTCCCTACATTTTAATTTGAGATTTCCACTTATGAGCCACTCAGCCACGTTTCACATCTAGTGATAACTTCTAAGACTCAAATCCAGTGAAAAGAAATAGAAATATTATTCAGAAGGAAAGAAGATGAAGTAAAAATGAGGGTCTGTTTGCATACATCAGTGTTATTTAATGCAAGAAAAATGTCTTTGTAGGAAATCACTTATTAAAAAATGCTAATACCACTGCAATATTTATTTCATATGTAAACATGTTAAATTCAGCTTTAGCAGATAGGTATCACACACCATAAGCCTTGAACCACAATATAATTTTTAAATAACATGCATTATTTTATTTTAATAGCTTTATGGAAAATTTAGGAAAATGCACAGATGTAGAAAAATAATTAAAATCACCTGTGCTTCTGCCACATAGAAATTTGTTAACATTTTCTAAAAAAATTTTTTATAAAAATCTTTTATAAATTATAAATTATAAACAATGTGTACATGATAAAAGTTCTATATTGTATGATTCTCTTAGAAGTCATGTAAGATAATTAATCTTTCCTATTTTCTTTTATCTATAAGTATTCTATGATAAAAAATGGTAAAGATAATTTGCTATAAGAATATATTTCAAAAATATTAAAGTGTATGGCATTAGTGCCAGTAATAAATATCATAGCAACACATCCATCAAAAATGGATGAGGGTGACAAATATAGCACCAAACATTTAAATATGAATATCTTAAGGCCGGGAGCTGTGGCTCACACCTGTAATCTTAGCATTCTGGGAGGCAGAGGTGGGTGGGTTGCCCTAGCTCATAGGTTCGAGACCAGCCTGAGCCAGAGTGAGACTCCATCTCGTAAAAAAAAAAAAAAGATAGCTGGGTATTCTGGTGGGCGCCTGTAGTCCCAGCTACTCAGGAGGCTGAGGCAAGAAGATTGCTTGAGCCCAAGAGTTTGAGATTACTGTGAGCTGTGATGCCACAGCACTGTACCAAGGGTGACAGAGTGAAACTCTGTCTCAAAGAAAAAATAAAATAATAAATAAATGAAAGAATAAGAATATCTCTCTATGTTAATATTTAAATTTTCCAAATTAGCTCAAATGTATGTCAATTTTATTTGCATTTTTAAGTTGAATATCATGTATGTTGAGAATGCATATTTGTTTTTGAATATTTCTAAGGCAATCATGCACTTTACACAAACATTCTCTGGCTTTTGATCTGGAACCATATAACTTTAACAAGGGATTTTAGTTATTTAAGCCAGAATTGTTTAGTCCCTGTGGCAGGTAGATTAATGCCCTGGGTTCCCCAGCCCCAAGATGTCTACATTCTTATCATTGGAACATTGTCTTACAAGGCAAAAGGGGAGAAGGGACTCTGAAGATGCAGTTAACGTAAGGATTTTGAGATGAGGAGTTTATGCTGCATCCTGTAGATGGGTCCTGTGTAATCCAAAGGGTCCTCTCACATGAGAGAGGGAAGCAGCAAAGTCTGAGCCAGGGACGACTTTGAAGTTGTGATACTGTTGACTTTGAAAATGGAGACAGAAGGCAGGCAGCCTGTAGGATGTGGAAACAGCAAGGAAACGGGGTGCCCCTCAACACCCACACACAGGAGTGGTTTGCCAACATCAGGACTTTAGACTCATTTAGACTTTAGACCTTCAGACTTATGAGACAACAACGTTGTTTTTAATGTTTTAAGTTGGGGGTAATTCCTTAGAGGAGCACTGGGAAACTGATGGACCTCCCCATGCCTCTGGCTTCACTGCCACTCCGAAGTTGTAGCAGTCAGGCTGAACTAGAAATGTTATTGGGGGAAAAGGAACACCATGGCCGGCAGCCACCAGGAAAGAATTCCAAATTTTCAGAATAGGTTTGTATTACTCAGTTTTTCATCATGATCATTACCTAGTGAATGTGCAAATGGATGTGATCCCTTCCTGGGACCGGGTGCATTTAGTTATCACACCACGCTCCTCAGTATGTGGACTGAAGGACCTGAGAGAGATGGTGTCAGAAATTCCAATTGACTGAGTTTTAAGCAGAGTGCTCCACTCAACACTATCAGATTCCTGTGGCTACTGGGATTATAGGTGAGTCATCAACTCCCCGACTACCAGGCTATCATTCAGTAGCTTTTGCAATAAAAAGTGCACAATTATCAGGGTTATAATAGTTATGAGCTGGTTAACATCGGGAATATGTTCTGGAAACTGCATCATGAGGCACTGTCCTCATGTTGCGAACATCACAGCATGTACCCTCACAAGCCTGTCAGGGACCGGGGGATCTGTCATGCAAGGCTACAGGCAGCCCTCCACATCCTCCAGGGTGGCCCTCAACTGAATCCAAACCTCACAGAACAAATCTCTCTGTTAAAAGAAGGAAGTATTCTGTGAAATTTGGATTCACTCAGAAGACCACACTCAAGCATCTGGAAAGGCACCTTGTCCCCAGGGCTGCACATCTGTACAACATGTTACTGAACTGAATACCAGAGGTCATTATAGCACAATGGTATTTGTGTTTGTAAACATATATAAAGACAAAAAAGGTACCATAGAAAGTACTATAAAAAACATAAAAAATGGTATACACGTATAGGGCACTTACCATGGAGGGAGCTTACAGGACTGTCCTGGGTAGGTCAGTGAGTGGTGAGTGAACGGATAGGGGTAATCATGTAAGTTTACCAGCACACTCATCAACACAAATATCTGAATCATGTGTGGCACTTGTGACATTATGACAGCCATGATATTATTAGGCAAAAGGAATTTCTCAACTTCATTATAATCATATGGGGCCATGATCATATATGTGTTCTGTCATTGACCAAAATGTCACGATGGGTGAATGATTGTATGATGATGCATATAATAAATATATAATACATGAATGCATAATTTATGTATATTTAAATATAAAAAACTGATACATAATTATGAAATTACAAAATTAATTATATGTAATTTTAAGTATTTGTAAGCAAAATAGCTGTTAGCATGTCTTACCTTATTCAACTCTTTCCAGGAAAGAAAGCATAGCAGAGTCATGATAACGGGACTGAAGAGTGGCTCACTGTCCAGACGGGGCAATTAGAGCATCAGAATGACGGATTTCACCAGATATGTGAAAACCATGAGTTCTATGTATTATTTGAAAAGACAGGGTGGCGTCTGTGTCTCAAGGAGTAGGGCGCCGGTCCCATATGCCAGAGGTGGCGGGTTCAAACCTAGCCCCGGCCAAAAGAAAAAAAAAAAGAAAGAAAAGACAATTGTGACCCCTTTTGAAGAAACCAAAGGCAATCAACTAATTATTTTGACAAGTGATAAATATAAGGGAATAAAGATGCATTCTACATTTTCTTTAAGGGACTGTGAGTTATGGTAATGGTAATAAAATAGTTAATGAAGGACTGTTTGTGTTTGTGGAAGTGATCCAGATAGTAAATGAAGAAAAATCTTAACATAAAGTGTGTAAAGGTATCTTGAGACAAAAAAAAAAAAAATGAGAACTTCTTAAACAGAGAACATGGAACATGAAACACGGATGATATTGTGTGATCTTAGAGGTGATGAAGGACCCTGGGGGTTCTTGTGATAGATAACTTAAGGTGAAAGGGCATGGTGAGGTAGTCCTGGTATTTTCAAAGCAGTTAGTAGTAGTAAGGTAAAAAGAGGGGGTGTCCCAGGGACCCCTGAATTATGGAATTATGAAGCCTGACAAAGGTGTAACATCCATTGACCACTGGTTTTATCTTGCTCATTGAAGGTAAAATATAGTCTTACTTCGGTCCGTGTCCTCTGTCTTGACTCTCCTTGATGAATCTCAGAGTTTCTGGGGAGGCCAGAGGTGCTGTGAGCCTCCCTGTCTTCCCCGCCTCCTTTGAATCTGGTGAGGTCTCTTCCCATTGCATCGGGTCATTCTTAAACCTCTTGAGAGAGTTTTGAACTTTAGAGTGTGTGTTATCCACCCTCATCCAGGTGATAGAATTAAGAACTTCTGTCATACTGTTTAATTCTACAGGAAAATTCCAAAATAATTTCTGATGCCAAAAATTTGAAAGTAAGGTTAAGACAGAGTGTCATTTATTTAGGATAATTCCTCCTTTAAAGAAAATCAGGTGATTATAATATAGAGTTTCCATATATTCTCTGTATGTTTGCTGGTAAATTATATAAATAGATATATTTGAGAATTACACAAGTGTATAGAATATTAATTTGCCTGTTTAGGAATCATTTGAACCTTCCTTTTTTTTTTTTAGAGACAGAGTCTCATTTTGTTGCCCTTGGTAAGTGCCATGGCATCACAGATCACAGCAACCTCCAGCTCTTGGGCTTAGGCGATTCTCTTGCCTCAGTTTCCCAAGTAGCTGGGACCACAAGCGCCTGCCACAACACCCGGCTATTTTTTTGGTGGTTGTTGAAGTTTGGCCAAGGCTGGGTTTGAACCCGCCACCCTCAGTACAGGGCTGCTACTCTACTCCCTGAGCCACAGGCACCGCCCATTTGCACCATTTTTATATGGAGTGTGCCAAAATTCACTCCTAAAGTCCCCATACATAGGGAAAATGAGAAATTGTAGCTAAATATACCTTTGTTTACAAAATATTCATTACAAAATATTTACAAAATATTCTCTACCAATTGCCATCTCTTTGTAAAATTTTTAATGAATATTTTGTAAATAAAGGTACATTTAGCTATAATTTCCCATTTTAGGGGAGACTTTTGGGAAACCTTCTACTATTAAAATAATGGACTAAATTTATGAGATAGTTACTCTTATAGGTTTTGTTTACCCTTTTCATGTCATTATCACTAATTACAATTCTTGTAACTTGGAACAATTACAAAAATATTTGCTTATCTATGACATATTTATTGCAAATGTTAGTGCTCATCATAGGAAAAGTATTTATATAATAAACAAAAATACAATAAGTAAGTTTTAGCTTTTGGTATTACAACAATTGTGTATCCTGAATTGAGAAAAGTGTAATGATAGCTTTGTTTCAATACATTTTATTACTTAACATAGATTTACCATATGTACTTGATCATGACCTCATGATGCCAAATAAAAATACTGTTATTTTACAAGAGATATCAAATGTATTTCCACAGCAAGTCTGTTGAGATTAATGTTTTTGAAATAAAATCATTTTCAGGTCATACTTTCTGTATGAAACAAGTAATATCTTTCTTATATGTATTTTATTTTATGAAGGATTGTTTTGTCCAATACCGAACATGTTGAAAAAAATCTGTCATTCCAAATTTGACTTAAAAAAAAATAAATTTATTTCCAATATATGGAAGACTTTAAAGAGGTATCTGAGTAATGAGGGCAACAGTAGAAATTAAATAAACCTGACAGCTTGTATTTCTTTTATTGCTAACATATTTTATGACTCAATAGCATTTCAGGGTTTTTTTTTTCCTAATTTTTGCTACAAAGGGGAAGTAAAATAACAGTTTATTGTGGCAATACTTCATACTGCCCTACTTCTGTAAATTGTCTTTAAGCTCTAGGGTAAAAAGAAGAACATTCATGCTTTTAAATTGGATACAAAAGCAGTTTTTATCCTGTAGCTGTTGTAGCATAAATTGTCAAATACAGACTATTAGATGTGTCTAAATGTATTCCTGCTCAGCTAATTATAAACATTTTTTTTTGCATACTTTACCTGGGGTGAGCTTATTTAGATTTTTGTTGAATATTTTAGAGCTGTAATATAAGTAATTAAACATTTTCAATTTCCAATAACATGGTTTCCGAGATAATATGATGAAACCTCGATGTTGTTTCTTCAACCTATAAAGTCTTTATAGGATGCAATACAGACTCATTCCTCATCTGGAAAAAAGAAAAAGAAACTGGGAAAAGGGAAAAAAAGGAACAAGTAAGCAATCTTGAAAAATTATGTTGAAAATAAGTGGAGATACAGGCAGACATTTAAAACATTAAAATAATGTTAGCAACATAATTAAATACCTTGAAGATGCTGCATGAGGTTTCATAAAGGCAGCTTACAGGAGGGTTTGGGGCATTGTTTCACTCTACAGTGTACCCTCAAACTCTTCTTGCCTTGGTTACAGTTCACTTTTTGATAAATATTAATATTTAGTGAAATGAGGAAAACAGCTATAGAGTTCTCTGTATTAAAATATGTTAATTAAGAATTTTTTCATTTTATATTTTATCTTTCAGAAAAGCAGACTTAAGTTTACTTTAATATTTCTACTTTAGAAGCCAAAATGAGGAAAAGTTCCTTTTTGTTTTATTTATAAAACTGGTCTCTGTATTTTTTTGCTAAAATTACAATAACTAAAACTATGATCTTCTTATTAGTTTGGTCAATTAAGATTAGAATAAAAAGAATCACCAAAGGTTCTTTGCACTATGTTCAATGTAACGATTAAGCACCCTACTTTGGCACCTAAGTTCTCGTGCACTATTTTGTGTAGTTATACAAAGTTAGTTGCCTTCCATCCTATGTGAATTAATGGCTCAACTTCTAATTGTAATTGTAGAATTACCCTCACAATTTTATCATACTGATAATTCTTTAGCTACTCTAAATTACCATATCTGATTTTAATTTTTCTCTAAGTTATGAGTCATCTCATTATTGTAAAACGTAATGAGAATACTGTTGGTTTTATTGTCTAAATTAAAGACAACTAAACTTTCAAGTCTAGGAAGAACGTTTGCTCTGCCAGGAACCAATATATCTCTGAAGAAAAACCTTATTGGTGTTTTTCTTGAACTTGATACTCTCACCTCCCATAAGTTTTCCTTGTATTTTCTTTTTCTTCTGGAAACATGGGACATGCAGCTCTTGACGATCAATGGTAATGTGCTGTCTTCAGATATCAGCCACCACATGTGGGTTACCTGCTATAAAATTACATTTGTTACAGTATTAACACAAATAGTCCCACACTTGCTTGCTAGTTTCATAATCCAGTTCAGATTCATATGTTCTCATCAGAGCTCCTCCTGGAGGCCATGGGGAAAGAGCACGTGTCTCTCTTCATCATGAAACCTTCATAAACTCAGTTGTTGATCAATGTATCAAGGCTCTTCCTAAAGGAAATCTCATGCATGACACAAATATGTGCATAGGTTTCTCCTTAATAATACGTGTATCAAACGGAGCGGGGCAGGTCTCTTCACAGTCATAACAGTCTGTGCTCTGAGAAAGTACAGCCTAATCAAACTCAACAAGTTAAAAAAAAATACTTAAAATGCTCCAGATCTAAGATAATTATTTTAATCCTATTGTACTGCTGTGCCCGTGGTCTTAACCATTGGAGATTGGCCCTACTTATAGGATTTCCATGTTAGTAATCTAAATTCTATTCTTAGATGACAGCAATCCAAACGATCAAATATGAAAAATTTTAAGGCTCACACAAGCGTGGGAAATATATCTTTGTATTCTAACTGTGTCAATTCTTATTTTTTGTTTACATTAAAACTTCTAATGTGTAAAGGGAATTCTCTTTTCCTTGGCTAAGCATAAGTTGTCCGTGGGTGACTGTGAATGAATCATCCCAGTTTTCCCATCTCTATACTTTGACAGATTTATCTGAATACCTGTCGTTTCCGTGAAGCTTTCTCTGAATCATCCACATTTTCTGAAGAGCCGCCTTAGTCTTTCACTCACATTCCCTCTCTCCCTCTGTTTTATTTATCTTAACAAATTTTTCCAAAATTCAAATCTTTTATTGTTCTTTCCTTGACACCCAACAGATAAAAAGGCAAAGTAGGTATAGTGAGTCTTTATAGGCTTTTCTCCCTGGTAAAATAAATGCAGCATTTCACAGTTAGAGGTTGCAAATTCAAACCGACCAATAGAGCACTGGCAGGTGAAAAGAAGTTGAAGTGTTTTCACAAATAAAGCTTGTAATTAAGCCCGGTATCTAAAAGTACTTAAATACAAGATATTATCATCACACTTAGTGGTAGTAGTATTTAAATTGCTGCTAGTCAAACAACAACAGAGCTTTCTGTAAACTGAAATCTGCTCTCAGCCAATGCATTAGCACCTGGGGCATCACGGTGAAACATCATAGTCCGGGTGGCTCAGACAACAGACATTTCTTTCTTCCCAAGGCTAGAGGCTGGGAGGAAACACCACAGAACTGCTGTCTAGCGAGGCTTGTTTGCTGGTTTGCAGGCCTCCGGCTCACTATCCTCATCTGGCCTTTCCTCCGTGTCAAGCCTGGAAAGTGGAAAATAGCTAACGTCTTCATCTCAAAGCACACCAATCCTATTAGATTATGGTCAATTACATTTAGCCTTGATTACAATTCGGTCCATGGAAGCTGTCAGCCAAGAATGAGCTGACATGCACGTTTCCTTTCTGAATGCTTTCATCAATTGCATTTTAGGCAAAATGACTTCTTACGTTTTTTAGCAGGTGATTCCAGGGGCCTTGAAAAAAGAGTGGGATCCAGTGGTAGTCTATGAAATGTTCTCAGAGTGAGATTAAAAGGTATCCCTATTGTAAAATTTGATTTAAAAGTAATGGCATGCCATAAAATATAATGAGCCACCGCTGAATCTTGTTTATCAATTAGAATCCTCTTTATTTCAGGATCGAAGGTCTGATTCCAACTCCATCACTGGAATCAGTGTGGAAAGTGGGTGAGAACCAGGTTTTAAAATGTTGCTAAGCTACGTTGTTCTGAAGCAAATACTAAAGAGCACAAGGCCTAATCCGTAAATTAATTCTTCTAAGTGTTTGTGAATTTCTTGACTCTTTCCCCCTAAATCTTAGTCTATCACTTGATGGAACATGATAAAATGACAGTTATTGGCTGATGTGTTTAAGGGTGAATTAAAGGTTTTAGTGGCTTTAAGGTTTCTCCTGTGCAAACCATAATGTACCCATAGACACATTCAGGCTAGCCAGCAATTTGAAGCACTTTGCTGAATCTGAAAATTGTTATATAAGCAGTTAAATTCTTTTGCATATATTTTATTCCTCTTTAGTAAGCCCAAAGCAATTGTTATAAATAGTCAGTCCTGGTAAAACTGTAAAAATTGGTTTAATTTTCTTGGTTACTTACCAATAGTCATGTTCTCTCTGTACCTACTTACATCACTCCCAGATGCCCAATGTTTATCTCCTTAAATCTGTCTTCTGAGGTCACTGTTTTGGAGGATAACCAGGTCTCTAATCTTCTGCCCATCACTCTATCATTTGCATATTTACACAGTATTGAAATTCATGAGCTTTGGAATGAGACAGAACTGGATTTACATCATAACACTTAGTTGTTATGTGTTCTTGGGTTAAGTCTCAGTTTTTCTCTGAGAAAAATAAGTATCTTAACAGCTATGTTATAAGGGCTTAATATACTGGTTTATGCAAAGGGTTCAAGATAGCGTTTCCAGACAGTAAATACAAAAGGAACAGAATGCGAGCCCTGCAGAAACACTTTTAAAATGGTGGATTGAGGTCTGGAAACAATCATAATCAGTGAACACTATAAAATGTAACTACCATTTTAAGGCTTCAGAAATTGTTCCAAGGGCATATAGAAAAATAGAAACATTTATTTAAGAAAATGTAATATATCAAGAGCAATGAGAATCTTTGGCATTCTGGTCCCCAGTCTCCTCAGGCACTGTGTGGACGGTCTACCTGGACAGCTACTACCCAGAACACCAGACTCTGTCTCCCACCAACTCCCAGCTGAGAGCTACAATATCTCTCAAGATGTAGGTTACTAGTGTCGCAACCCCTATGGCCCTGGTCTCTATCACAGCAGGAAGGAACCAGGCATAATGTGGATTAGAAGTACAAGCTTGCAGGAGGTGGGCTAACCTTGACTGCAGGGTAGCCCTGAGCAACCTCTGCAGTAGCGTTTTATTGAGACGGTACCTGACAGGTGAAGGGAGTATCAGACAATGACTGTGTGCCTAAGGATCGCCATGGGCTCAGGCTCTTTCTCCATAAGAGCACCTGTGGACGAATTGCCTGAGGGTCCGCCCCCCAGCTGCAAATCATCTTACTAAGAGGTGGTCTGGCTCTTGGTGTCTTCTAAGACTAGTACTTCTTTCTTTCTCAACTTCTGCATTGAAGAAATTCTCTACTTCTGTGTTGCAGAAAGCATCTGTGTGGCTCTCATTGACCACTCAGTGTTCACCTTTGAGGCCGAAGTTCTCAGATAAAGCAGGCCAAGAGTACAGGGCCTCAGATGACCTCAGCCAGCTCACCCATGTGTCAAAGATCTGAAGCTGAGGAAGAAACGCAGAGAAGAATGAAGGCTACTGCTCCTGCCAGAGGCCTGACGCAGGGCCTCCCTCTGAGAGAAGCAGACCACGGCCTACAAACACCCCTGCTCATCCGTGCCCCGAGATTCTACCCACGCCATAGGGACACAGTGAGAAGATAGTTTCTAACTCTCCCCGAGGAACCTGACTTTATTAGGAATAGAGTGTGAGAATATTCAAGATGGAAAAAACAATGGAGATTATATTGTCAATAACTAAGAAGAAACTGGCTACATAATAGTGGTAAGCAAAGCCGCAGACCAGAGAGAACTTTAATAGCAAGACATGGGAAAAAAGGCGTGTAACAAAAGGCCTCACTTGATACAGGAAGCCTCAAGGATTGACCTCAAATACTGCAATTGGAGAGAGGTCCTACATTAACTGGATTATGTGGGGAGCACGTTATTCCCTGGAGAGATGTCCAAACAATACCACAACCAGATAGTAGTTAATGCATGCTGTGTGCAACAGCAGCAGAGGAAGTTTAGTTAGAGGGTTACAGGGAAAACAGAGAAAATGACACCATGCAGGTATCTCGAGGGATTGAGGGCGACTGCATTCATGTCCATGTTGATGCCCTCCAAAAACTGACAGCAAAGTCTGTAGACACCGCCAAAACTATAGCCCATTAAAACAAACTAATCAAACAAAAGGAAAAATAAGCATGATAAATAAATATCCAAAGAAACAATAACAACAGCTATCTTTGCTGCAGGTGTGGGAACAGTTATACAGATTGGGTAAAATTTGAATCCAAAATTTCTAATTTTTTTAGCAAAATATAAGTCATGCATACAAAAAAAAGTGAGATCCATGCAAAAGGAGAAAAGCAGGTAAGAAAATCTGTCTTGAAGAAATTTGAGATGTTTGAGACAAAGATTTAAAGGCAGCTATCATAAACATATTTTTAAAAATATGAAGGTAACTCTTATTTAAAAATTAAGATGCTACTCGGGGGTGGCGCCTGTGGCTCAGTGAGTAGGGCGTCCCATATACCGAGGGTGGCGGGTTCAAACCCAGCCCCGCCTGAACTGCAACCAAGTAATAGCTGGGCGTTGTGGAGGGCGCCTGTAGTCCCAGCTGCTCGGGAGGCTGAGGCAGGAGAATTGCAGACGCCCAAGAGCTGGAGGTTGCTGTGAGTCCTGTGACGTCGTGGCACTCTACCAAGGGCAGTAAAGTGAGACTCTGTGTCTACAAAAAAAAAAAAAAAAAGATACTCGGGAGGCTGAGGCAAGAGAATCGCCCAAGCCCAGGAGTTGTACATTGCTGTAGCTGTGTGATGCCACAGCACTCTATTGAGGGCGATAAAGCGAGACTCTGTCTCTACAAAAAAATAAAGAAATAAAATAAAAAAGTAAAAAATAAAATAAAAATTGAGATAATGTTTTACCAAATGTATATAAGTATCAATAAAAATATAGAAATTATAATAAAAGAACCAAATGACCATTCTAGTATCAAAGAGAACAAACACTAAAATTAAAAAAAAAAATCAAAGCAAATTAAAGGGGCTTATTAGTAGTTAAGACCTGGGAGAATAGGGGCAGTGAATTAAAAAAAAAAAAATAGCTTTTTGGACATGCACTCTTATAATTTTTTTCTATTCACTATTTTAGTTGTATATCATATACCATATATATCAGTACCTTTTACTTAATCTCAAAATACTTTTTAATATTAAGAACAAAGAAACAAAAAAGAAATAATAAAGAACAGAGGAACAAAAATTAAAAGAAAAGAAACAGAGCCTCAAATAAATGAAGAATGTTACTAAGCATACTAACTTATAAGTTATAGGAGCACCAGAAATAGAGAAGAGAGAAAAAGAATAAAAAATCAGATAAAATAACAGCATACAACCTTCCAAATTTATTGAAAGGCATTCATCTATACACCAAGAACCTCAAGAAAATTCAGGAGAAATAAACACAAAGAGATTCACATCCAGAAAAGTCATGGAAAAAATGTTGGGCAATAAAGAACAAGAGAAAATCTTGAAAGCAGCGAGAGAAAAAAAAATGACTTGTCATATTAAAACAGCAAAAACGCAACCCTGACAGAATTGATAGGAAGCAGACAATTCAGTGATGATACTTAGATTTTTTGATGCCAAAAGTTCAAAATGGTACAGCACAACTAGTCAGAAGATCATTAAGAAAATAGAAGACTTCGATAACTGTACAAAAATCAGTCCTGACCACATCTATGGAACAGTTCACCCAGCAGAAAGGAGTATTCATTTTTCTCGAGTACTTGTGAAATCTATTAAAACATATGTAAGGCCATAGAGTGAGCATTAATACTTTACAAAGGCTGAAATCACACAAACTATACCCAAATTACAATGGAATGAAATTAGAACTCGGTAACACAAGGACATTTGGAAAATTGACAAATATTTGGAAATTAAACAACACATTTCTAAATAATTAAGAGGTTCAGGAACAAGTCACAAGGGAAATTAGAAAGTATTTTGAGATTAAGTAAAATAAAAGGTACTGATATTTATGGTACATGGTATACAACTAAAACAGTGAATAAAGAAAAATGTATAACTATAAATGCCTCTATACTTGAGTATTTAACATAGTAACTATGGAGAACCATATGGAAGCACCTCAAAAAATGGAAAATATAGCTGCTAGTACTATACAATTAGCTATCCTACTTCTTACTATATTTAAATCTAAAAGAAAGGAAATCAGTACATTGAACAGATAACTACACTCAGAATTATTGCACTATTCATAATGGCCAAGTGATGGACTCAGACCAGTGTCCATAAGGGAATGAATGGTTTTTACATATGGTCTATAATTGCATTTACACAATGAAGTACTATGTAGTCAGAAAAAATGAATGCAATCCTATCATTTGCAGCAACATGGATGGAATTGGAGGATGTTGCATTATGTGAAGTAAGCCAGACATAGAAAGGTGTATATTGAATGTTCTGGTTCATATGTGGAGGCTAAAAAACAGAAAAATCTCCTGGAGGTAGTAAGCAGAATTGTGTTTAATGGAAGTGGGTGGGGGAAGAGAAAGAGGGATGGATAATAATAAGTATAATACCATGTTTAGAAGAAGTATGTTCCAATTTTAGAAAGCACAGGAGGGTTACTATGGTGAAGAATTTATAGTACATTCCAAATTACCTAGAAGAAAAGACCTGGAATGTTCTCAACATGCACAAAAAATTATAAATGTTTGAGGTAATGGATATCCCGATCGCCCTGATTGGATTAGACATTACACGTGTGTATGAAAAAGCTCAAGTACTCCATGAATGTATGCAACTATTATATTTCAACAAAAAATAAAATTTTCATGTCAATGATCTACCTTCTCATCTACAACACCAAGGAATGTGAAACAAAATATATCTAAAGCAAGAAGAATGTAATGAATATTAGGCATACAACAGAAATTCATGAAGTAGGACCACCTTCCCCTAAAATTAACAGAACTGAAAACTAGTTCCGTTAGTTGGACATGAGCAGGGTGGGCAGCGGAAGTGGTCAGGCTATTTCGGCTATTTTGGACTGGCTTGGTCAGGCTGGCCTGAGGTGTTATGGGAATGAGGCTAATCAAGACCTCGAAGGTGGGTTGTTTAGGGGAGATGACTGTTTTGGGGGACTGATTAATGTCCCAGGGACTTTCTAACATGGACAGACAGCCATAAGTTGTTATGAGAACATGTTATTGGAACCAGACCTTGGGCAGCTTCCAAGAAGCAGCTGACATTCCTCAAATTTTGAATAAACTCCAGCACTGCACTCTGCATGATGCCTGTGGTAGTTAAGACAGGGCGAAGTTCGTGGTCCAGACATTTAAAATAAGCTTCCTTTCTTGCTACAATTGTTTCACTCGCTTTCTTCAATTCTTTGGTGACTACCTCAAGCCATCACTGCACGGCCCTACCATTGTGGCAAGCCAGCCAGAGGAGGCATTGTCTACCTACCTGCCTAACAGTTCCGAAAAGATCGATAAAATGGACATAATTTCAAATTTTTTCATTAAGACAAGCACAGGAAAGAAGGCTTCCCTGGTGAATTCTACCGAACATTTAAAGAAGAGTTACTACTAATCCTTTTATAGCTCACCCTGCAACCTGAGGGTTAAGTCTAACAGGGCCCAGGTGGTTGTGCAGTCTTGGCAATGAATGGAGCCCTGCTCACAATTTGGTTCTCGTGCTCAGACAGATGATGCCATGTGCCTGCGTGCACACACACACCTAGAAGAGGGTGAAAAGTGTATTTCTCACATAATGAAGCATTCTGCAGAGGTGAACAAGGATGCAAAGCAGATTTGAAAATGGATTGAGAGCAAGGGAAAGGGGGCTGGAGTTTTTGTTGTGGTTAAACAATGGAGCCAGGATGAGGGTTCTTGTTTGTGTCAAAGGACAGGATACCTGAACTTCTTATCAGCGTCCCTACTCATGAAGAATAGGAAGGGATAAGTCTTAAAATCTGTCAGCAAATGACAGACTTGCTATCAGGACCCATGAGTCTAAATGGAGTTAGACTCCCTATCAC
This sequence comes from Nycticebus coucang, assembly GCF_027406575.1. NCBI lineage: Eukaryota > Metazoa > Chordata > Mammalia > Primates > Lorisidae > Nycticebus > Nycticebus coucang. Next base: position 631,035 of record NW_026515579.1, read on the forward strand.
GGGTCACAATAGCAGAGTCTGATGCCAGGGCCCCTCAATCTCTCCTAGCACCCCAGCATACCAAGAGCTTTGTTTCAAATGGTGCACTAACTGTGTTTTAATGTTTGCTGAGGACATTACCTTGCTTAAACCCTAAAGGCCTACGTTTGCCCGTTACGGATTCTCCTGGTGGGGCTGCCCATAAACCCCACATGGTGTATATTTTCTTTCCATGGGAATCGTTAGTGATGCAAGTTTGGATCTGCTGAGTCTGATGGTCAAAAGGCTGATTTGCACTACAGCCTGAACCTTCTGCAAAGAACCTTTTTATCTTCTGATACTATTTACAAGTACTAGTGTTTTGTGTCATCCCAGAAATGAGTTGCAATACGAACCCAAATCTGCAATACACAGCTCATAAGCCTCAAAGACTCCTCCAGGCCTTAAAACCCCTTCTTCATGTTGGGAAGTGCCAAGTGACGTAAGTTCTTTGGTTTTTGGCATGTGATGCATATGAGACCTCTCAACGTCTTCAGTGCCACGAGACAGTATTTATTTCCTTCTAGAGCCCTGTGTGTTACCACAACCTCTATCATACCTGCCCTTTTTTGTTCATTTATTCTGATTAAGTTAGTATCTTTATGTAGTGGAGAGCAGACCGTACATTTGGTCAGGAAGTAATGTGTGCTGCTTTCCATTCCACACAGCCAAGCTACTTTCGATCTTTCTTATTTACAGGAATGCAAAGAATGAGCTGGTTAAATAATGGCTGCAAACCACATACCTGCGGCCGCATTAACTTCTCTAAGGAACACACCACATAACACACCTCACCCTGGAGACTGTTCCTAGAATGTTGAGATGGGGTATCCGCTTTTATCCTCCAGGACCCGTCTATGTTCCAACAGGACCCTGAACTACAGATTACTGAATTTAACTTTCGAGATGTTACTTTGTAACATCGGCCTTAATAGCACCTTTCACAAGTTATTAAATTCGTTAGACATGTGTTTCAATTTGATCTAATAAGAATGTATGGTGTTCTAACATGGCTGCTGTAATTAACTATAAAAACCAATTAAGAAAATAAATTGGAAAGTAACTTAAATTCAACTTCCAAATGAACCAATGTAGACAGCATAAATAAAAATACCCGTTTCTTATAATAACAATAATGTCGAGCAAAGTAAATGCCTGTTAAAATATTAATATGAATTACTATAATAATTTATCCATTGTAAGCAGCCATAATGATAATTTTAGGTAGTTTCTTAGTAAAATAAGTAACAATTTATTTGTTATTATGAAAATATTGTGAAATATGCTTTGAATTCTAATGTTAGTTATAATTCTTATAAACAAAAGCATCAGGGCTACATAGGAAAGTTATGATAGGAATTTCAATAATCACACTAATTCACCAGTTATTATTCTATAAAAAATACACTTAGCTCTTAAAATGGGATTCTGTCCCATTATCACATCAATGCTTGATTTTTTTTCTTTGAGAAACTTGAAACTTTCATTATAAGCTTAACAAAGTAAAGATATATCTTTTGAACTTTCATCCTATATTATTTCTTCTGCATAGCTTCCTAAGGATAATGCCACCAGTGGAGAAAACATTCTTCAAAGAAAAAAGCTCAGAAATTTCTTTCAATTTTCTACTCCTGTTTGCTGCTACATGAATGTATTCCTCTTATAATATTAGTTTCCTTAATAAAATCCAAGAATAGCCTATATTTCTCTGTACAGACATTTGAAAAAGTTGTAAATATATACACGTAAAGAAATTTTTTTTTTTTTAATTCTAGAGAGATGATTATTGGCAACAAAAAAATGGTTGAAGTCAAGATTTAGTTCTTTCACTGCTTCAAGGACACAGTGAGGCTGATGATTGCCAAGTAAACATTTGAGAACCAATTAATGGTGCTTTTTGTAAGAAAAATCATTTTACTGCAGATGAAATAGACCTGTGGAAAGTATTTTTGAAGACAACAAATGAACCACTTTTGAGACGGTAGCCCACAGAGTAAATGAAAACCTGTATTTTTCGTTCAAGTACTGGCAGTCTTTTTCGACCACTCAGAGGTAAAAGAAATGACTTGGAATTTACTCTTTAGCCCATAATGGTGGGTCTGCTTTCATCATTTACTTTTTCTCCACCTTTGAATAGGTCATCTTTAATTTATTTTTTTGGAGTGCCGATATCATATACGATCAACTTAATTAGCATAGAGTATCTCAAGGAAGCTTCCACTTGACAATATTTAAAATAGTTAAAATAATTCTCATACGCACACTTCCAGTAATATTTGGCTTAAATAAAAATTTAAGTCAGAAACCTACAACATTCAGTTTATATCAGAAATGAATAATGTAGCTAGCCATATGGCAATATAAAAACACATTATTTAATTTAGATGTTAATTAGTGAATAAAGGAAATATTTTTTAACACCTTGAACATAAATTTCTAATTTAATTTACATATAAACTTTTTCCTAAATCTACATCTAGTGTTTCTTAAATACTCCTAAAACAAAACTTTCACATTGCATTGACTTTAGAAAGAGTTCTTTAGGTGGGGAAAGGGATCACGTCATATTATTCATATATATTAATATTCAAGAGAAAAAATATATTTTAATTTCTTTTCATGTTAATGGCAGAACAATATCATCATTGCCCAATGAATTAGGTAAATACCGTAATGCTGTGCTTTAGCAGGACAGAAACCTAGGAGTGAACCAAGAGTTTGAGCTTCTAATAACTTCTCTTTGATGACAGCTCCTTGTACACTAATATTAGGTGCCATGTGGTGAATAAAAACCAGAAATACAGAAGGTCTAAATTGTGAATTAGGAAAACTTTAATTATATTTACTGTGAAATATCTTTTAACAATAGAATAATTTCAAGCGTGTGTAGATACTTTTTTTTGTTTTGTTTTGTTTTGGAGGGAGAGGCTCCCTCTGTCTGTGCCAGTGAGCTCACAGAGCTCTCAGCAACCGCAAACTCTCAGCGTTGAGCAATCCTCTTGTCTCAGCATCCTGAGTAGCTGGGACCATAGGCATAAGCCTCCACACCTGTCTAGTTTTCTATTTTTAGTAGAGACAGGCTCCTGCTCTTGTTCAGTCTAGTCTCCAACTCCTGAACTCAAGCAGCTCACTGGGTATCATTCTGAATAGAGATTTACAACTTCCCAAATGCTTTTAGAGTACAAGTTGTTTTAGGAATGTAATTGAGGACTTGAGATACAAGATAAACTGCAATGGAATAAACAGTTGTTTTGAAGTGAAGAATTTATAGTGACAACAGTAAAAATATGTGATATCCTATTTTTGGTTTCTTTTGTTTTTATCCTTAAGAATTTAAGTGGAAGAAAGTATCTGGAAAGTGGGGGAAATGGATTGTTATTTTGTTAAGCCTAAAGTGAATATGAATATAAAATTCAAATTTTTCTCAAGATAATTTTATGAATATTGGTCTGTGGAATAAGCAGACTATATCTTTTGGGATTAATTTAGTCTAGTTGTCCTATAAGGATCAAGCATACTTTTTGACAATATGAACGTATACGATGTTCTCTCAAATTTCTTCCTTTGGTTATCTTTAGACGATGTGAACAAGAGGATTGGGGGCATTCGAGATGTTTGTATTACCATAGAGCTGAGACTCCCAGGTGAATTTCCCCAGTTTGTTCATTCATTCATCTGCATTTATTGAGCATCTACTATATGCCAAGCGTGGCTCTAACAAAGACAGAAGTGGGCTCTGCCCCATTAGGGAGCTTCCATTATAAATGGAGTGAGCCAGTGACTGACTGCGATGATTCCAGATGTTAATCAAGTTATGGAGTAGGTAAAATCAGCTAAGGAGAGCAGAGGGGCTGCGGGAGGGGTTATGTGGTCAGTGCTTAGGGAAGGACCCTCTCAGGAGGTGACATTGATGCTGAGAGCAGAATGACAGGAAATGAGGCTGTGGGGGTCTGAGGGAAAGACATTCTCGCTGTAGCAGAGCAAATAATAGAAAAGAAACAGAACATGGCAGGGGCCTAGAAATGTTACCAAATGTAAATAGATTTAGTTAATAAAGAATTTTAAAAGATCTCAGTCCACCATCTCAAAAAAAGCTTTGCTGTACATACAATCTTTTTAAAATAAATTCCACCCAAAATGACAAATTATTGCAGAATAATTTGGAGACATGTTATATCCCATTTTAACAATCCTTTTTCAATATATCATACAACAAAATAACAATGCATCTTTTGGGAAAACATAATGTACCTTTCTCTGTTCCAATGATTATCTAGAGCAATTATACTATATGTAATATAAGAACTTTTGCATCTCAGTACCTGTTGTTCAGTGGTTAGGGTCCTGGCCACATGCACCAGGGCTGGCAAGTTTGAATCCAGCCCAGGCCAGCTAAACAACAATGACAACCACAACAACAACAACAACAAAATAGCTGGGCATTGTGGCAGGCACTTGTAGCCCAGGCTATTTGGGAGACTGAGGCAAGAGAATCGCGTAAGCCCAAGAGTTTGAGGTTGCTGTCACTGTCAGCTGTGATGCCACAGCACTCTACTGAGGGTGACAAAGTGGGACTCTGTCACTATATATATTTATCTGAAAAAGTAACCAACTTCATGCATTTTTCCCAGGACTCATTATCAATGAAATTTCAAAAGTACCTCTATGATTTCCCTTTTCTTAGTTACTCTCTTGTGTATGATAGTATTATTCTCAGTTTCCTACGTCACTGACCATGCTGGTTTTGTTCTTAAACTTGAATATTTACCAAAATTTAGTCTGTAGATTTTAGTTTCTTGCCCATATAAGCTGATTAATCTGATTCTTACACCCAGCAGTCCATCGATAGGCTGCTCATATCACATCAGCAGTGACCTGCGCCTTGCACAATCCAAAGATCAATGTTTAATCCTTATTTATTTGAGCTATTGACCATGTAAGATGTAGATAATGACAGTCTTCTCCTGGACCCTGGACCCTTTGGCTTCCAGGATGCCATCCTCCCCTGGTGTTCTTCCTAATTCTCTGAGTACTTGTCCTAACTTTATTCTTCCTAACTGAAGAATGCTTCTTATCTCAACAATCTAAAAATATTGGGGAACACCTCGCACTCCCTTATGGTTCTTATCTGTCTATGTTTGTTCACATAACAATCTCACAAGACTGTACACTGCATCCTTAGATAAGTGGATGTCTTCCCAAATATAGATCTGATATTCAGCACAAAAGACAGAGTGACCATGTTAAAAACAAATAAGAACATACATACGTATGTGTGTGTGTATATGTGTGTATGTGTGTGTATGTATGTGTGTATGTATGTATGTGTGTGTGTGTGTGTGTGTGTGTATTCTTAAGTCAAAGCTCTTTAGTCGCTCTTCATTCCAATAGTCCTTAGAATGGTCAGTGTTTACCACACCCAATTTTAACCATGTTAATTTCTCCCTTGTTACTTGAACATAGCAACACATTCTATGTCAAGACTCAAAATTGAATTTTTTTCCAAAATGTTATCCCTTTGAGGTACTCCCAGAATAAACTTTCACAGTCGATTCAAATGTCACCCTCTCTACAAAACCCTTTACTGACATCCCTGCCTGAAATCAGAATTCCTATCCTAACCAACACTTGTTTTCCCTTTCAATACTTAATTTTCTTTCTAAACACACTTCTGAGTTATTGAACACACTATATGTTTTTCATGGAAGATTGGAAAACCAGAGCTTTTGTCTTTTTAGCAACCCAGCACACAAGAGTGCTTTGCCAGGTAACAGTTATTGTTGAATCAAAGAATGAACAGGTGATTTTTTTCCCTCAGGCTGCCTCCCTCATGGTTACAAATTAGTTACAGCAGTTTCAGGTCTGTGTAGACAGGAAAACATCTGAAGGGAAAGGATGAGTTTTTGTACATCTCTTGGAACTGAGACTTCTTTCCCCAGAATTTTCCCAACAGACTCATAGTTTGCCAGCCAACCTTCAGTTGCAAGCCTGCTACCAAGATATTTTTTGGAATGATGAAATGGTTGAGAAGGTATCACTAAACATTCCTTCTAATAACCACGAAAAATGCATAGCATTATAAATGACAGACAGTGGGTTAAAAGTAGAAATACTTTAAATGGAAAAAAGCAAAACTTCTGGAAATAATTTATAAAACTGAACAAAATTATTTAAAAATACATAAAGATTGGCAGAAATCCTTATGATGCAAAATAATTTTCAAAACACATTTTAATGTAAATATTTTAGGGATCAAATATTGTGCTTGTTATGTAAGTGTCTTTAGATGGGTTATGTGAGCATTATAAGTTATCATATATGTTTAAGATGAAGTTGGTTAGGGGGCGGCGCCTGTGGCTCAGTGAGTAGGGCGCTGGCCCCATATGCCGAGGGTGGCGGGTTCGGACCCAGCCCCGGCCAAACAGCAACAAAAAAATAGCCGGGCATTGTGGCGGGCGCCTGTAGTCCCGGCTGCTCGGGAGGCTGAGGCAAGAGAATCGCGTAAGCCCAAGAGTTAGAGGTTGCTGTGAGCTGTGTGACGCCATGGCACTCTACCGAGGGCGGTACAGTGAGACTCTGTCTCTACAAAAAAAAAAAAAAAAAAAGATGAAGTTGGTTAGTAGCGGGAAATTTACTTCTGCAAGGACGAGTATTTTTTCACTGATAAGTTTTAAAATTGCCAATATAGTGATAAAATGCAAACCATTATTTAGGCGTTGGCTCTTGTTCCTAAAACCTCTGTTGACAATGTTTTTCCTTATTAGCTGCAAAAGAGGACTTCTGCCGCTAACGTCTGGCTGCTGGTACACGTGCCTTTTTGGATTATTGTGAGGAACGGGATTTAATACTTGGGAAACTGGCAACATAGGAGCTGTGTCTTTAGTAACATTTGCTATTGTTAGAAGGATGTTATATTTATGAAAAAAATGAATTTCAACCAAATTGCTCTTTTGATTTTGGCTAAATTCCCATGTGAAAGATATGACAACTGACGTGGACCCTTCTAACATTTGGAGTCACATGTTATTTCTTTTTCTGGCCTCTCCCCACCTAAAATGCTAATTGGGAATGATGATGGAGCTCAGAAGAAAAAAGAAAAAAAAAACTAAGAGAATCTTCTAATTTCATATAAAATGCTGCCTAGCTCACCAGGATAGAGCCAATAAAGAGATTTGGGATCATATGTCTAACTAAAGATTTGTTCCTGGGGTGAGATGGGTGTAGTTTTATGTCACAGCTCAAGATTTGATTCAAATATTATGTGAGCTTGGGAATTTGCACAATTTTTCTGAACTTTTATTGTCAACTGGAAAATAAATAAATAAAATCAATGTCGCATGAGAGCAACTTGGCTCACAGTACACAGTCAATATATGTTGGTATTCATTGTAGTTTTTCACATTTAATGAAATTTCTCTTTCACAAATTTTGGCCCAAACCAAATTTAAGTAACTCTCACCATACTCAGTAGATATCAAAAATTTGATGTTTGGGGAATCTCATCAACATGGATTCATGATTAAATTCTCTTTCTCAGTATGTTACTGAAAAATGAGATCATCAAAAAAAAAAACTGCAATTAAATATAAGTTTCAAGCAACCAAAATCACACGTATAACATGCTGATTGGACAATTTGACTCCAGGCTAGATGGATGGCTGGCTGGATGGATGGATAGATAAATAAATGGATAGAGAGATGATAGGTAACTTTTTAGACTTAAAACACTTTTCTAATACATGTCACATCTTTGGAAAGTTTGGAAGAAAATTTAAATTGTATTTATTATCATCTAATATGCTGCTCTTCTGAATGTTCAGACAGTATCAATTCAAATACTTATAAAAAGATCTCTTACCTCTCCTGCATTTATTTATGAAGATGGAATGAACTATAAAGTTGCAATTTTCTTTAGTTACTTTCCCCAAAGGAAAGGCTACTGGATGTGCTTTGGGAAGAGTGGAGAATTGGGAGTTCCTAACACAACTTGTGTGCTGCTAGATACGGCCGGTTCCATCCCCGAGGCATCATTGTTCTGGTTAGCCTCTCAATACTTGTTGCAGAATAAGAGAAAACCCAAAAACCGTATCCTTTTCAGTTTAACAAATTAAAGCAATTTGTTGATGTGCAGTTCTGCTTTTCTCTATTTCTATGGGGTTGAGAACATGAATTAATAGCCAAAGTCTACCCCCCGGAAGGAGCATCAGTAGAGAATTGAGCAGAAGAGCGCTCATCACAGGTTGGTAGTAAGAGCAAAAAGTATGGATATGTACTAAGTGAACGACAGTGACATTTCAGGAATAGTGCAGAGCTATGAATTTTGGCCAGAAGATCTAGATGATTTCTCCACCTCCTGAGAATCTGTATGTGCTTTTCATTGATGAGACAGAAATGAAAGTCATTATTAACTTGTGCAGAACTGAAAATGGTGCGTGGATGTGGAAGCAACTGCCATGCATCCCACCAGGTCATGGAGAAAGTTACTATGTGGCTTTGAGACACTGACTTAGCAAGAATATTTCTTTATAAATTACAATGCTCTCAGCATTTCTCAATGGATTATACTTAGTATCAAATGATATATTAGGGCTACTACGGTGAGATTCTAGATTTGAGGTTACATTAAAACCTGAAAGCAGGCTCAGCACCAGTAGCTCAGTGAGTAGGGTGCTGACACATACACCGAAGTTGGCGGGTTCCAGCTGGGCATGGGCCTGCTAAACCAGAATGACAACTGCAATCAAAATATAGCCAGGCATTGTGGCTGGCGCCTGTAGTCACAGCTACTTGGGAGGCTGAGGCAAGAAAATCAGTTAAGCCCAAGAATTTGAGGTTGCTGTGAGCTGTGACACCACAGCACTCTACCCAGGGTGACATAGTGAGACTCTGTCTCAAACAAACAAAAAACCTGAAAGCAATCATGCCATACAGCTAAACTATGAGAGGTTCCTTGTAAATCCAAGATGCATAATAGAATATCTGGGATTCTCAGAACCCGCCTTTCGAATATTTAATATTGTGTAGCAATAAAAAGAACAAGAGTGTGCTAGATAAAACTTTAAAATTATTTCTAGTTATTTGTGATAACTGAAATATTGAATCCATAGATAATATAATAATTAATAGAAGTCACTTCACAACTGAAAAATATGATAAGAAACATCTTATATTTCTAGACAATCCTGGCATCAGGACCATCAAGTTGAAATAAAAGTAAATTAGATGAAATTCCACTGTGTTGAAGATTTAATAGACTTACAAAGAAGTAATTGTGGGAAGAAGGATAAAGAGGTAAAGGCAGCTTCATATGGAGTTGCGGAAATACTGACCGACCAAACTGTATGAAGGAAGAGCTTTCCCAGCTACAAAGATTGACTAATGATTGACAAAGCTCATGCAGGGCGGCGCTTGTGGCTCAGTGAGTAGGGCGCCGGTCCCATATGCCGGAGGTGGCGGGTTCAAACCCAGCCCCGGCCAAAAACTACAAAAAAAAAAAAAAAAAAAAAAAAATAGGCAGACAAAGCTCATGCAAACTAACACAGGTTATATGTATGGTCATTAACTTATTATATTTCACTACACTTATATTGCTACAAAGAAAAGCAATGGTATATACTTTTTTGATTGAAAATACATATTTCAGATCCTGAAATGCCATAATTGAAATAAATTATTTCTGTTATATGGATTCAGATTAGAGCCACTATTGAATTTGATTAATATGCCAACTTTGTTGCCAAGCGAGTTAATACTTTTTTCTTTTCCTTTTACTAATGATTTATCTTTAAAGGACTCCGTAAATATACGTCATTTATGCTATACATCTTTCATATGATCGTAAAATCTGATAATTGTAACTATGTCTATATAAACATGTATTCTAATTAGTGCTATTAAATATAATCAAGATAAAAGCTTAAGCCATATGTGTTTATTCATCTACCTGTATTAATGTCTCCCCTCAGTCACAAGCATTTACGTGTACACATTTACATTGATAGCACAGTCACATATTTAAATTGACACACACAGTTACTATTTCAGCTCCTGTAAATACAGTAAGAATTCTATCTGTGCAGTTTGTTCCCTAGCCAAATTGGGCATCATGTCAAATGTTGGTCTTCTTATTTCAAATTGAGAGCCAGTTTTCTGTCTTTTCTAAAATAGAATATATGCTAAAATCCATCTAAAGCCTAGTTGCATCAAGGACTATTTTCTCTTTGCATGGCACTTAATTTTATTATGTATAAAAATATCCCAGAGGAGATAAAAGATAGGAAATGATGCCCCAAGAAAATTTGATTTAGAAATATATAATGACTATGCAGAAGTTTAGGAAGTGATTTGGAGCTGAGAAGTAGAAGACAGCTTCAATTATTCTAGAAAATAAAAAGAAAAATGTTTGTATGGATAATGGAGAATGGAAGTGTGTTAGATATGCGTAAATAAAATCCGCTTTTGACATTTTGTCAGAGAACCAGAGAATGAAAAACCAGGAAAACAATAACAAATGCATAATAGCCTAATTTGATTGAAGTATGTAGGTCTGTCTACGTGGAAACAGCTAGAATGTGAGAATTATTTGGATTTTCACCTTAGTTGTATGATTCTAGATATGAATTTGGAAATGTATTTTGGCAGTAGTGGGCGTGGCACTCAGGGAGTGTTAGTACTTTCTAAGACAAGAATTCAAGTTTTATATGACTTCAGAAGTCCTTGCAGTTTTAAATTTTAAAGACAGTAAATGGTCACTTGCAATATATATGGAGAAAAAAAAATTACGATGGATTTTATAGGCATATAGGACTATTGGGAGAACGAAAATCTGAAAATGAACATATAAAGAAGTTTCAGTAGGATTTAATTAATAATGAGAGGCCTGTACAGATAGGTTAAGTATATAAGTGAAATTGTGTCTCTGGTAAATTTAGACTAAATAAAACTCATTCCAGGTAAAATTTATATATTACCTCCCAACTCTGAATTCTAAATTATCTAGATTGGAAATTCGTTGTTCATTAATTACTACATTAGTGCTCCTGAAGGTAGGCATTCATAGAAACGGTGAACAAAATATTAAGCATTTCCTGAGGTTTTGGATTTTAAAAGATTAACAGTTTTATATTGAACCATGCATCTATAAATTATGGAGTAGGACTCAAAAACCCAATGTATTTTTTAAGATAAATCTTGTGTATTATACTCTCAAGCTCCCTTAAGTTCCGGTTTGAGGAGCAGAATGTTGATTTATATGTTTGAGATCTGACAGTTCAGGAAAAAGGAGTTTTGTGACATTTGTGTATTTTCTTTAGAGTTCCCTATTCTCATCACATCCAATATTCAACCAACATTTATAAAGTGTACTAGTGTTCCCAGCATCCTGTTACTCTTTCCTTTCTGAGCTGGCAGAATACATTTCTAAACTTCCTTGCAATCAATCAGGGCTATGTAGCCAGTTCTGGTGAATCAAATATGAAAGTGAATAATACCACTTCTATGCTGAAGCCACAAAGATATCCTTTACAATTGTCCAGCATTCCTGTCATTTACTTCAAGAATGGAGAGGTCCCTGGGCTTCAGCTCCTGGAGCTCAAAGCCATTCTCTAGAGCAGGGTACCAGTTGGACAGTGGTAGGAATCTGTTGCCTAAGACATAAATAAACTTCTGTTATATTAAACCACTAAGGTCGGCATCATAACTCAGATAAGGCATTATAATCTAACAAATGTGAGGCACTTCTATGTGCTGGCGTGGCCCCACGTCCTTGGAATTCATTGCAAGACAAAAAGAGACAGGGGACTCCCCCCTGTAATTTACTGCTTAGAGGATAACATTTGTAGTACGTATATGGGAAATCTGTAAGTGATAAAGTGGAAGGAGAAAGAGAGCCTGCTGCATGTATATTTATAATTTATAACTCTCACCATAGTTACAGGTAGAATAATGACATCTCCCCCAAAGACATCATATCTTAATCACTGAAAACTATGAATAACTTACTCTACATGAGTAGAGGGTCATTGCTAGTGTGACTAAGTTAAAGACCTTGGTATTTGGAGATTATCATGGATTATCCAGGTAAGCTAAATATAATCACCAACATCCTTATAGGAGGGAGATGGGGGTCAGTGTCAGGTAAGGGGAAGTAACAAAGGAGGCGAAGGTCAAAGTAATGCCAGGATCAATGCAAAGGAGATTGGTGGCCTCCAGAACCAAGAAAAGGCAAGAACACTCATTTGCCCCAGAGCATTCAGAGGAGTGCACCGTCACCCACTCCATTTAGACTTCTGACTTCCGGAACCATCAGATAATACATTTGCATTATTTGAAGCCAACATATTTTTGGCAATTTGTAGCAGTAACAGGAGAGCAATGCAAGTGTAAATCTAAAAAGAAATGCTACAAAACCAGCTAAACTTCCCTTCCTGACAAACTCTGACCTCGTGAGTGAGCTTGCTGTCACTTCAGAAATGACTGTCAGAAATGTGAGGGAAGGCTTAGGTGTGCGGAAAGAAAGGCCAGTAGTTGTTTTGCTGGTCAGCCCTTTACCCCTTTCATGCCCAGAAAGGTTTTTTGTAACAAGACCATCAAGCTGAGTCCCCTTTGTTCTCTTGGTACTGGCCACCACTTACTTACACCTTGAAATTCTTTCTCCTCCAGCACCAACCTGAATTTGTGCAAGATGGTGTTTCCTCAATGCTAGAATTGCATTGCAACTTCTGGAAAAAAAAAAAATATATATAATGAGACAGGAGATAACAAAAAAGGTTACAAATTATTCAAATTTCTGATAGCCTGGGTTCCTGGCCGATTATTAAGGATTACCACTGACATGGTAGGTGAAAGACAAATGAAACTTTTATCCTTGTTTTTGAGCCCTTTTGTTCAAAATGTACTGTTATCTTATAAAATTAAATTAGATCTTATCTTAGTTCAGGCTACTGTAACAAAGCCCCAGAGATTGAGCAGCTTAAACAGAAATAATAACAACAAAAGTTATTTCTCATAGTTCTGTATGCTGGAAATCTGAGACCGGGGTACCAGGCTTGTTGGTGTCAGCTGAGGGCCTGCTTGTGGGTTTCAGACTGCTAAACTGTGTTTGTATCTTACATACAGCAAAGAGAGCAAGCTGGCTCTCTGCCATCCTCTCAAAAGGGAGCTACCCCACTCTCAAGTGCTCCACCGCCCTTACCCCGTTACTTCCCTAAGGCAAAACTTCCAAATGCCATTGCATTTGGGGTCAGATTTCAACATAAGAATTTTGGAGGGACAGAAACAATTAGCCATCACAGGTCTAAAGATGTTATAAAATGGAAAATCACCTGTTTTTGGCGATTAGCCCTTCTAGTTTGGGTGAGACTCAGCCTCCTGGTCCATTCTGGGAACTAGTTTGGGAACAGTGATTGTTCCTTTATATTTCCTCAGACAGTATCAGTCCATCTTATCAAGTTTATCTCAAAGACATATTTTTCACTTTAATTGAGTTAAACATGCCTTCACCAGCTCCACAGCCCTCATCTAGCTATTTTGAGAGAAATTACTCGGTCTCCACCCTGGAAGAAAAAAAAAAAATGTATATTTTGATATGTGCTTGGGCCACAAAATGATCCTTCCTAGGCCTGATATTTAGGTCTTTTCTTTATCTCTGCATATATTTTTGATAATACTATGTGGGATTGTGAGTACCTATGTACAAAGATTGAGAGCAATCATAGTTTGCTATGAAAACATTTACAGATTGTTTTGAAGACATTGTGGGGTATTTCTGGTCTTGTTTTTAAATTGATTTATTGTACAAGGTATGGAATTTTTAAGGCCCAGAGACTGAATATCTGAGTAATAAGAGTGTGGACTCTTGTAACTTGTCGCATACCGAGCAACATTCAGTTTATAAATATGTAAACAAAATTCAACAACCACAGCATTCTACAGACTCACCAGATGTGCTTTCAAAAGACTGTTTGAGGCCTTTCTTTTATGATTTTTCCCTTTTTATTTTCTGCTGCCTGAAATATCATGGAAAGGGCAAGTGATTTCCTCAGATGGTTTTCTTTTAGGTATGAAATATGCATGAGGTCCCTTCTCCCTGAAAGCCGACATTCACTAGCTGGTTTAACATCTTTTGGGGGTTCTCAGCTTCATTAGCTTTGTTAGACCTCCTGGAAAGAGATTTACATAGGAAATAGGAAATCAATTTATATAGTACATATTCTTATAAAAACTCTTTATGGAAAAAATGTTCTTCTTTTTAAATGTTATTTTTTAAAATTTACTATTATTGAAATAATAGTAAATTAAAAAATTTTGAATTAAAATTGTTCATTGCTCAGAGAAAAATGCTTTTATTGTCAACATATTTTAAGATTGTTTTCTCTTAATTCTGTCAGTTTACACGGGTCAATATACATCCCATCCTTATACTTGCTTATTCTATTCTTAGAAATTACAATTTGTTGATTCCATAGCTTGATCTTTAGTCTCAAGACATTACCAAAAATGTGTTATGCTTAAATATTGTGACAGTTTTTATCCATGTGTAGTATAATGCAATAGGTTAAAAAAATCAATATTCTAATATTTTCGAATGTAGCATGTTTAGTAAATAATATATCCTCTATTTCATACTAACGTACCACAAGATTATATTAAGAATGGAGGGCCTTCATCAAAATCTTACTTTATATTAAAGAAAAATTATTCTGTTTAATTCTAGTTACAGATATTTTTATACTGAACTCTCTGCCTTGCAAACTAAAATTTCACAAATTTACTTAAACAATTGATAAAGCAGTTGTTGAACTTGTTCTACAAGGGACCAGATAGTAAATGATTTAGATTTGCAGGCCGTGTGGTGCCCTCTACAACTACGTTGGTCTCTTGTACAGAAAAGTAGCCGCAGACAGCACATAAACGAATGGGTGTGTTCATAATTTAATAACACATTATTAAGAGAAGATTTGTTTCTTTGAACATAGTTTCCAAATTTGTAACTCAAAATTATGTAAAAATATATACCTATTATTCTTCAAAAATATTAATAACAGCTCAATAATAATTGTTTTTTTGAGTCAGTGTCTCACTTTTTCACCCTTGGTAGAGTTTCACCTCAAACTGTTGGGCTCAAGCAATTCTCTTGCCTCAGCCTCCCACATAGCTGGGACTACAGGTGCCTGCCACAACTTCCGGCTATTTTTTAGAGACAAGGTTTTGCTCTGGCTCAGGCTGGTCTCCAGCCTGTGAGCTCAGGCAATCCACCTGCCTCGGCCTCCTGAGTTCTGAGATTACAGGCATGAGCAGCCACATCGCCATTTCTTTTCTTTTTTTTTTTTTGGCAAGGGCCAGGTTTGAACCTGCCACCTCTGGTATATGGGGCCCGCGCTCTATTCCTTTGAGCCACAGGCGCTGCCCAACACATCATCATGTTTTTAAAAGTGGATTTCTGAAACAGAAAATACTCCATAAAATTTACAAGCTTCTAAGAACAATCGAAACAAAATACTTCCATGTAGCTTAATATTTGAGAATGAAAACTTAGACCATGTATGTTAATCTGACAACTATTTGTCTGCTTCTTCTAGGAAATTTTTCTCCAGGAGTATAAGAATGTAGACAATAAATTCACTCTATTTCAGAATTTTGCCCTAAACATATATATGTATATATATATATATATCAAAAATAGCAAGTTTTTGTTCTGACATGAGAGATATGTGCATAGGTGGGGAGCTGTTGTGTGTGTGTATACGTATATACATATATATGCGTGTGTGTATATATATGTTTGTATACATTCAGAACACGTATGTAGATGGGTTCTATGAGACTGAGAAATAGCAAGGAAATTCAAGGTGACATATACATATATGCATGTATGTGTGTATATATGTGCGCACACACACACACACACACACATATACACACACTGGTTCCCCACCTGATATCTCCCATATCAGAATAATAAATTGCTAACTTGGGTAAACAATTGACTAGTCCAACAATAGTTTACTTATCCACATTCCCTTTAAAAGCTTTATCTTGCTGGGCTATGCACTCCCCAATGTTTGTTATATCATGAAATTTGTCCAGATCTAATCAGCATCCTGCCTACAAGAACCCCCATTAATCACGGGGGAGTAAAATCTGAAACTCTATAAACATCTCCCGTAACTCTCTCCTACCCAGATACTGCTGAAACTGTTTTCATGTTCGTCCTTACTAGAGTGGCTCTAATAAATGTAGCTGTATTTTATCTACATGTTCTCTCAAAGTCTCAGGCATGGACAGAAATACCAGTCAATACCACCTACATATAAAAGATGCTTAATTAAATGGCACATCTAATGTTCGAGCTTGACTTTCTGCTAAGAATGTCTAAAATTTAAAAATTAGGAAATAGAAAAATTTTAATACCTTTTCCCTACCTTTCTTGTTAGCACATTTGAACACATAGAATTAGAATGTGTGACCCTCTGCTTCTCTTTATGTCTATCTCTTCCATATATATGCCTAATTTTTTCTCTGTCACATAAACACTATACTATATGCTATATTAAATATATTATTCTATATACATGGAGAGTGCAAGAATTCTAGGTTAAAATAGAAATATGGTTGAACTAAATACTAAATTTTATTTTGTGCTATTTAGTTTCTTTGGAAATTACTTAAAGAATAGCACAGTGTCTCCTCAAACTAAGTAGGACTCACATGGAGTCCATTTCAAACCATATTTTATAGTAAGAGAACATAGTTTGATTATTATGTCCTCCATAAAATATCCTTAAAAATGTATATGTTTCATATTACATTTTTTCTTAACATCAATTTGAGATGAATAGACTAGAATGATTTGAGAAAATTTTGACTTACAAGTATGTATTCTGGGATTGCAAATGAAGATAAGTTGAAAGAAAGTGGATGAAGCAGAAGAAATCGGGGATGCAGGAACAGACTCCCCCCCAAATAGCTGATAATTAGAAATACACATGTGAAAAGTATCAGAGAAGGGCGGCGGCGGCGGCGGCAGCGGCCCTGGGGAGGTGGGGGGGGGAGCGCGAGAGTGAGTGAGTGGCTGAGTGAGTTTACCCCTATGAGGCGGTGAGAGGCCCGGGGCCTACCTCAAAGGAGCGGGGTCGCGGCGCCGGCTAGCAGCGGGCCCCCTCCCGGTCCCCGGGCCGGCGGCGCGGCGGCGGCGGCGGCGGCTCGGTTGTGAGGAGGCGGGGAAGCGGGCGTGCGGCCCCCGCCATGGAGGGCATGGACGTGGACCTGGACCCAGAGCTGATGCAGAAGTTCAGCTGCTTGGGCACCACCGACAAGGACGTGCTCATCTCCGAGTTCCAGAGGCTACTCGGCTTCCAGCTGAACCCTGCCGGCTGCGCCTTCTTCCTGGACATGACCAACTGAAACAGTCTCACAGTGTTGCCCAGGCTGGAGTGCAATGTTTCTTCACAGGAACCTGCAAGCAGCAATTGGCGCCTATTATGACTTTGAGAGCCCAAACATCAGTGTACCCTCTATGTCCTTTGTTGAAGATGTCACCATAAGAGAAGGGGAGTCAATACCTCCTGATACTCAGTTCATAAAAACATGGCGGATCCAGAATTCTGATTCGGACAGAGAAACACAGAACTGAGTCATTTAATAGCATAGATGCAAAATTCTAGGATCTAAACTTTTGACATCATAGAAGTATTGGAAGCTTCAGAAACCTGAGCAGGAAACCTTGGAGGTTAAAGTGAAAATTTGAAACTGTCCTTCCAAAGATGGGCAGAGGCCTGGCCTCCAGGGGTTTGTCTTAAATATGTCGGGGGAGACCAGTTTGGACATGTGAACATGGTGATGGTGAGATCGCTAGAGCCCCAAGAGATTGCAGATGTCAGCGTCCAGATGTGCAGCCCCAGCAGAGCTGGAATGTATCAGGGACAGTGGAGGATGTGCACTGCTACAGGACTCTACTATGGAGATGTCATCTGGGTGATCCTCAGTGTGGAGGTGGGTGGACTTTTAGGAGTAACGCAGCAGCTGTCATCTTTTGAAACAGAGTTCAACACACAGCCTCATCGCAAGGTAGAAGGAAACTTCAACCCGTTTGCCTCTCCCCAAAAGAACCGACAATCAGATGAAAACAACTTAAAAGACCCTGGGGGTTCCGGGTTCGACTCGATCAGCAAAAACACATGGGCTCCTGCTTCTGACCAAACCGAGCAAGATCAGAATAGACTCTCACAGAACTCTGTAAATCTGTCCCCCAGCAGTCACGCAAACAACTTATCAGTAGTGACTTACAGTAAGGGGCTCCACGGGCCTTACCCCTTCGGCCAGTCTTAAACGGGTATCAGCAAGAAGAAAAAATAACAAAAGACAGAAGGCCTGACTCTGGTGGGGGAGGGCAAGGGGTTCCTCTGGATTGCAGACCACATCGCATGGACCCCTGGCTCTGACCCCCATCCTGGAAGAAGAGGAAGAAGCAGAACAGACTAGTTTTGAGTAAACTCAGTATGCATGTGTGAATGCTGAATCGCAGGAATGGTATTGAGGCTACCAAGAAGAAATCCATGCAGCCACCTTGGGTTTTGTTTATTAGGCATCAGTCTAATAAGTCATTAGGTTACTGGGAAGGGAAAAAAAAGTTTAAAATGGGGGGGAAAAAAGCTATCTTTTTAAACAAAAAAAAAAAAAAAAAGAAAAGTATCAGAGAAGAGCAGGAAAAAGAAGAAAGGCAGTTAGAGAACCCAGGTTAAATACAACCAGGTGTAGAGTAAGCAAGAAAGATACATTCAGAACACATACGTAGGTGGGTTCCATGAGGTTGGGAAATAGCACAGAAATTGAGGTACAACACTTTCAAGCAGGTCTTCTGTGGCAATGAAAATTATATAGAAGTCATAGTGTAGAGCACCGCAGAGGACCATCCTGGAAGAGGAAAACGTCTTAAGGGATATTACACACAAGTATATCAGGATTCTATTGCAACATAACAAATTACCCCCAACATGTTAAGATAACAAACATTTATTATCTTATGGTTTCTGAGAATGAGGGATCAGGAGCAGCTTAGTTCTGACTCAGTCTCGACTCAGTGTCTCCCAGTTGCTCTCAGGCGTCACCACTGAATGAACGGCCTGAGTAGGGCAACAGGGTCCACACTCCAGAAGGCCTCTGGGGCCTGGGGGCTGTAGGCTGGAGACCTCGGTTCCCTCTGCTACCGGCCTTTCTAATGAGCTGCCTGACCAACTATTGTTGTGGCTCCTGGCCCCTCCACAGTTGGTGAGCTAGAGCCTGCAGCCTTTCATGACCTTATCTTAACAGTCTGACATTATTACTTTTGGCTCACAATTGAGGTGAAGATACCGGATTCTGTCTCTGGAAAGAAGAAGTATTCAAGGATCTGCATGCATTTCCTAAAACCAACATGCATTCCCCGAGATTAAGAATGATGAGGAGAGCAGAGTAGGAAATACATAGATTTTAATATTTATTTTTCCCCAATATAGCTAAGGGGCTTTGGTTATATCAATTCATCTGTCCCAGACTCTTTTCTTCTCGCTTAGAAAGGATCGTAGTGCTTATGTAAAAAATTCATTCAATTTGATTTTGTGGTTAATTTTAACAAAAATTATATTAAAGTGGCTATTTTCATCTCATTCTATTTTTATAATTTTCAAATTGTATTATACAAAAAAAGAGATCTTAGTAGATGTGATTATCTTCAGTATCAAACAGCTCTCCCATCTTCCCGTCCACTCCTCATTTCCCTCTGGGACCTTCATGCGCAGACCTATGTGGGTTCAGCAGTTATTGCACTGACCATGTCTGGCTGGCGTTTGGATGGCGCTTCACCTCAAATCCACTTTAAGCAACTCTTGACTTTTACACCAGGATATTGTCTTTGACACTATGCTGTGATATGTCTGTCAGCCCATAGCATACATGGGTATGTGCAATCCAGATGTAAGGGACATAGCCTACAAGAAAACCAACAAATTTGTCCAGTAGGCAATAGGGACCCAGAGGAAATGCTTTGCCTTACACCAGCTAGATATGCTGTTGTAAAAAGCAATACGGTCTCTAGTCAACTTGTGCTTGGCTTGAAAACACAACCTCATAGTGTTTTCCTTATCTTTCCATTATATTTGTATTCCTGGGATTATAGGTAATAAATAAGGTTTGCTTCAGCT
The DNA here is from genome assembly GCF_027406575.1 of Nycticebus coucang. NCBI lineage: Eukaryota > Metazoa > Chordata > Mammalia > Primates > Lorisidae > Nycticebus > Nycticebus coucang. The sequence goes on from NW_026515579.1 coordinate 651,230, forward strand.
TTTTGTCTTTAGCGGGGAGCCTAAGTTAAGACATGGGCATTATTTTTTCTTTTTTGTTACATATGAACACATTCATTATAAATGCATTATAAATTCCCACACACAATTGAGAGTTTATGTAATAACACATAAATGTTTGTGTTGGGTGTAATATTTATGCAAGTTAGCCATACCACATTCTCATGCAATTATGTTCAACATTTCTTTTATATCTTCTTCTCAAGGAAATGATGTGTTGTCTATTTAACTGTTGAGTTGGATCGTGAAAATAATGGCAAGATCAAAATCAAGAAATTAAGTGGTGTTTTGCACATACATTTGGGGGAAATTGTTTAAAAATTGAGGCTAAATCAAAGACATTTACAGTATTGTGTGAAACACTGAGATAATTTGGATAGGAATGAGAAGAGGACTTTAAGTTATTTTCAAACATTTTTAGGTATTTATGTGATCAGAGTCAGATCAGAGAACTGAAACAGCTTCATGAAAATGATAAAAATCAAGCTCATCTAGGCATGATGAGTTGTGCCCCCACAACTAATATTCTGATCTTGTATATTCATTGATAAAGCCTTAGTTGCTTTAGTCTATGAGATGTGTGTGCAAAGTGATTCTCTTCACTGTCTTTCCCTATGAATGTAATGAATTATTATTCCCTTAACCACAGCAATTCTATCTTCGACTTCTCTAAGCTTCCTGAAAAGAAGGATAATTATTTATGTGTTTGGGTAATGTAGTCCACAGGCATGTATCAGGAGAATGGTGACACCCACATGAATGAGTCAGCAGAGGTGGTGACGGTGAGAAGTGGGAGGACTCTGCGTATGTTGTGAAGGTAGAAACTTCCCTTTCAGTTGGATATGATGTGACAGAGGAGAAGACAGGGGGTCAGGCCTGGTGAAGGGAGGACTGTTGCCATCAACAGACACAGAGTAAACCTCAATGGAAAGCTTTGGGGGGAGAGATTGAAACTTTCATTTTTTTGTAACATGTTTGGTTTAAAACAGTTTTTAAATATCTAAGTTGAAAGTCACAGAAGCAATCAGGTATCCTGATTGGAAGAGACACCTGGGCTGGATTTACAAATTTGGGCACTGGGGGATGATGGATGCTGAGTAAAGTCATAAAAGAATACATGATTTCCCAGGAAATGAGGGGAGTAATAATTGTTATTGTAAAGAAGGAGACAAAAGACTAAGTCTAAGATTGCCGACATCCAAAGATGGAAGGGATGAAAAAGAGCCAACATACAACACTGGCACAGAGCAATCGGTGAGAGAGGAATGAAAGCAGCAGAGGGAGAGATGTCCAGGAAGCCAGTGTTTTATGCTGTAAAAGGAATGGAAAATTCTTGGAATGCCAAAAATAGCCCCAGAATGACTGAGAATTGAACACTGGATAGAGCAACATAGGTAATTTGATGTCTTCTAACAAGACTGGCTTTGAAGAGCTGGTTGGTTAAAACCTCTGCAGGCATGAGTATAGGAGGGGAGAATATGGACACCTTTGGAGACACTATGAAAATCCATGGTTAGGGAAAGTAAAATTTCTTTTTTAATAGGATTAATGGTGTTATACGTGTTTTTGTATGCTGATGATAATGTGAAGGCAGAATGTTCTCATAGAGAACTGAGAGACAGAGTGGGAGGGAAGACATCAGCAAGATGCAGAACGATGGGGTTCGTGGCGTAAGGAAGGGGTTCTCCACCTGCAGGAGTCCTGTGAGTGCAGGCATAGAAATGAGCGGACAGGAAGAATACCTTTCTGGGTTTAAATATTCTTATAGAGGAATGTCATGGTGGCACTTCACCAATTTCTCATTTCGTTGCTTTCATTTCTTCATTGAGGAAGAAATGGTCACAGGCTAAGAGTGAAGAAAAGGGAAGGAGTTGTTGGACTTTGATGACACCCGACACAACGTGAAGCAGGCTAAGAAAATAGAGAAATTAGTGGACTGGAAATGAAATAAAATTTGCAGGGCAGAGCCAAACCTCAACTTAGGTTTGTAGACAGGAATTTAACATGCCATCAGGTAGCATATTGCCCAGAATCTAATGAGACATTGGCACATAGGAAGACTTCGTTAAAGATCAGATGAGTACATGGAAAAATGATTAAAAAGATATTACACTGATATCATAGGGATGACCTTTGCATGAGGCACAGTCAACATATTCTTGTCCTCCTGAGGTCCATTTTGCTACTAATCACAGAGAGAAAAAGAACTACTCTACTATAAGGAAACCAACTCTGAGACCTCAGTAAAAGAGGCTTAATGGGGAGTGGCAGCAGAAGTGAGTTTGGAGTAATTGAATTGTGAAGTATTTCCAATGGAGCATTCAAGTGATCCTAACAAGGAATGTTTGAAGCTGTAACAACTAAGACAGAGTCAGTGAGCAAGGAATGTTTGAAGCTGTAACAATTAAGACATAGTCAGTGGTCCTTTAGATCCCTGTAGTCTCTGATTAATAAATATAAATTACCCAGGAGTGCATGTAATCTTGGTCAAGGCAATACCCTTCAGCCTAGTGCAAGTTCCCAAGAAGGATGCAGGTATCAGGGAAGATATGTTAGGAGAATTCTTTCAGAGACGTAATTTCACTTATTAGATTTTCCTCTGACTTTTAAATATCCAAAACACTTTGTTATACACTTACGCTGTAGTGACATTTATTAGCAATCTTTAAACGTATATCCAGTCCACTTTCTAAAGTATAGAAAAAAGGAGAGTAGTCATCAAGTCACATAAGAATTATATGATATTTAGTCCAGTTTTCCAATAGTTGGAAACAACAATCTAAGATTATTATTCTAGCTTTTCTATTTCTTAAAATTAATGATGACAACAATAATAATATTATCTAGCCTTGGTGTACTAAGTAGACCTCTCTGTCCCCAATTGGGATTAGTCTGTCATTAGAAAATGACCTGCTACAAAAAACAGAAAAGACACACCTACTCTTTATCCATTTGCCAAGAATTCTAGAATTTTCATGGGCGCAAGTTTTGTCTGTAATTACTGGGTTTTCCAAACTTAGAACCTTTAACAATAAACAAATATAAACCAAGAGTCAAAATCTGGAATGAAATTCTCTCTTGACTGAGGCAGGACAAGAGTCAAAGGAGAGGAATCCAGAAATGAGATCCTTGAGGCTGCTGTTCTTCCCTGGGTCCCTTCTTCTAGGAGAAGACAGAGTTAAAGGGCATTTGAGATTTACTAGAACCCACTAGCCTGTGCCACTAGCTCAGATAAAAAGAGGGGAAAACATTCATTTGCAAGTTAAAACCAAACTCACATCCAAGAGCATCAACCTCGACTAAATCGGAGGTCATCCTGTGAAATGAAAACACTACATCACTGGGTTGTGGTGCCCCAGGCAAAGCGACTTTCTCTCTCCCCCATGTATGTATGATCTCCGATTGATGCTCAAGAATTTGCAAATCAGGGCGGCACCTGTGGCTCATTGGGTAGGGTGCCGGCCCCAATATACCGAGGGTGGTGGATTCAAACCCGGCCCCGGCCAAACTGCAGCAAAAAATAGCCAGGTGTGGGGGGCGCCTGTAGTCCCAGGCACTGGGAGGCTGAGGCAAGAGAATCACCTAAGCCCAAGAACTGGAGGTTGCTGTGAGCTATGACGCCACAGAACTCTACCTAGGGCGACCAAAAAAAAAAAAAAAAAGAAGTTGCAAATCATGTAAAAACTATTTCAATGCATAAATACTGAACAATAAATACGGAAGAAAAAAGTGACCAGTGAATTCATATTTATCTGAATTCTCATGCGTCTACCTTGGCTATTATACACTTTCCTGAGTCACATAAATCTCCTATTCTTATTTAATAATTTGTTAATATAGAATAGGTTTAAAATTTTTAAGACTTAACAGAATTTGATTCAGTCGTTAAGTGTTCCACATGAAGCAGTTGGAGAAAATAATAAAACACATTATTTTTCTCTCTCCCCAAAGATCATATAACTTTACATTTCTACCCAAATATTTTTCAAGAAGTACTAAAATTCTTAACATTGATGTTTTCTAATTTGAATTGATTTCAGTGGGACTTAGAGCAAAAAGGAAGCATTTTTATTAGAGAATAGTGGAAGTGGTAACCAAACATATTTTAGAAAATGTTATAGCTACTCATTAAATAAACAATTTGAACTTAAAAATTTAGCACTATCTTCCAGTCAAAATAAGAAATCTGGAAAAAGTCCCAGAGGGCAGTTACACAAAATCTGAACTTTTAAACTAAAGCATCCACTTACAACCTGATGCTGGAAGTAACATACTGGGCATTCAGTAATGCTGCTCGTTTTGCTTGACCGTAAGAACATTTATCAGACTTCTCTCTGATCGGATCAAAGCAGATCAGGGTATGAATTTATTGCATACCCTCCATGGTGACAAGCACTTATATGCCTTCCTCAAACAACAGAGAAAGCGCTTGTCAATCTCATCACTTTCACAGGAGGGTAAATTTCTCCTCCCACATGCTTATCTACTTACACTATGTATTTACATATAAACACATCTGAAAAAAACATATTCATGCTTACAAATTCTTTGCATAACAAATAAAAACTATTATTAATTCACTGTGTGCATCCAAGTGTTTAAAAACTTAGAACGCTCAAATTCACATTGGAACATTCCCCGTTCCCTTCTGTTCTCATAGTACAAATTATCATCTGAGAAGTAGAATGTCACTTTGTAAGGTGGCTTCTTTTTTAAAAAAAAAAAAGTATTAAATAATAGGATTCATAGTAGAACGAGACAATCTATTAAAAAATAATAAGCATCTGAGTGGTAACTGTAACAGAAAATTTCTCTTCCTTATTTTCTGGGATCTATTATTCAGTAGAGTAGGACTGGATCATTTCTTATCTCATAATTTTTCAGATACACTTGATCCTAAGAAATACAGACCTGTCTTTAGTTTGTCTAAAACAGTGAAATGACTTTGAATTACTAATCTTTACTGAAAATAATTGTTAAAAAATCAATGTGCCTTTCAAAATATAGTCTTAGTTTTCTCTAGAGAAATGAGTGATTAATAAAATTTAAAGGGAAATTATCAAATATTCATCCACATTTGAAGCAGCTAACATGAATTTTAGAAAGAAAACTGTAAGTATTTCATGACATAAAACTAACAACAAACATTTATCAATGATCAATGGGTGTAATGATCTTAGAGAATTTTTTTTTTTTTTTTTTTTTTTTGCAGTTTTTGGCCAGGGCTGGGTTTGAACCTGCCACCTCCGGCAGATGGGGCTGGTGCCCTACTCCTTTGACCCACAGGAGCCACCCAATTTTAGAGAATTTTAAACACTTTCTGTTTTTATATAAGTTCTTTCTTTCTTTTTTAATTTTTTTTGAGACAGAGTCTCACTTGTTCACCCTCAGTAGAGTGCTATAACATCACAGCTCACAGCAACCTCCATCTTTATGAAATAGAGCAAAAATTCTTTTCCTTCTTTTGTAGTGGGATGATGTTTTAAAATGCCGGCCAAACACTAATGCAGAAAACAAAAAAGCAATCCTGAATCCAGGTAATTTAGCTTATAAAGTCTTCCTCTCTACTATGGTCCAATAATAATACATTTTTTTTTATTTTCAAAAATGACCTATAAAGCTTTATAACAGGAAAAATTCAATAACACTTCTTTCCAACAAAACCGATTTTTAAAATATCATGAGCCTCATAAAATGCTGCAGTCTAAGAAATATTTGGGGAAAAAAACTTCATATCCACATTTGTTTCAGATTAAATACAAAAATAAAGATATCTCTGAGTACCATATGTTAGCTGTAATATTTTATTACATATGATGAAAATAATATTCAGTAAAAAGATAATAGATAATTCTAAATATACACTGAAACTTACTATAAATCTGCTGAAAATGGCAATGATTGAGCAAGAATACGGAAACAATTATATTTTTTCTTTTGGATTCATATACCAAATTTTAAAATGTGATGCCTTCTTGTTCTAAATTTTGTATAATTCGAACTAGTTACATTAAATCAATCACAGAATCATATGTTTGTCTTAATCAAAAGGTTAGTTTTATCTCTATAGGCTTTTAAAAAATTACTCCTAGAAAAATGGTCATGATTTTCTAACGTAATACAAACAATTCAGCTACGTGCCTACAAGATTTATAATTTGAAATAGTTTGTATTTGCTAGTATTGTTTGTAAATATTTGTTTATTATTCACAAAAGGTTTTGAAGTAGCTCATTGCCAGCTTAACCTGTAGAAAAGATCAGATGACTCAGAGATATTAAAGCTTCAATGTATTATTTTTTGAGATAGACTCTTACTCTGTTGCCCTCAGTAGGGTGCCATGGCCTCATAGCTCACAACAACCTCAAACTCTTGGGCTCAAGCAATCCTCTTGCCTCTGCCTCCTGGGGAGGTGGGATTGCAGGTGCCCACCACAACACCTGGCTATTTTTAGAGATGAGGTAGGTCTTGCTCTTACTCAGGCTGGTCTTGAACTCCTGAACTCAAGCAATCCACCTGCCTCAGCCTCCCAGAGTGTTGGGATTATAGGCATGAGCCACTGTGTCCAGCAAGCTTCACAATCTTTTTTTAATTTGAAAAACAAGCAATAATCTTGCTTCTATGCCTGTTTTGTCTTTGCATTAAATATAGCACTGTACCTTTAAAAAGTAAAAGGCTGTTGGACACGACCTTGCAAGGAATACGGACACACACATAGGCCAGAACAAGTGCAGCAGGCCCACTCTCCTACCATGAACGGCGGTGATACAAAGTTGATTCTAAACACAAAATCATCAATTTAAAGATATTGGAGTATTGCTGGAAGGAGAACAAAGGAGTTCATGATTTAGAGGAGAAGAGATGGGAACTGACAATTAGGGCAAACACGAAAAACAGAATAAAGGAAAAGAAAAAGACATACTATGTAACTAACATAAAACAACCATATCAAAAACTGCTGACAACACCAATTATCAAAAAAGGGAGGACCAGAAGGCAGGGACCATTAGGAGAGAGAGAGGAAACAATTTTGTAATGATAATTCAGCAACTTTACAAGAAATGTAGTAAGAATACAGCTGCATTTGGTTACTAACAGCATAAAAATGAGTAAAATAAAATTTGATGAAAGAATATGAAGAATAATGTGTTAATACTATAATAAAAGACTTTAACTTATTACTTTCAATAGTTGATAGAATAAGTATGCAAAAATTCAGTAAGCATATGGAATATAGGAATTAGCAAATTTGACATCATATATGCATGTGTATATATATTAAAAATATGTGTTTATTTTATTTTATTTTTTAATGTTATGTATTTATTTATTTTATTTTTTTTATTATTAAATCATAGCTGTGTACATTAATGCAATTATGGGGCACCATACGCTGGTTTTATAGACCGTTTGCACATTTTCATCACACTGGTTAACATAGCCTCCCTGTTATTTTCTTGGTTATTGTGTTGAGACATTTCTATTCTACATTTACTAAGTCTCACATGTACCCTTGTAAGATGTACCATAGGTGTAATCCGAGCAATCACCCTCCCTCTGCCCATCCTCCCCCTCCCTCCCCTCCCTCCCCTCCCTTTCCCCCTTCTCCCTATTTTTAGGTTATAACTGGGTTATAGCTTTCATGTGAAAGCCATAAACTAGTTTCATAGTAGGGTCGAGTACATTGGATACTTTTTCTTCCATTCTAGAGATACCTTACTAAGAAGAATATGTTCCAGCTCCATCCATGTAAACATGAAAGAGGTAAAGTCTCCATCTTTCTTTAAGGCTGCACAATATTCCATGGTGTACATATACCACAATTTATTAATCCATTCGGGGATCGATGGGCACTTGGGCTTTTTCCGTGACTTAGCAATTGTGAATTGGGCTGCAATAAACATTCTGGTACAAATATCTTTGTTATAATATGATTTTTGGTCTTCTGGGTATACACCTAGTAGAGGAATTATAGGATTGAATGGCAGATCTATTTTTAGATCTCTAAGTGTTCTCCAAACATCTTTCCAAAAGGAATGTATTAATTTGCATTCCCACCAGCAGTGTAGAAGTGTGCCCTTTTCTCCACATTCATGCCAACATCTCTGGTCTTGGGATTTTGTGATATGGGCTAATCTTACTGGAGTTAGATGTTTTCTCAAAGTAGTTTTGATTTGCTCCCAAACCCTCAAAGAGGAAGAGAAATGGAGAGCAAAAATGGATCATTCTCTCAGAGAGTTCTGGGATAATTCAAAGAAGGCAAATATCTACCTCATTGGAATCCCTGAAACTTATGAAGTGGCCTCACAAGGCACAGAGGCCCTTGTCCATGAAATTATGAAAGAAAATTTTCCAGACATGCCTAGAGATTCTGAAATTCAGAGAGCAGACAGTTTCAGAACCCAGCATGACTCAATCCGAGTAAGACATCCCCCAGGCACATCATAATTAACTTCACTAAAGTTAATACAAAGGAGAAATACTGAAAGCAGCCAGACATAAGAAATCCATTACCTACAAAGGGAAGAATATTAGAATGACTGCAGGTCTCTCTGCTGAAATTTTTCAAGCCAGAAAAGGGTGGTCATTGAATTTTAATCTCCTAAAGCAAAATAACTTTCAACCCCTGATCCTGTATCCAGCTACACTGAGTTGCATTTATGATGGAGAAATTAAATACTTTAATGACATTTATATGTTGAAGAAATTTGCCATAACCAAACCAGCTCTTCAGGATGTTCTCAGACCTATCCACCATAATGACAGCCCAATCCTCTACCACAAAAGTAAACCCAATCAGAAACTTTTGATCAAATTCCAACTTCCACAGTGGTGAAAAGATTAAAAATGTCCACTGGACTTTCAAAAAACTCAACACCCAAAATTTTACCAGACTTATCAATATTCTCCATTAATGTGAATGGCTTAAACTGTCCTCTAAAGAGGCACAGGTTGCCTGATGGGATACAAAAACTCAGGCCAGATATTTTCTGCATACAAGAGTCACATCTTACCTTAAAAGATAAATATAGATTCAGGGTGAAAGGATGGTCATCCATATTTCAGGCAAATGGTAATCAGAAAAAAGCAGGTGTTGCAATTCTATTTGCAGACACAATAGGCCTTAAACCAACACAAGTAAGGAAGGATAAGAATGGTCACTTCATATTTGTTAAGGGTAATACTCAATTTGATGAGATATCAATTATTAATATCTATGCACCCAACCAGAATGCACCTCAATTTATAAGAGAAACTCTAACAGACATGAGCAACTTGATTTCCTCCAGCTCCATAATCGTCGGAGATTTCAACACTCCTTTGGCAGTGTTGGAATGATCCTCCAGTAAGAAGCTGAGAAAAGAAATTTTAGATTTAAACCTAACCATCCAAAATTTCATCCCAACAAAACTGAATACACATACTTTTCATCAACCCACGGAACATACTCCTAAATCAATGACATCTTAGGTCACAAGTCTAACCTTAGTAAATTTAAAGGAATAGAAATTATTCCTTGCATCTTCTTGGACCACCACGGAGTACAAGTTGAACTTAGTAACAACAGAAATCTGCATACTCATACAAAAACATGGAAGTTAAATAACCTTATGCTGAATGATATCTGGGTCAGAGTAGAGAATAGGAAGGAAATTGCCAAATTTTTGGAATAAAACGACAATGAATACACAAATTATCACAACCTGTGGGATACCACAAATGCAGTCCCAAGAGGGAGATTTATAGCACTGCAAGCCTTCCTCAATAGAACGGAAAGAGAGGAAGTTAACAAATTAATGGGACATCTCAAGCAACTGGAAAAGGAAGAACATTCCCACCCCAAACCCAGTAGAAGAAAAGAAATAACTAAAATTAGAGCAGAATTAAATGAAATTGAAAACAAAAGAATTATACAACAGATCAATAAATCAAAAAAAAAAAAAAAAAAAGGGGCGGCGCCTGTGGCTCAAGGAGTAGGGCGCCGGTCCCATATGCCGGAGGTGGCGGGTTCAAACCCAGCCCTGGCCAAAAACCACAAAAAAAAAAAAAAAAAAAAGAAAAGGTCAATAAAATAGATAAATCTTTGGCTAACCTAACCAGGAAAAAAAAAGAGTAAAATCTCTAATCTCATCAATAAGAAGTGACAAAGATGAAATAACAACAGACTCCTCAGAAATACAAAAAATTATTAATGAATGTTACAAGAAACTTTATTCTCAGAAATATGAAAATCTGAAGAAAATTGACCTATACTTGGAAGCACAGCACCTTCTAAGACTTAGCTAGAATCAAGTGGAAATGTTGAACAGGCCAATATCAAGTTCTGAAATAGCATAGCATCAACCATACAAAACCTCCCTAAAAAGAAAAGCCCAGGACCAGATGGCTTCACATCAGAATCCTACCAAACCTTTTAAAGGGAAACTAGTACCTGTATTACTCAACCTGTTCCAAAATGTAGAAAAAGAAGGAAGGCTACCCAACACGTTCCATGAAGCAAATATCACCCTGATCCCCAAACCAGGAAAAGACCCAACAAGAAAAGAAAATTATAGACCAATATCACTAATGAATATAGATGCAAAAATATTCAACAAGATCCTAACAAACAGAATCAAGCAACATTTCAAACAAATTATACATCATGACCAAGTTGGTTTTATCCCAGGGTCTCAAAGCTGGTTCAATATATGTAAATCTATAAGTATAATTCAGCACATAAACAAATTAAAAAACAAAGAACATATGATTCCCTCATTTGTTGCAGAAAAAGCTTTTGATAATTTCCAGCATCACTTCATGATCAGAACACCTAAGAAAACTGGTATAGAAGGGGCATTTCTTAAACTGATACAACAAACCCACAGCCAATATTGTATTGAATGGAGTTAAATTGAAATCATTTCCACTCAGATCAGGAACCAGACAAGGCTGCCTATTATCTCCCCTGCTCTATAACATTGTAATGGAAGTTTTAGCCATTGCAATTAGGGAAGAAAAGGCAATCAAGGGTATCCATATAGGGTCAGAAGAGATCAAACTTTCACTCTTCACAGATGATATGATTGTATATCTAGAAAACACCAGGGATTCTACTACAAAACTCTTAGAAGTGATCAAGGAATACAGCAGCATCTCAGGTTACAAAATCAACACTCATAAATTGGTAGCCTTTAGATATACCAACAATAGTCAAGCTGAAAAAACAGTTAAGGACTCTATTCTATTCACAGTAGTGCCAATGAAGATGAAATAGTTGGGAGTTTATCTAACAAAGAACGTGAAATATCTCTATAAAGAGAACTATGAAACTCTAAGAAAAGAAATAGCTGAAAATGTTAACAAATGAAAAAACATACCATGCTCATGGCTGGGAAGAATCAACATTGTTAAAATGTCCATTCTACCGGGCGGCGCCTGTGGCTCAGTCGGTAAGGCGCCAGCCCCATATACCGAGGGTGGCGGGTTCAAACCCGACCCCGGCCAAAATGCAACCAAAAAATAGCTGGGCGTTGTGGCGGGCGCCTGTAGTCCCAGCTACTCAGGAGGCTGAGGCAAGAGAATCACTTAAGCCCAGGAGTTGGAGGTTGCTGTGAGCTGTGTGAGGCCACAGCACTCTACTGAGGGCCATAAAGTGAGACTCTGTCTCTACAAAAAAAAAAAAAAAAAAGTCCATACTACCCAAAGCAATATACAATTTTAATGCAATCCCCATTAAAGCTCCACTGTCATACTTTAAAGATCTTGAAAAAATAATACTTCATTTTATATGGAATCAGAAAAAACCTCGAATAGCCAAGACATTACTCAGAAATAAAAACAAAGCAGGAGGAATCATGCTACCAGACCTCAGACTATACTATAAATCAATAGTGATCAAAACAGCATGGTACTGGCACAAAAACAGAGAAGTAGATGTCTGGAACAGAATAGAGAACCAAGAGATGAATCCAGCTACTTACCATTATTTGATCTTTGACAAGCCAATTAAAAACATTCAGTGGGGAAAAGATTCCCTATTTAACAAATGGTGCTGGGTGAACTGGCTGGCAACCTGTAGAAGACTGAAACTGGACCCACACTTTTCACCATTAACTAAGATAGATTCCCACTGGATTAAAAATTTAAACTTAAGACATGAAACTATAAAAGTACTAGAAAAGAGTGCAGGGAAAACCCTTGAAAAAATCAGGCTGGGCGAGTATTTTATGAGGAGGACCCCCTGGGCAATTGAAGCAGCTTGAAAAATACACTACTGGGACCTGATCAAAAATATGTTTATATATATATATATATATATATATATATATATATATATATATATATATATATATATATATACATACATACATATATATATGAATACATAATGAAGAGCTATTTTCTCACATGCTTGGAGAAAATTTAATTTTAATTTAATGCTAGATAATAAAGAAAGCTTCATCAATAGACTGAACTCTATCCTAGCATTCTCTGGTTCACACAAAAATAAATAACAAAATCAAAAAAATATGTGTGTGTATATATAAATACAAATTTTAAAGTAAATCAGAGTAAAATATAAGAATTGCTACATAAAATTTAAAGTATTTTTACTTGAATGATACCAAAGGTAAAACATACCAAAACTAAACTTTGAAAAATAATTATAACATATTACAAACAGACAGTACCCTAAGTTCAATGGGTAGGGCTCCGGCCACGTAGACCAGGGTTGGCGGATTTAAACCTAGAACAATGACAGCTACAACAACAACAGCAACAAATAGCCAGGCATTGGCAGGCACTCGTAATCCAAGCTAATTAGGAGGCTGAGGCAAGAGAATTGCTTAAGCCCAAGACTTTGAGGTTGCTGTGAGCTGAGATTCCAAAGCACTCTACCTAGTGTGACAGCTTGAGACTTTGTTTCAAAAAATATATATATATAGATTACAAACAATATTATACCTATAACTTAAAAGTTATGTGAAATGAAATAGAGAAATTTTGTGGGAACATTATACATGTCATAAAACAAATGATTAATGTATAACAATACAAAATTACAAAAAATTCATCTGTAATTTCCAAAAACATTGATGATGAAGGAAAGCAAGTTTAACTTTTGGAAATGAACGAAAATATTAACAGAAAAAATTTTTTGAGACGGGTTCTTACTATGTCACCCGCAGTAGAGTGCTGTAGCATCACAGCTCACAGCAACCTCAAACTCTTGGGCTTAAGCAATTCTCTTGCCTTCTATTTATAGTTATTTACTTATATATAGAATTACATCTACCCCATTTATTGGCAGGAAGTTGGAATCATGATTATCCTTAGAGGCCATATGAGTGGAAGGGGGCACAGAAGTTTTCTGGGGATACTCAATAATATCCTTTTCTTGATCTGAATGCTGGTTACCATGTATTTGCTCACTTTATGAAAATTTATGAAGCTATAAATTTGTGATTTTTGCATCTTTGGGAGCTGTTATACCCCAAAAGTGTTTAATGGAAATAATCATAAATACTGGTAAAACTGATAAAATACAGTCAGTAGATGGCTTTATGAATATTTGCAAGCACGTTTAAGTAGCAGCAGGCAATGATGTCCTAAGGACATTTTTTTTTTTTTTGCATTTTTTGGCTGGGGCTGGGTTTGAACCTACCACTTCCAGTATATGGGGCCGGAGCCCTAATCCTTGGAGCCACAGGTGCCACCCATCCTAAGGACATTTTGAACACTCCTTTCCAGAAAAGATTCTTTAGCCTCCTTCTCATGTCAGCAAGTGAACAGTTTTGTTACTGGCATGAAGACAGGCAATAAAAATTGGAAGTAAAAGGAAGTTAGGAGTTGGATAAAGTTTTCACTGGATTCTGTAGATACAAGTTGATTTGGAATACAAGAATTTGTATAAATCGGTGGTTTTCCCAATATGTTCCCAGGCCTGCAGTGTCAGGGACCTACTGACGCTGAAACTCTGGGGATGGTCCCAGACAGTTGTGTGTTAACACATCTTCCAAATAATTCTGGTGCCTGCTGACTTTTAAGACACACAGATACAGAATTAAACCATAGAGACAATACCTATTCTTTTCTTCTTTGTTTTCCTTTGCTCTTCTTTTTCCATTTAGCAAGTTCTCTGGCACACTTTCGGTAATCAAGACATAGTTCTGAATGAATAAGTCATGCTTTGCATGTTAAATGGCACATAGCTGTTTACTGAATTGAATTTAATTAATTGTATTCCACATACAGAAATGGGACCAACAGAATTTGAATTTACGTTCATGCTGCTTTTTTTCTTCCTCTGTTACTTCAGTAATCCTGCAGGTGAGGAAAGAAAGAGTAAAAGGAAGGACTCTAATTTTTGTTGGCATTTGAATAGCTCATTCTCATAAAGCTCTTGATGCCATTCCTAATGTTTGAAAAAAACTTCTGATAGAGACAGAAAAAAATCATAGCTCATGGACTTGTACACAGACAAAATGAAAGTGGAAAAAATCAATTAATCTCTGGTGAGGGAGTGAATTTTCATTTAAAAAGGATAGTAATAAAAGGGTTAAAAACCACAAAATACAGGGAAGCTACAATGAATTGTGATGAATTGAAGTGAGACACCCAAGGTTATTGCAGGGAATCGAGCCAATGCAATCAGAGGGAAGCCATCAGTTTCTGTAAATATGAAGGCTTGACACTGCAGGCTTTCTGAATAATTTCAGATGCAGCATTAGTTTCACAAATAAAAGAAGCAGCAAAGGTAAAATGATCTAATGTGTCATACTTATGAATACACATGAACATTTCATGAGCACCAGGAAGTCAGTTATCATTGAAATGATTTTGATTCTGATGCCTCCCAGATCATTAAGCAGCTATTAGGTATAAACCTTGCAATTAAACACGTTTAGAATTGGCGTGTGGCTAGAGTCTCTGCTAGTGGTTGAATGTTATGCAGAGTTTTGCTTCAGTATCACGAGACTATACATTTTCATGAAAAGATGTAAATCTCCTTTCACAAACACGATGGTGATTTAAATACCACCTAAAATATTAGAAATTATAATATTCAATGGCATCTAACGAAGAGAAAAATACATAGTGAAGTCACTTTTTCACAGTAACTTGTATTTAAACAAAAGAGATACATAATAAGCCATATTTATTTTGTTCTATCATTTACCTTACATTTAATTTAATGTCATAGAAAAGTGAAAAATGAGATTTTAGTTTGAGTACCTGTATAACTTAACATTTTTTCAATAAAAGATAGACATGAGTACATCTATTCATCAATTGATTAATTATCTATTATTATCTATGCACAGTTTAACAGTAAAACATAATTAAATTTCAACACAAATCTTAGGGTTTTTCTATGTTGAATTTACACCTTATTTATTTAAAATAGCTTCACGTTTCTAAATGTTCTTCAAAGAAGTTATGCCTCAAACACTGTGGATTTTGAGTGTTATATAACTTCTGGTCAGATCTGGATTCTTTGGGTAACGTAGTCACAGTCTATACCAAAAATTCCTCTTCTAAAAGGGAATAAGAAATATCTTCTAACAGGAACTTAGGAGTTCAAGATTGGTTTTAACGGATTAATTTGTATTATTTAAAGATGTATAAGATGTAGAAGAGAGATTTTGTGTAACAAATGCAATCAATGTAACCTGGTTCAAAAAACTAAAAAAAAAGAATAGGTTACTCACCCTATCACCCTATAAAATACTATGTCACAGGACCCCTCCCGTTTTAATAAATTTATCAGGGACCCTGAGAGAACTGGAAGAAATAAAATTTACTAACTTACTAACTAACTAATGTCACTAGGAAAAAGAACAACCAAAAAAAGATTTTAGAATGAGTCAATGATACATATCCTGTTAGTTTATCTCCCCCAGTCCATCCTCACTCTCCAGGTAACCTAGTGTGGATTAAAGACTGGAGCCTGGCCCACTGAAAACATGGTGAAAAGGCCCCTACTTGGTGATCCTGTTCACACCAACAGCAATAAAGGTGAATGGCATCCCTGCCTGGATACATCACTCTCATGTGAAACCAGCCAGTGATGAGGAGTGGACAGTCCAAGGACACCCAGAGCATCCCCTCCGTCTTACCAGACCCACCGCCCTACCCGAGTCACGTACCAGGAGCTGACTGGTCTATGCACAGCAGAAGCTTGAGGATGAGCAGCAGAGGCATGGGTCTGATTGCTGATTCTTTGCTTTGGACTTTTTCACCTTTCTTCTTTAATCTTAGGTGTAAGACATGATGAAGGTTGTGAAAATTGTATCCAAAAAGTAACCCAATCTAGACAAACTGTCGAAATTGTGTTATTGGTTTACTCTTAGTATGAACATATTGGAAAGCCCGAAGGTACTTGCATATGTAATAATACCCAATATCAGATGTGCGCACCCCACAGTGGGCCAGCTGTTTCCTACAATCCTTCTGAACCCCCAACAAATTGAATTTGCTATGTGGTATACTGATATCCCTAAAAAGACAATAACCCAAGTTATAACAGAAGGAATACCTAAACAAGTAAAAAAATAATAATAATTAATAACAATTTTGCAATATACACAGACATGCCTTTTTATATTTTCAATAGTAACTAAAAGTTATCCATGTAAAAATACTATATATTTCTGAAGAATTATTTCTACGTATTTCATATTTTGTGCTGTTGTGTTAACTTTATTTCTCTAATTGTTAATGGTATATAATGGATATTTGTACATTGAACTTGAAAAAATAATAGAATAATGTTAAACATTTAAAAAAAGATGTAAAATAGCCCTATACCCTATCTTTTTTATCTTCAGAGACTCTTTCTTCTAGTATTAACCTTCTATTGTTTTTCTCTTTTTACTATAATGGAACATAAGGTCATTGGAAGCTAAAACGAGTCCTTTATGAAGAAACAGTATTCTCATAGCAATAAGATGAAACAAATGAAATTGCCATTTGGTAGATCAAAACTTATTAGTCATGATAATTTCCTATGTCCAAGCTTAATGATAAACACGAGCTTTATCAATTAAAATGACATAAATTTGACATCATTTTAAAAGAAATAGTGTGTGTGTGTCAAGAATTGCACTAGATATTAAGATGCATTGTGGTAAGAAAATAAATATCTCCTGACAAGTAGAGGATATGGTCCCATAAACAAAGTTTCCACGAGAAAGTGTTTCATTTTTATTTTTAATTTTTTAATAATCATGTCTATGTTCATAGTTAGCACATAGGAAGGAAAGGATAATTGGTAGTCAAACCAAAAGAGCTCGCGGGGCTCAGAGGAAGATGGAGTATTATGCACCTGCGTGGGTCAGGCTCAGGTGAGCTGCTGCACTCTGCCCTCTGCTCTGGAAGAAACCTCTCACTGCCAGATTACTGACACTCTTTTATTTAGAAAAAAAAAATGTTATTTATTTTTCTAGTGACTCTTACTTCAAAACACAGAATGAAACATGTAGCAGCCCATATAGCCTATGGCTAGGAGCAGTGAGAGTTACAAGAAATATCTGTATAGCTCAATAATGGAACACCTTGGTGACAAGGACATGGAGAGGGCCTAACAAGTGTGAGAGCTCCTGAGATGACAGTCTCTCCACCTGTGGTGTTGAGAGGCAGGAGATCAGCCTTGTATTAGGCTGGAGAAGAAGGCAGTCGGGAGCATGCCATTCTATCACGGACCCGCTTACTCTGACTCAGTCTCCTCTCCTGGCGATAGTGAACACCAGTGACAAATGGCGTTGTGGACAGGATTCAGTGAACGCAGACCAAGAGGGAAATAAGCTTTAGCAAATAAGAAACACAGAGAGAAGAGAAACAGAAATATTTAGATGGAAAGAAATGTCTAAGAAAAAGGCAGCCAACAACAGGCCTTTCTCATTTGGTTTTTCCTCTTCTTTCCTTCCCCCCCCCCCAAATTTTAACTATCTCTTCTGTGGGAAAAAAGCGAACAAAAGCCTTTAGCCTCTTCTGTGAAGTGGCTGGAGAAAAAAAGCAGAAAAAAGCCTTTAGGCAAGAGGGAAAGAGAAAAGATAGAACTAGGAAATAAGAAGAACTTTTAGTAAACAAGCCTTTAGCCTCATGGGTGAGAAAAGCCTTACGTAAAACAGCAAAGAGAAAAGTTTGGGAACAGGTTGTAAGAATTTATTAAGTTAGGAAAGGGAACTTCTAACTGCCTTCCCCTATACCTTTGCCTATTGCCAGCAAGAAGTAGCTTTTGAGAGACCGAGGCCTGAATTCCTTTTTGGCAGTTAAGAGTTCTGTTTAAAAGAAAAGAATTGAGGTAGATTAAAGAGGCTGGTGAAGAGAAAGTGAAGTTTTATAAAAAAGCTAAGACTCGGGAGTAAAAAGAAATAGCTAAAGAGTTTCTGTCCCTTTAAGGCAACAAAAGGTTCTAAGAGTTGAAAAGGAACAATTGTAAAGAGTAGAGGGCCGAAAGAAACAGCCAGTAGAGAAAAATCATGGCAAATGAGATACAAGCGCTAAAAGATTAAACAGTCTTACAGTTGAAGCAGGTAAATGCTTTGTTGACATGATAACTCAAATTGGGCAGCTGGAAGATCAGAGGGTAAATCCCCCAGTTAACATCAGATGCCATAAATGTGGGAAGGTAGGCCGTCAGAGAAAACAGGGTTTCAAAGGGGAAAGAGCGCTGAATGCTACAGAAAAGGAACAAAGAGTGGGTGGAGCCTGTGGCTCAAGGCGTAGGGCCCTGTATGCCAGAGGTGTGGGTTCAAGCCTGGCCCCGGCCAAAAACTGCAAAAAAAAAAAAAAAAAAAAAAAGAACAAGAGCATGAAAAACTCCTTGTGTGTGGAGGAGTGTAAAAAAGGCTTTCATTGGGCAACAAATGCTGTTCTCAGTTTGATAAAGATGGAACACCTTTATTGTAGGGAAATTAATAGTTGGGCTAGAATCCGGACCCACTGGTAAATGAAAGAAATTAAAACATAGTTTCTTTAATATTTTCATTTCCAACTATTCTCGGGAAAAAAAAAAAAAAACAGTATAATTCAATTGTATGCCATGGGAGCACTCTCCAGCTTGGTTAGACCTATGGTGCCTCAACATAAAACTGAGGAAATTAAACCAGGCCAATGCACGATGATGGAGAATTAGATTAAATATGTTTGTGGAATGTTTGTTTATCCTGCGTGGTGAAGGGGTAAGCCACCTCTCATCAGCGTCTGTGTACTATAACTGGGTCCACTAAAGAGCCTGGACACGGCCCAAAGGGGAAAGGGACACTCGGGGTAAGTGACTCCTTTGGGAGATTATGAGAAGGAGGACAAGGTGGAGAAGGGTAACTGAGAGTTAAACCACCCTTGTGCTAGGGAGCTCCATTAGAAAAAGTCTGGAATCAATTGGCAAAAATTCTGTTGGAAAAGCAGCTTGAAAGCAGGAGAAACTCCGCTACCGAGGAACTGTGAAGTGCGGGACAACTGAAGGACCATGAGTAACAGAGCCTCTGAGAGGAACTGTGAAGTCCAGGGCCCTTAGTCCACGAGTAACTGTCAGTCCACAAGTAACTGTCTTTTGAGGTCTGTGAAGGGTGGATTTGCTACTCTCCACGAGTAGCAAAACCTTTGGCATAGCGAGAGAGAAATCTTTGCTTGCAAAGATTGCAAGGAAAGTGTTATCTTTTGTTCATCAGTTATGTAAATAACAAAGGAAAGTTCCTACAGTTAAAGAAATGGTAAATTCTCTCAGCTAAGATTTTCTCAGTTTGTCTTCTCAGTTTAAAAAGACCTTTAAGGAAATTAACATTACAATCACAGCGTTTCCCTAGCTGCCGCTAATAGCTTAAATCTGTATTGTGCTTCATCATTTAAAGAGCCCGGTACCTGGAATTCTGAACTTTGACAATTACCATATTCTTTTGCCTAGCAAGAAAAGGGCTAGATAACAGGAAAAACTGCCCTTACCACATTAAAAATTATTTTGTTTGTATAAAAAAAGGGGGAAATGTAGCAGCCCATATAGCCTATGGCTAGGAGTAAAAGTTATAAGAAATACCTGTATAGCTCAATAATGGAACACCTTGGTGGAAAGGGCATGGAGAGGGATTTAGCTCTCCTAACAAGCATGAGAGCTCACGAGATGAGAGCAGTGGTGAATTGGCAGTCTCTACACCTGTGGTGTTGAGCGGCACGAGATCAGCCTTATTTTAGGCTGGAGGAGAAGGTAGTTGGGAGCATGGAGCATTCTATCATGGACCCGCTTACTCTGACTCTATCTCTTCTCCTCTCCTGCCTTCAGAACACCAGCACAGAGACACTGAAGATTACTAAGCTCTACTAAAGACTACGATCTATCTCTTCTAAAACTGCTTTACTCTCTCTCTCTCCTGCTGAAGTATTAGCCCTCAGGCACTTAAGAGAAATTATTCCTGAGCAAGGTAGCTTAGCAGTCTGCATCCGGAACCTAATTAAGCCAAACCCAAGACCTGGCCAGTCCCGGGCCCTGACAGAAGCAAAATGCATAAACTCTTCACGCCAGTAATTTTACTCTTAGGGACAAACCTTGGAGACCTCTTTGCATATGTTTGTTAAGATTCATATGTCAGAGTGTCTGTAGGCCTGTTTATTATGGCCAAAATGTGACATAAATTGTAACATTGACAGATCGACTATGATAGACTATATAAGTAAATAAAATACAGATAAATTAAATATGGCTATAGGTAATATGTTTGAAATTCAAACAATACTTAATGAAAATGCATGCAATATGATTAAATTCATATAGCTCTTTAAAACAAACAGGAGTATGCAAACGTGGTTTATAAATATGTATATTGAGAATTAAAATCACAGCCAGGCTGCATTTTTTTTTTTTTTTTTTTTTTGTAGAGACAGAGTCTCACTTTATGGCCCTCGGTAGAGTGCCGTGGCCTCACACAGCTCACAGCAACCTCCAACTCCTGGGCTTAAGCAATTCTCTTGCCTCAGCCTTCCGAGTAGCTGGGACTACAGGCGCCCGCCACAACGCCCGGCTATTTTTTGGTTGCAGTTTGGCTGGGGCCGGGTTTGAACCTGCCACCCTCGGTATATGGGGCCGGCGCCTTACCGACTGAGCCACAGGCGCCGCCCAGCCAGGCTGCATTTTAAATCATCAGAACATTTCCTCTGGGACATGTCAGTCTTCCTATTCAGGGAGGGTCACTTGCGGGGCTGTGGTGGTGATGACAATAATTTATTCTTTGAAATTAACGGTAAATGAATTTTTGTTTGATTTTCATTCTGAAAACTCTACATATATATTTATGCATATCACATTAACATTTCTGCTGAACAAAAGTTAATTTAAAAAATCTTAATTACAGCGTCTACAAGCTTCAGAAGCACACTCTCCCCATGCTTGTGAGACAGATTCTGATGTAGTCTTTCTTCTGTTTCAGAAAATAACTCCCTCTGGATAAGACCCATGATGTTAAAAAAAAAAAAAATACCTATGCTCTTTTCCAATTAAATAAACAAAAGTAAAAGCAAAAAAAAATTTTTTATTATATATATATTTTATTAAATCATAGCTGTGTGTGTATATTAACACAATCATGAGGTACAATATGCTGGTTTTATATACAATTTGAAATATTTTCATC
Organism: Nycticebus coucang; assembly: GCF_027406575.1. NCBI lineage: Eukaryota > Metazoa > Chordata > Mammalia > Primates > Lorisidae > Nycticebus > Nycticebus coucang. The sequence goes on from NW_026515579.1 coordinate 672,854, forward strand.
AAACTGGTTGACACAGCCTTACTGGCATTTTCTTACATATTATGTTAAGACATTTATATTCTTTTTTTTTTTCCTTTTTTTTTTATTGTTGGGGATTCGTTGAGGGTACAATAAGCCAGGTTTTTTAAAAATCAAAAAGAGTGTGTTTGTGTGAAAACATAAATGCAATGTTCTTTGTATTTGTTGTAATTGAAACAATTATTATCTCTGGAAAGAAAGTTTTCTCATTTTTTGTTTAATGGATGACCACTCCCAGATCAAAATGCTAATGCCCGTAAGTTATTATGAGTTTAGAGTTATTTTGATTTCATTTTTGTCAAAATGATTTTTTAATAGGGCAAAATTATGTGGATTGCTTGAGCTCAGAATTTCGACACCAGCCTCAGCAAGAGCTGAACCCCATCTCTACTAAAAATTGAAACTTTTTTTCTGTCTCAAGAAATAGTACAAAATTTTTATGCAGTTGACTTACAAATGTTCAAGTGTAGTTAGTATAATTTTGCCAATTTGAAATAACCTGTGTCACATACACACTTACTAGAATCCCCCGTTTCTAAAGATGACAATCCGCTAGCCTCACAAAAAGCCTTAAAATGTGATGTAATGTAGAAGATTATTATTTGCCGTAAGAAGCCCTTAATGTTAGTTTATTAGTTGTTTTTAATATGGTGCCCTAAGCAACACAAAAGTCTTATGTCCCCACATTGTTCTTTCTCATCTAGAAGTTTAATCCATATTTTTCAGTAAATGTTTTACAGATTCTCCCAGGGAAGGTGGGTACTCATGAAGTAAAGCAGCCAGGGAATGAGGAAAGAGGAGAAAAGGAGGAGAAATACAAGAAAAATAAGGAGAATATTGAGAAAATCAAGAAAGTAAAGAAGGTTGCCGGTATCAGAGTTGCTTGTTTTTTACATAAAAAATGGAGCAGATATTACCCATAAGAAACTGATTAACAAGCTGAATTGGAAGTTGGCTTGGATCTGAAAAATGAGGGGGGATTTAACATGGCTGATTAGAGGCATTTTATACTCTCTTCTTCCACTGGGAGGAAAATAAATAAGGCGGATGCTCACAATTTGAATAGATCATCCAAGAGAGAGCCCTGGAATACAGCAGAAAAGTCACACAAAATACTTAAGGGAAGAAAGGGGAAGGGAGGAGGCAGCCTGCTCAGCAGGGCTGGAAGCCAGGACAGACTTCACAAACCCTGGAGCAGGGAAGTGAGACATCTCTGGAATTCAAGTTCTCATCCTGGGTTCCCACGATTCTAACTACAGGAGAGCCCCTCAATCCTTGTGGTACCTGAACCTGACATAAACATGCTGTCTGTTAGCCCCAATGAGGAAGCTCAAACCAGCCCCGAGACCCAGGTAACTACAGCAAGATGCATTCTAGAACTCTGCTCACAATGCCCTGCTCAGTGGCCGGGAGCCCAGCAGTGCTAGGGCTGAGGTCCAGGAGAAGCACTGGCTGATGTTCCTAGGTTTAGGCATGAGTGGCCCTGGGCTACTCCATGGGCTGAGCCAAACACCTTTTTGAGTTACACCTTCATCAGACTGCTCATTGTCCGAGTGACTAGCAGTGAGGGCCCACAGTACCAGGGAAGAACTTGCTGCTGACCACAGAGCTAAATGGACAGGTCACTGGCCACTGCAGCTGAAATAAGACATAGTAGCCTGAATGTTCCCCACCTTTGAACCTGGGCCACCATCACTAAAGGCAGCAGCCCCACCCCCATGGTAGGACAGCTACATGGAATTTTGCTGGTTGCCTGGAAAGTGGCCCACCCTTGGGTACCAGCCCCAGTACCTATACTCACTATTGTGGGGCTTAAGAAGATGGCACCCTAGCCAGGCTTTACCCTTTTTTCCCTGTGGCAGAGCACACAGTCTAGGAACCAGGGGACTGCACAGCCCAGTCCAGACTGTTGGTACTTGAAAACTCTCAGGGTACTAAGGTTCACCTTATACAACTAGGTGGTACCTCCAGAGCTGGTCCCTATCAGTATATACCACCGGTGGGCTTGAAAAGTGCTCTTCCCAGCCTATTCCAGCCATGCACCACTTGAAACCCAAAGGTCATTCCACTTCTCTCACTGCTAGCATTCATGTCACACCAGCTGCCCAGGGGTCTGAGTAGCCACCAACTTGCCTGGCCCTCACTGCTAATACCAGTATCTGAGTAAGCCACATGGAGGCCCAAGGATGCCCAGTCTGGATGCACCTGGAAACTTGAACATGCCTGAGAGCACCTAGGCAGGCAGACTTCACTCTCTGTTGCAACCACAGGGGCTCAAAGACTGGCCTACCTGGTATACCAGATCCTCAAAAAACTGCACCATAGCCTCCACAACAAACTTAACTTAAGCAAGTGAGGAAATCACAGATGTCACCAACACTATTTACAACCAGATAAATCATTCAGAGAATACACTACCATACACATCCAGAATCACAGCCAAATTGCCAAATTCATACTAAGAAAACTGACGTCCCCTACAAAAGTGAATTTAAAAATTGGAAAAAATGTTTAATACATCAGACGTGAACGTGTGCAGATACCAATGTCCATGAAAGAACGATCAAAAGACAAGGAAATTTGAACACCTCCAAATAACATAATTCTCCAGAGAAAATCCTAAACAAAAGGAAACTCATGAAATCCTGGAAAAAGAATTCAAGCTACATATTCTATAGAAGCTCAGTGGGATACAAGAGAATGTTCAAACATAATACAAAGAAGTGAGAAAAAAGTGCAGAATATGAATGAGAAATTCACTAAAGAAATAAACAGCATTAAAAAAAAAAGACTGAGAAATCCGGAACTGAAGAATTCATCCAATGAACTGCAAAATACATTTGAAAGCCTGTGGCTCAACGGAGTAGGGCGCCAGCCCCATATGCTGGAGGTGGTGGGTTCAAACCCAGCCCTGGCCAAACACTGCAAAAAAAAAAAAAAAATAGACTAAGTCATAAGACAAAATATCAGAATTTGAAGATAGGTCTTTTGAAATAACCTAGTCAGAAAATTTAAAAAAAAAAGAAAAAAGAAAAAGGAATGAGAAAAGCCTTCATGATATATGGAAATCCATGAAGCAACAAATTCTAAGAATTGCCAGTATCCCAGAAACCAAAGGGAGAATTAAAAACTTCAAAAACCTACTAAATGATCCAGCAAATCCAGAACTGGGAGTATGAACCACTTTATAAATGGATAAAGGCAACGTGGCCCATATACTCAATGCGCAGATTTTCAGCCACAGCAAAGAATGATGCTCTGACATTCGCAACAACACAGATGGAACTGGAGGATGTTACATGAAGTGAAATAAGCTGGGCACAGAAAGACAAATTTCACATGTTCTCACTCATACAGGAGCTAAAGAATTAAAAAAATGGACTCCTGAATACAAAATAGAGTGGTAGTTATGAGAGCTGAGAAATACAACAGGAAGGGAGGTATAAAAGCGTAGCTATAAAAATAGTTAAATACAATGAATAAGATCTAGTATTTGGTAGCACAATAACCAGACTACAGTTAACAATGATTTATTGTTTATTTTTAAACGTGTAAGAGTAGCATGGAATGTTCTTAAACCAAAGGAATGAAAAATGCTTGGGGTGACAGATACCCCAATTACCCTCGTTTAATCAAGGTAAGCCTGTATTAAAACATCACATATGTATGTGTGCCATAAATATATGCAACTACTATGTACCCTTAATAATTAGAAATCAACATAAAATAATAAAGAATAAATAAATAGAGACAATGATCATTTTTTTTTCCATGAGTTTGTTGGCCATTCCTCTATCCTCATGAGATAATATTCTGTTCATGTCTCTAGCCCAGATGTTAAGGGGGTTGTTTGCTCTAAACCACTTTAAGAGATCACCTAACTCCAGTGAGAGTGGCCCATGTCACATGGCCCCAAGGCACTAGATGCTGGCACGGTGCAGAGAAAGGAGCACTCCTGCACTGCTGGTGGGACTTCAAATTAGAACAGCCTCTATGGAAAGAACTATGGAGAGGCCTGAAAGGGCTACAAGTAGACTTTCCACTTGATCCTGCAATCCCACTACTAGGCATCTATCCAAAAATGAAAAACGTCATTTTGTCATAAGGACCTTTCCACTCAAATGTTTACAGCAGCCCAATTTACAATTGCAAAGGTGTGGAAGCAATGCAACTGCCCTTCAACACATTACTGGATTAATAAACTGTTGTATACTTATGCCATGGAATTCTGTTCAGCCATAAAAAAGATGAAGATCTTGGATCTCTTGTTACAACTTAGATGCATTTTTAGGAGCATGCTCCCAGTAAAATTTCACAAGAATGGAAAATCAAGAATACCCCTCTGGTCAATACTAAGTTGAAAGTTGTCGATTAACAATGTGCACAGGTGACACAAAAACTCAATCAAATTCAGAAGGGGGGAGGCGGGAGGGGGATGGTCAGTTCTCATCTAACAGGTACAATGGCACACTTTCTGGGTGAAGATCTTAATGACAACCAGAAAAATGGGCGGCGCCTGTGGCTCAAGGAGTAGGGCGCCGGTCCCATATGCTGGAGGTGGCGGGTTCAAACTCAGCCCCGGCCAAAAAAAAACCACATAAAAAAAAAATAGTAAATGACAACCAGAAATTTACAAACGCAAACAATATTAGCTGATCATATGTACCCTCGTATGAACCCAAAATAAAAAGCACTGCCCCAATTCTGTGTGTGTCCATACTAATCCCTGCACTATTCATAAATCTGGCTGTAGTGCTTGATCTGATACTTATTTAATGCTAATTTAAATTAGCATCATTTATGTCTTTATTTCATTGGGTTCTTTTTATTATAAAATCTTTCCTGTGTTACTGACTTTACAATTATTTTTATCTCTTTAACCATCACATGGTGCAGTGCAGGTAAACTTTTTGATGTTCAATTACCAAATTTATGGCTTAAATTATACAAAGTCATAAAGGAGATTTCATGTGGAGCAGGATATTTTATTTATAAACTTCTCCAGTAAATAAATACTGGGCTGAAGCACTCTATTTGAATACAATTCACTAATGGGCACCATTAATTTTAATGCCAAAGTGGGACTACAAGAGTAAATTTGCTGAGTTGGAAAAGGAATTTAATCAATCTTTCCTTCAGTACCTAATACATTTTATCAAGCAAGTGCCTTATTAAAACTAGTTTATATAAAGAGGCAAGTCACTTTAACGATGCTAAATTTTATTAAGTAGTATACTTATTATATCGGACTAGTTGGGTCTAATTCCTTAAACTTCTCAGGTGTCACTTCCCTGCATTCCAACAGCAAGATGCTCAGAAGATTCTCATTATTCTATAATTACCTTGTTTGGGGCCTCCAAAGAAGTAAGATAATACCTATTTAGCATTTCTAATATGAAGAATATTCCAAGATCTGGAATGATCACGGATATTCACACACAACGTAACTTTTTAAAATTAATTCAGTAGATCTGCATTTGCCGGTATTTTACCTCTAAATTTGTAATTATATTTAAAAATCACTTAAATATGTATAGATTAAAATACATAAAATGAAAAATATATATATATGGGCAACATATAATATTATGTTAGAGTTCTGGAGGCAAGAAGTCAAAATCTGTTTCACTTAGCTGAGATCAAGGCATCCGTAGGGACACACTCTCCACAGGTTCAAGGGAAAACGACTTCTTTTCCTCTTTCAGCTTCTGTTGTCGTGACGTTCCTTGTCTGTGGCAGCACCTCTGTAATTCTGCCTCTGTGGTCACCTTGCCGTGTCCCCTTCTGTGTGTCAAATCTCCATTTCTTTCTATGAAAAGATGCACGATGGCAGTTAGGGTCCATCTAGATACTCTAGGATAATTTTTCCACCTCAAGGCCCTAAATTTAATCATATCTAGAAAGTCACTTTTTGTCATATAAGGCTCCAGAAATTTGGATGTGGATATCATTTGGGGAGCCATTTTATTCAGTCTGCTACGTCTTTCCGTTCAAATTATCTTCTTAATTAGGACGGCAGAGAACGCAAACATTTTCCACGTACAGATGCTACAAATAAGTATGCTTGTATGGTAACGTAATACATGAATGCAGGTGACTAAAATATCAAATTATCCCATTTTAATAGATTTTTATTACAATATCTATAATTGAATCTGTGGCCTATGAGAAGAAAATTAGCTTTACAATCAAAATGCCAGAAAGACAAATACAACTGTATCTATTTGTTAGATGGACTGGTCTTAAATATACATGATGAAGTCAGATGAAGTCTGAACGTATAACCATTTCTTAGCAAAATAAAAACAGCAGCTGTAACTACATCCCATCTTCCCTGATGCTCCTTCAAGAAGCTATTGTGCAGGTACACTAGATATTAGTACAAAATTTAAGTATTTTTTCCCAAGTGTGTGTAAACCATTCTCATTAGTTAAGGTGAAGGCTAAACCAAGTTTGCAAAATTGAACTGCAAAACTGTATTTATCTGATAAAACTTAACCGATAAACTGTATTTATCTACAAAAAGACATCTCAGTTGCCTTTAAATTCTGGCAATTATGAATAAAGCTGTTATGAGCATTGAAGTCCAAATTTTGGGTGGACAAACGTTTTCAATTCCTGTGAAGAGGTCCCAAGGAATGTGATTGCTGGATTGTATGGTAAAAGTATGTTTCGTTTTGTAGAAAAAAGTACAAATGCCTTCCAAGGTGGGTGTATCATTTTGTGTTCCCATCAGCAGTGAATGAGAGTTCCTGTTCCTCACGTGTTTTTCTGACATAATTAGAGATGCCTATGCAAAATTTGCCCTGGTGGCTTACACGACATAGTAAAAGTGCAACCTGATTTGCCATCCAAGAAGTCTGCCAGTCTCGAATACCTTCAACAATTAGTAATATTCAGATTCCCTTGAGTTTTGTAGTAAGTCAACTTGCAGGAGCTCAGTCTTGGACAAGTTAGTATTTATGTTGTGATGCCATATAGAGTTATTGCCAAATAGGGTTATTGGGAACATTAAATGATTTACATGAATGGCAAGTTAATAGTGAGCACCTAAATTAATTCACAGCACACACTGAGTCTGCGTAAGTGCTGGCGAATAGCAGTTATATGAGTACTCGTAAGCAACGGCAGCAGGAGCAATTCCCAGGACGAGGGCCATACGAAATTCTGCCATCTTTTGTAACTATAAAAAAAGTGGGGCTCTTAAGGTTAGTGGTCCAACCAAGAGGCACGTGTGTGTTCCAACCTACTGATCTTTTCAGTTCAGCAACTTTGGGTGTACACAACATGTTTGGAGAATGGGATGTGTATTTGCTAAGGTTACATTCCATTTTGAAGTTGCACTTTTTTCCTGAGATTCTGCTTCCTCCCTATTATCCTTAGTTGAGAAAGGTGTGTACATACTTTGCTGTATTAACGCTGATAAGGAATCTTTACCTTTTGTCTTCTTTATTCTTGGATTATTTTTATTCAATAAAGATGGCTCATTGCTGTTTTGCTTGAGCAAGCACCAGCCATGGAGCACTGAACTTCTTCTAAAGTCCACATGCACTTGACCCATTGATTCCACCCACACAATTTCCAGATATGCTTGTGGGCAGCTTTTTGTTCTTCTTTTCTCAGATTTTCAGATGCTCTTTGCTCCCATCTGCTTTCCTTTGCAGATTCTGATATCTTGTGGCCTGAAGCAATGTTTTCTATCTACTTACTTACCTTCACTGGTGCTGGACATACAAGATATTTTCACCTGGTTCTCTTGTAAAAGGCCTTGAGTACTTTGGTTTTGTTGATGTCGTTGTCCTGCCACCGTTCTCTCCCAATTCCTTATACCACACTTACCCCTGAATGATCCCAACTCCTTATGCAGCACTTACCCCTGAATGATAGTTTATAGCGACTGTAAGGTTTAGACTGTTGGTTTTGTTCTGTTTGTTTGGTATCTGGATTTTGATATTATCCCATTGTTTTCTAATGTCTTCTTATGAGAAATGTGATAATTCTGTTTCTACAATTGTATTTGTTTGATATTTATTAAAGTAGAAACAAAAGAACTCACAGAACTCTTAGCTATTTTTTCACATTATTGTCAGAGATTCATTCAACATTTTAATGTACTATTTCTGCATTTAAAATTTTCACATATTGCATTTTTCTCATTTAAATAATTTGTTTTTAATATACATTTTTTCTGTGAATAAATTCTGTCTACCAAAAAGAATTATATGATGAATTTCAAAATGCTTGGACTTAGAAGTCAAGAGATAAATTATGTCTCTATTATTATTATTTTTTTTTTTTGTAGAGACAGAGTCTCACTATACCGCCCTCGGGTAGGGTGCCGTGGCGTCACACGGCTCACAGCAACCTCTAACTCTTAGGCTTATGCAATTCTCTTGCCTCAGCCTCCTGAGCAGCTGGGACTACAGGCGCCCACCACAACTCCCGGCTATTTTTTTGTTGCAGTTTGGCCGGGGCCTGGTTTGAATCCGCCACCCTCAGCATATGGGGCTGGCGCCCTACTCACTGAGCCACAGGCGCCGCCCTATGTCTCTATTATTAATTAGATCATTTTGAAATATTCACCTAAATATTTTTGTTAGGATATTATGCCTTTTTAGGAGCCATTAATGCATTATCTTTCCCTTATAGGAAATTTGGAAAGACAAAATTACCTTCTATATATGTAGAAAGAAGGAAATAACTCTATAAATTTGAACATTCTCATTTTTTGTAATAACATAAAAGGATAAAAATTGCATAATGTTTACCTAAAAATAAACAAATATTATAGCATACTTATATGTACACATAGACATAAATTCATATATGTAAGAACATATATATATTCACCCACAAAAAATTCTGAAATATAATTTTTTTCATTACCAGATAATTTATAACAGGAAAAATGGTACTATGTTTCAATTGGACATGATTGGACATCTGTATGATACACTTTAAATATGCTATGTATTCATATTAAAATTACATAAGAAGTAATTTTACATGTATAAAGAAATGTTTATTAAGGATAAAGAATGCAGAAAATATACAATATTATTTAGATTATTATTATAGAATTAATTACAAAAACAGGGGTATCATCTCATTTATATTTATAATTGTATTATATTTTCAGAGTTATAGCTTGAGGGACTCATGGAAACAACCAATCATGTTTCTGTTAAAATAGATGATAATAAATTTTATTCAAATTGGTTCATAAACTACCATTGAAAGTTTCACTAAATGAGAAATGTTTTAAAGCATATTCTTTGTATTTATTATTTATCAATCGGCTTATTCATTCACAATGTTAATTGGGGAAAGGATTTTGCAAGTTATTTTTTATTCATGCCTTGGTGCATAGTGTTCGATCATACCAGTAACTAAGACAATAATTTCTTTTTAATGTGAGCTAACTGTGTAAATGTCCTTCAATAAAATTCATAAAATCTAAAATCAATGATTTACAGTAAATCTCTTGCATGTAGAAGTATCGCTTCTGACAAAGAAAGTAACAAACACATGGGCCCCATGATTACGGTCATTTACGCCAACTAGAATGAAGCACAAATGCCCAATTGATTTTATTTATCAAGTTCAGACAGCAGGAAAAGCTTAGCTCAAGATTTCAAACCTTACGTTTTCAAGTGGATTTCTCATCCTATATTACCTCTCAACAAGTTTTCATTTTTTACCATACCCTTTTCTCCTAGTTGCCAACACATTTTGCTTCAAACTTGAGTTCAATATATTAACTTCATTTTGGCTAATTAGGATATAATTTCCTTTTTTTCTTTCTTTGAAACAGAGCCTCAAGCTGTCGCCCTGGGTAGAGTACTGTGGCATCACAGCTCACAGCAACCTCCAACTCCTGGGCTCATGCGATTCTCCCGCCTCCACCTCCCAAGTAGCTGGGACTACAGGCGCCCGCCACAAGGCCTGGCTATTTTTTTTTTTTTTTGGTTGCAGCCATCATTGTGTTTGGCAGGCTGGGCCCGGATTTGAATCCACCAGCTCAGGTGTATGTGGCTGGTGCCACAAGTGCTGAGCCTAGGATTAATTTCTAAGAACACAGCCTTAACAGGAAGAGAGGATGAAGAAATTAGAGTACAAGCTATTGAATATATGCTTTATATCAGTATGTGCATTTTGAAGTTATTTTTTCCTAATTATAGTACATAGCTTATTTCATGGGGTTTCATGATATTTGAGTATTGGAACTCAGAAAATAAACAGCATACGTTCAAAACGTCTCAATGACACATAACCATCTACTGTTACATATTTTTTTACTTGTTAGAGATAATAATTTATAGCTATTAAATGATTAGCTAATATATTTGTAACCAAAAAGCATATTCATTGGTGATATAAAGTCCTTCTTTTGTGAGTTTATACTGTCTTTTAAAATAACATTGAGTTTTCTGTGAAGAATATTGTCCTAAAGAATGTTGCATTTGATTTTTTATATTAAACATTTAAATAAAATGCACATGATTATATTTATATGAAATAGCTATAGAATAGCAAATGTAGTGCTTGTTATAAAGTCTATGTCTCATTATGCAGTAAATGGTAAAGTTCCAAAAGGAACAGAAAAATTACATCAAAACTGAACAGAACACATTCATCTAACATCTTAAGACATTTTTTCTCTTTGCCCAACAAAGTTTTCCTCAGAAAACAGTACAATGACTATCAGTGAGACATTATTTCCAGCAGTTTTATAGAAGCTATTTTTAACCAAGGGTTTTAATTCTCTTATTATAAATAGTTTAAGTGCCCACTGTGTCCGTAGCTCTGCTGGGGGTGCTAGTTCTGCTTCTCAAGGCCCCTTTGTGATAGAAGACGTGTCATTTTTTATATTTAAACACTTTATTACAAGGTAGAAAATAAATGCCACACACAAAGTGGTGTGCAAATACAAAGGAACGAAGGTGCTCTCCACTGTGAGTAAAGGCTGGAGGTGGGAACATCAGAAACCTCAACTAAGAAGTTTTATTAATTTTTCTTTATCAGTGCTAAGAAGATATCATGGTTTTTGCTAAATTTGTCTTTTGCTTTCTGTAAAACTGAGTTTTAATCAATGAAAAAAGACTGCTATACTCCATCTCGGCAAATCAAATTTTGTTGTCAATATTTCCCAATTGAAATGAAGGAATTTATGTTTGTGTACGTGGATTGACAAAATTAAAATTCTTAGTTTGCTAACATAAAAGATAACCCAAAAATGTCTAAAGACATTTTCAGGACGGTCATATCTAGTGCGCCACGTATCAACTTGTCATCTTTGGAGTCTTTCACCTCAGGTGTGTTAATAATGGTTTTATCTTTTTCTCTTCATTAGCTATATTAGAGCATTAAGCTTCAGTATCTCTTAGAACTAGTGTTCTATTTCTGTTTTCTTTTGACTTTAATAACAAATTTTTACCAGTTTTTATGTATGTAATTAAGACTGTATAATAGGGGTGGCGCCTGTGGCTCAAGGAGTAGGGCGCTGGTCCCATATGCCAGAGGTGGCAGGTTCAAACCTAGCCCCGGCCAAAAATCCAAAAAAAAAAAAAAAAGGACTGTGTAATAGAATAAGATGAATAAATCAACAGTATTTTCCTGTAAATATTAAATGTCACTACTGCTTTTGGTATTGATTCTTTACCATAAAATTTCATCTGTGCCATAAATGACTTCATGCATCCTGTTTTATGTTTTTTCTTCATTTATTTATCAATCATCATATAGTGCTATGTATCAAGTGTTATTTTAAATTTTTAATAAAATATCAACACATTATGCAACCCTGTAAGGAAGACACTGTTATTGTCAGGCCCATATTATAAGTGAGGAAGCTGGATGACAGAGATATATGTGTCTTGCTCAAGGGAACAGCCTCAGCAGCTTCACAGGTCAGCGTCTAAACCCAGAATTGTCTCCAGGGCCTGCACCCTTGACTGGCCTACTCACCATTTATCAACAGATAGCTTTGGAACAGAGAACATCACGCAATGCCTTTACCACTGTATAGTTTTCTACTGCTGCTGTCACAAATTACCACCACCCAAATGCTTTTACACTACTTTACACTACAAAAGCATTTCCTGACAATTATTTTTTAGGTTAGAAAAATGACATGGGTGTCAGTGGGTTAAAATTAAGGTGTCAGCAAAGCCATGTTCTTTTCTGGAGATTCTCGGAGAAGACCCTCTTTCTCCATCTGCATCTCTCAGAGAAAAGAGCTAGAAGCCCATGACTATGGTGGTCTCCAGAAGCTGGAGGAATCAGGGCTTCAGCTTAATCACATCCACACAGTTCTTTTGCTGGGTAAAGTAACATTCTTGCAGGCTTCAGGATGACAAGGTGGACATAGTAGGTATTGATTATTCTGCCTGCTGCAACCATTGCTTCCTATACTCTGTATTTTAAAAAGTCCTGGATGTGAAGGTTTCATTTGGGGTCTGATAGGAATTTCAGAGTCTAAGCCAGAGTACGAGTCAGTAGATTCCATAGTTTAATACAATTCTAGAATCGTAGATAATGCTCCAGTTAGAAAACCTTCAAAATAATGGTTTAGTTTTGCTCTCCGCCCCAGTGTGTGTGTGTGTGTGTGTTTGTGTGTGTGCAGGTGGGGGTATATTTCCACCGTTTATAGTTTCCTCTTACTGAAAACTTTCTTCTGAGCTTCCGTGAGATCCATCTTACTAACAAGCCTTCCCTGAGCTGACTTTTTCTCTCTTCATCAAAATTCACTGTTTGGTATGCCATCTTTCAAGGCAATCACCCTCACACATATGAAAACGTGGTATTTTCAGGGGTCCCGAAGGACAAATGGTTTTTTAAATGAAATTAAAATGTTATTTGCATTTTTTATTCTCATATTTTCAAAAATGGACTGTACATTTTTCCATAGGCTCCATCATGTCTGATATTACAGCAAATTGAAGGTAGAAGCAGAGAGTTCAGTTGTTTGCTATCAAGCCAAACATTTGAGAGTTTTGGTAAAATAGAAAGCAATAACACTCTTATTACTATTTTTCTTATTTTAGAAAGTTATTGTAAGAAGATACTATAATAATAGTATAGTTAATTCGTAATAGTTTAAATAATGATTAATAAATGCTTTCAGAATGTCTTATTTTTAAAATGTCTAATATGATATACATTTAAATATTTGTGTGTATATACGTACATTCAGTAGAACCTCTGTAAATTGACCACCCAGGGGACTGTAACAAGCTGGTCAACATACGGAGGTGGCCAATGTAAAGAACTAGGCCTGCTGGACTGATATGTACATGTGGTGCATGTCAGTGTGTGAAAATTAGGTCAACTTAAGTAGCTGTCAGTGTAGGGAGGTGGTCAACATGGAGGTCCTACTGTATGTATTTACCTATATAAACAACTCTCTTTGAGATTCTCACGTTTAAAAGTATAATTGCATCCTAAAATCAAAACATTCAAGAATCTCTGCCTTTGGAATTTGTTCAAAAATCCAGTCACATCATAAATTAACTATAATTTTAAAGTTAATTGTACCTTCTTATGGAAGATTATTGGTTTATCTCTCTGAGCCAATTTTAATTGTAACACGAAACTTTGACGTTTTAAGACATAATAGTTTAATTTGGTAATACAATAAAATTAAAAGCACACTGAAAAGACTAAGGTTAAGTTTCAAAATATTTCATTTCCTATTCACATTTACAGTGTTACTTCAGTATCCCTCTCGGAAAGTAGCCTTTTCACATGAATGATTCCCTCACTACCCCTTACCTTCCCTGCTCAGTTTTACTTCTGAATGTGGCACAAATAAAAACAGCATGAAGATGTTACAGTAAGATCTCCAAAGGGTATTGGTTCCTCTACCTGCTACCATGTGTTATGATTAGTTTGCTTGAACTCTGTGCTAATTAATGGTCCTTAGCCTGAAGATCTGTAATGACAAGAGTGTAAATGTGGTTTGCTCTTAGCAAAATCTTTTATCATCAATAAAATAATAAAAATCGTTTTGAGAATTATGACAGCTCATCCACAAAGAGTTCTTTGCACACATTTCTCAGTAAGGTGGCATGAAATGTTAGTGATTAAATTAATGAACTAGCACAATGGAGGCATTCAGTAAATGTTTTCTTCCTATTCTTTACAAAAATTTTAAACACATCTAAGTCTTATGGCCACTAAGTTTTAACCAGATCAAATTTAACACCTCACTGAAACCTGCAATCCACATTGCATTTTCCTTCATTAAATTTCATTGTTCAAGCACACAGTATTTATGTATATATGGACATATGTATATGTTCATAAAAATCTAGTATTATTTGTAAAAATCTAGTATATATTTTATGATAGGCAGTAGCAAATACATTTGGAACTATATTAAATGCGTAACAATTTAGGATTATCATGGTAAGGAGGCTTTAGATAATAAAATTATTTATCCTGAGTAATCGTTTTTTACTTTGAGATTCAACTTGTCTGTTCCTAGTATTGACTCGTGAACTTCATTTAGACATTGAATGTAAGAGAGCTGTATTTTGTCTTGTAATCTTTATGTTGTTGATTAAATTTGTTGTTTTCAAAGCCTAGTATATAAAAACTCACATTTTATATTAAGCATTAATGTCTGCTGATGTTTAAGACCGAGTGATGATTTGATGGAAACCATTTTGTGTATTTAATTTCTTTCTTGAGCTCTCATCACAAATTTTAAGATAAATGTTAATATTGACCTAGTTATCAAAACTTCCAGAAAACTTCCCTCCCTCTGATATTTAAGAAAGGGGAACACCTGCCAGGATGACCTGGTGAAGTGGCTCCAGATCCCGCCTTCTGGTGACCTTTGTCTTGAATCTCTCATAGACCTGAATTTAATATAAATTATACTTTTCTCTGAGGGTAATTTGCAGACTACTTGCTTTACCTAGTATATTGCACAAGCTTTTTAATTATGATTTACCGTTCAACAGTCATCCTGTGAATGGTTTCTAATTTTATTTGGCATTAGAATAGCATTTGACAAGACTAATATTTCTTATTACCTTACCATTCCTAGTTAGTTTGAATTAATCTGTTCTTAAATTTTTTCCATTTCAAAATATAGTCTTTTTTAAGATATAGGGTTTATATTTAACCAATTAAGAAAGTTATGATGTTCTAAATATTTAATATAGAGATAAACTTATTCCACTAAAATTGAATTCATAATTTATATTTCAACATTTTCTACCATAATTATGAGAACGTTTCAGAGATATAATCTTCTTTAAGTCATTATTTCCTTTCAAATACACATTAAATGCCAAATCAAAGGGAATATCAAAGACAGAGAAGGATGCGTAATGAATCATGAGCTTCACAAGCTTATAGAGTAACCCCATCGACTTGATTACTTGTACTAGTTTTCTGAGAAAGATTATTTATTTATTTATTTTTTGAGAAGCAAATCTATGTTTGGTAACACATCAGTTTTAATATCAATGATGATCATCAGGCAAACAGATCTAGAATTATACATATTATTTTAAAAATTTACTATCTGTGCTTATTAGTAACTATGAAGACTGTTGGAGAGGGGTAGCCCAGGACACTGGTTGTGGGACCCCCCTCCCCCCGGCGGGAAGGTAGACTGTCGGAATGAGGAGGGAAGAGAGGAGTTCTGGCTCAGGTATAGATCACAGAGATGACAGAGAAATGGCTGTGGACACCTGCAGAGGAAAACTGGGAACCTGAGAAAGGAGAAGGGACAAAATAGTGGAGCAGAATAAACTCGGAGGTAAGGCCTAACAGAAGGATCATAGACATCCCTGAATGTACAGAAGAAAAATGCACAAAAGTTAGACAGCCTCATTTAGGCAATAATTGAGGAAAACTTTCTTGATTGTGCTAGAAAATGAGACATTTAGTTATAAGAGAGATTAATCACCAATAGACAATCACTGCCACACAGAGTCCTCAGACTAGCCAAAGTTAACAGGAGGAGGAACTCAGGATGCTGTCGGCAAGAACTCAGGTAACTTACAAAGGAAGAGCCATCAGGCTAACCGCAGACTTCTTAAGAGAGACCTTACAGGCACAAGTGATTGGGGCTTCGTTCTCACTCTTCTCAAAGGGAATAATGCCCAAACCGCCAAAGCAATATTGAGTATAACTAATAAACAAACAAAAACAATCACAAAAAATAACATAGTTGAAGGCATCACAACACCTGACTTCAAAAACATATTTAAGGCTATAGTAACCAAAACAACATGGTATCAGTATAAAAACAGACATACAGATCAATGAAATGTAACAGAGACCCAAAAATGAATCTGCCATAAAAGCAGCTATTATTTGGATAAAGCTGTCAAGAACATGCATTAGGGAAAGGGTACCCTGTTCAATAAATGGTGTGATAAAACTGGACATCCAAAAAAAGACAAATGAATCTAGACCCTTTTCTCCTACCACATACAAAAGCCAATTCAAAATGGGTTAACAAATGTAAGACCCAACCTAGAAGAAAATATAAAGGAAATACTAAAGAATATTGGTTTAGGCCAGATTTTATGACTGAGATTTCAAAAGCACAGGCAACAAAAACAAAAGCAGATAAATGACATTAAATTAAACTACAATATTTCTACACAAAGAAGGAAACAATCAACAAAGTGAGGAGACAACCTTTTAAATGGGAGAAAATATTTGCAAACTATTTATGTGACATTGAACCAATATCCAGCACATAGAAGGAAACTTAATTAAATGGGAAACACCACCACCAACAAAAATAATAATAATTTCACTTAAAAATGAGTAAAGGACATGAATATTTACTTCTCAAAACAAAACATATTAATTTTTCCAACAGATATATGAAAAAATGTTCAATATCCTTACTCATCAGGGAGATGAAGTCAAAATCATGAGCTGTCATCCTACCCCAGTTAGAATGGCTTTTATTAAAAAGACAACATATAACAGATACATTTGATTTTTTCATGTTAAGTTTTTAGCCATTCAACCTAAAAGTTTAAGCTTTAGGTAAAAAAAAATATTTTTCTTTATTAGTAACTCAGAACCAGGAATGGTTATACATAATAATAGGTTTATATAAATTGTTGATAGTTGCAGAGAAAGGTCTGGATTTCCATCTAATGTGGATTGAAGATTGAAGTAATTTTATTTAAAGTGAAAAGACATGGTATGCATAGCTGATTTGGGGCTATAACCCTCCCTTCTTTTTCCTGACGTCAGCTCTTGGATTTTTTTCTTACATCTATGTCTTTGTTATAGCTATATAGGACTTCGGTTCTGCTATTTCCTCGTTTTTGTGGTTACTTGTGAGCCTGTCTAGTTTTTGTGAACTTAAATCAAACCCTTACTTTTTTCACTATTCACCAAAAGTCTGGAAATCTTGCTGTATAGTTTTTTAAAGTGTTGGTTTAATTTTATACCTATTAAAAACTTTAATGAAGGGCAGCGCCTGTGGCTCAGTCGGTGGGGCGCCGGCCCCATATACCGAGGGTGGCAGGTTCAAACCCGGCCCCGGCTGAACTGCAACAAAAAAATAGCCGGGCGTTGTGGCCGGCACCTGTAGTCCCAGCTACTCGGGAGGCTGAGGCAAGACAATCACTTAAGCCCAGGAGTTGGAGGTTGCTGTGAGCTGTGTGAGGCCACGGTACTCTACCGAGGGCCATAAAGTGAGACTGTGTCTCTACAAAAAAAAAAAAAACTTTAATGAATTATTTTTATAAGACTATGACTTGATATGTGTTGCACTAAGTGAAAATACATTAGCATGTCATAACTGCTATTAAATCGAATTAGGCTGGGCCACGTGAGGCGGCTCAGGCCTGTAATCATAGCACTTTGGGAGGTCTAGGTGGGCGGATCGCTTCAGCTCACTGAGTTGAGCTCCCAAAAATGGGTTTGTTTGTTTGCTTTCAGGTTATGGCGGAGTCCGGGCTTGAACCAACACCCACGGTATAATATGGGGCCGGCGCCCTAATCCTTCAGCCAGGGGTTGCGCCCACTCACAGGCACAGGCGTTTCTGAGCTGAGAAAAACCCCCGCTGAGGCCCCAGCTCCTGACCTCTTGTCGGCCTCCAATTGGCTGCGGAGAGGGCCGGTCCTCCGTGTCTGCAGGTTGCTGACTTCTTCTGACTGCGTGTCCCAAGGCACCACTTTCGGGGTTTCTTTTTTCTTCTTTTATCCCTTGTTTCTCTCATTGCACATCTCACACTTGTGCTGGAACACATGATCATGACGCCTATGAACTACTAAAGGAGATGCTGCGACACACATTCCTCCGTCCTCCACTCCCTCTCCCCTTTCCTTCTCGCCTTCCCTCGTAACATGCCCCCTCCCCTGGCCCCCGCACCTGCATATGAAACCCGGGAGCTAGCTAAGAATGAGCACGCCGGGTTCTCCTGCCAGGCAGGCAGGCATGCATGACACCCCCGTAGAGCACATGTAGGTGTTAGGAGACTTGGGTCTCCACAGTGCCCCGCAGAAGACCAGACGTCCGTGGCAGACCTTAGACCGGAGATCTTGTCACCTTAGCGCCTGTTGGTCGACCAGATGTCTCTTCTGCGTGCTTTGGCCTACTCAGTCCAGCAGGTGGCGGCCTTGTATAAGTTCTGGTTCCCCTGAGGCTCTGAGACTCGCCTCGCTCCTGCAAACCCCGTGTTCTTTCTTTCGTGTTCGTTTTCTCTCTCTCTCCCTCTCTCTCTCTCTCTCCCTCTCTCCCTCCCTTTCTCCCCCCTCTCCGTCTCTCTCCCCCCTCATTCTCACTCTCCCTTTTTTCTGAAATGGTTCTTCTGACAATACGCACTGCTTGCCTCCTGTGTAACTACTAGAGCTAAAGAGCGAACTCGGCAGTGTGTGGGCCTAGTGGGTGTGTCATTCCTATCAAAAAAAAAAAAAAACACTCTTCTTCATTCAGGTCTACACAACCAGCTAGGACAGTATACGTGTGTGGGATTATATATTTATTTATTTATATATTTTTTGGCCATACACCCTCAGTCCACCTTCACTGGGAAGAGCGGCGTGGCGCCATTCACAAGTCACAGCACACTCGAATTCTTGAGCTCCAGGGATGCTTTTGCTTCAGACTCCCGAACAGGTGGGACTATGCTGGGGTGTGGGGCGGTCGTCTCCTGTCTCCACCGGCCTCGGCCTCCCAGAATGCTAGCATCAGAGTGGAGATCAACCGCCCCCAACCCCATAACTTCTTTGGGTGTGTATGGAGCTGTTCCCGGCGACAGATCGGTCCTCTCAAAGCCCCGTGGGGAGGCGGTGCTGAGAAGGGCGGGGACAGATCCTAGGAGTTCTTCCCTTCAACCTCGGCTCCAGTCAGGTCAGGTCAGGTCAGGTCAGCGCCTCTGTGCTTGGCTGCTTAGCTCTTCTGTAAAACGTAACAGATCAGAAATAAAGGTCGAAAACTTAACTGAGGGGCGGCGCCTGTGGCTCAGTCGGTAAGGCGCCCGCCCCACAGACCGAGGGTGGCGGGTTCAAACCCGGCCCCGGCTGAACTGCAACCAAAAAATAGCTGGGCATGGTAGTGGGCTCCTTTCGTTCCAGCTACTCGGGAGGCTGAGGCAAGAGAATCGCTTAAGCCCAGGAGTTGGAAGTTGCTGTGAGCTGTGTGATGCCATAGCACTCTACCCGAAGGGTTTAAAGTGACACTCGGTCTCTACAAAAAAAAAAAAAAAAAAACACTTAATTCATTACTGAAGTTTTTTTCTGGATTGGAAAGCGGGGGTTCAGGGAGAGGAAGGGTTTCTGTTCCAGGAACTGTGCTACGTGTCTATTTACTTCTTTATTAGATCAATTTTAACATTTATTAATTTATTTTTTGAATTTTTGAATTCAAAATTGAATTCATTTGAATTTTTTTTTTTTTTTTAGTGAGGCAGACCTTCACTGAGTCACCCTCCGTAGATTGCCTTGGTGTGGTGTCACAGCTCTCAAGAACCTCCAACTCTTGGGCGTGAACGATTGTCTGGCCTCAGCCTCCCAAGTACCTGGGACTGCATGAGCCCACCACAGCGCCAGGGTATTTTTGCTTTGTTGCAGTTGTCATTGTTGTGTAGCTTGTCAGACAGGGCTGGAATCCGCCAGCCTCCTCGGTGGATGTGGTTGGTGCCTTAACCACTGTGCTATGCACCACCCCCCCACGCCACGCCAGCCTATTTATCTGTCTATTTATTTATTAAATATTTTCCTTCTTCTGCGGTGTTTGACTGGGGCCCGGTTTCAACCCGCCGCCTCTGGAACTTGGGGCCGGTGCCCTACTCCTCTGAGGAACAGGCACTGAAATACTTTTACTCTTTCATTTTCCTTCCTTCCTTCCTTCCTTCTTTCCTTCCTTCCATCCATCCTTCCTTCCTTCCTTCCTTCCTTCCTTCCTTCCTTCCTTCCTTCCTTCCTTCCTTCCTTCCTTCCTTCCATCGTTCCGTCCCATCCTTTCTCCTTTCCTCCATCCCTCCCTTCCTTCCTTCGTTCTTTCTTGTTTTTTTTCTTTCCAGTTTTTTGCCGGGGCTTGGTTTGAACCCGCCACCTCCGAAATATGCGGGCGGAGGGCGGGGGTGCCCGCAGGCGAACTCTTTCAACGAAATGGTTTTGAGGAGGGGGCAGTTTTTCTCGCCACCCAACTCCTCTGTATATGGGGCCGGCACCCTACTCCTTTCACCCACAGGCGCCACCCGTTAACTTGTATTCTTTTTCCTTTCTGTAGAGACAGAGTTTCACTTTATTGCCCTCCGTAGAGTGCCGTGGCGTCACACAGCTCACAGCAACCTCCATCTCCTGGGCTTAGGCGATTATCCTGCCTCGGTCTCCCGAGTAGCTGGGAGTAGAGGCGGCCGCCACAACGCCCGGCTACTTTTTTGGTGCAGTTCGGCCGGGCCTGGGGTTGAACACACCACCCTCCGTATATGGGGCCGGCGCCTTGCTCACTGAGCCACAGGCCCCGCCCCCGTTATCTTCTATACTTAACAAGAGCTTCCCCCCACACACATACATCTCTCCAGATACAGTGAAACCAGGTGTGGGAGAAGGATATTTAACTAAATCGAAATAGGCTGGGCGACATGAGGCGGCTCAGGCCTGTAATCATAGCACTTTGGGAGGTCTAGGTGAGCGGATCGCTTCAGCTCACTGAGTTGAGCTCCCGAAAATGGGTTTGTTTGTTTGCTTTCCAGTTCTGGCGGAGTCCGGGCTTGAACCAACACCCACGGTATAATATGGGGCCGGTGCCCTAATCCTTGAGCCAGGGTCACACGCGTTTCTGAACTGAGCAAAACCCCGGCTGAGGACCCAGCGCCTGACCTCTTGTCGGCCTCCAATTGGCTGCGGAGAGGGCCGGTCCTCCGTGTCTGCAGGTTGCTGACTTGTTCTGACTGCGTGTCCCAAGGCACCACTTTCGGGGTTTCTTTTTTCTTCTTTTATCCCTTGTTTCTCTCATTGCACATCTCACACTTGTGCTGGAACACATGATCGTGACGCCTATGAACGACCAACGGAGATGCTGCGACACACATCCCTCCGACCTCCACTCCCTCTCCCTTTCTTTCTCTCCTTCCCTCATAACATCCCCTCTCCCCTGGCCCCGGCACCTGCATATGAAACATGGGAGCTAGCTAAGAATGAGCACGCCGGGTTCTCCTGCCAGGCAGGCAGGCATGCATGACACCCACGTAGAGCACATGTGGGTGTTAGGAGACTTGTGTCTCCACAGTGCCCCGCGGATGACCAGACGTCCGTGGCAGACCTTAGACCGGGGATCTTGTCACCTTAGCGCCTGTTGGTCGACCAGATGTCTCTTCTGCGTGCTCTGGCCTAGTCAGTCCAGCAGGTGGTGGCCTTGTATAAGTTGTGGTTCCCCTGAGGCTCTGAGACTCGCCTCGCTCCTCCAAACCCCGTGTTCCTTCTTTCGTGTTCGTTTTCTCTCTCTCTCCCTCTCTCTCTCTCTCTCCCTCTCTCCCTCCCTTTCTCCCCCCTCTCCGTCTCTCTCCAGCCTCATTCTCACTCTCCCTTTATTCTGAAAAGGTTCTTCTGACAATCGCACTGCTTGCCTCCTGTGTAACTACTAGAGCTCAGGAGTGAACTCGGCAGTGTGTGGGCCTAGGGGGTGTGGCAGTCCTATCAAAAAAAAAAAAAAACTCTTCTTCATTCAGGTGTACACAACCAGCTAGGACAGTATACGTGTGTGGGATTATATATTTATTTATATATTTCTTGGCCATACACCCTCAGTCCACCTTCACTGGGAAGAGCGGTGTGGCGCCATTCACAAGTCACAGCACACTCGAATTCTTGAGCTCCAGGGATGCTTTTGCTTCAGACTCCCGAACAAGTGTGGGGCGGTCGTCTCCTGTCTCCACCGGCCTCGGCCTCCCAGAATGCTAGCATCAGAGTGGAGATCAACCGCCCCCATCCCATAACGTGTGTATGGAGCTGTTCCCGGCGACAGATCGGTCCTCTCAAAGCCCCGTGGGGAGGCGGTGCTGAGAAGGGCGGGGACAGATCCTAGGAGTTCTTCCCTTCAACCTCGGCTCCAGTCAGGTCAGGTCAGGTCAGGTCAGCGCCTCTGTGCTTGGCTGCTTAGCTCTTCTGTAAAACGGAACAGATCAGAAATAAAGGTCGAAAACTTAACTGAGGGGCGGCGCCTGTGGATCAATAGGTAAGGCTCCAGCCCCACAGACCGAGGGTGGCGGGTTCAAACCTGGCCCCGGGTGAACTGCAACCAAAAAACAGCTGGGCATGGTGGCGGGCTCCTGTCGTCCCAGCTACTCCTGAGGCTGAGGCAAGAGAATCGCTTAAGCCCAGGTGTTGGAAGTTGCTGTGAGCTG